>NW_027363395.1:600000-917415 GCF_046119375.1 Phyllobates terribilis
GAACACGGTAAAAAAAAAAAAAAAAAACGAAGCAAAAAACAATGCTTTTTTTTTTCACTTTTTCATTTTTACGAATCAATTTGTGAAGTACCTGGGGGTTCCAAGTGCTCACTATGCATCTAGATAGGTGCCTTGGGGGGTCTAGTTTCCAAAATGGGGTCACTTGTGGGGGAGCTCCAATGTTTGGGCACACAGGGGCTCTCCAAATGAAACATGATGTCCGCTAACAATTTGAGCCGACAATTTGTTAGCGGATACCATGTTGCTTTTGGAGAGTCCCTGTGTGCCCAAACATTGGAGCTCCCCCACAAGTGACCCCATTTTGGAAACTAGACCCCCCAAGGCACCTATCTAGATGCATAGTGAGCACTTGGAACCCCCAGGTGTTTCACAAATTGATTCATAAATATGAAAAAGTGTTTTTTTTTTCACTTTTTCATTTTTACAAATCAATTTGTGAAGCACCTGGGGGTTCCAAGTGCTCACTATGCATCTAGATAGGTGCCTTGGGGGGTCTAGTTTCCAAAATGGGGTCACTTATGGGGGAGCTCCAATGTTTGGGCACACTGGGGCTCTCCAAACACAACATGGCGTCTGCTAATTATTCAAGCAAATTTTACAATCAAAAAGTCAAATGACGCTCCTTCCCTTCTGAGCCCTGCCGTGCGCCCAAACAGTGTTTTTTCCCCACATATTGGGTATCTGCGTGCCCAGGGTAAATTGCACAACAAATTTTGGGGTCCATTTTTTCTTGTTACCCCTGTGAAAATAAAAAAAAATGGGTCTAAAGTAACATTTTTGTGAAAAAAGTTAAATGTTCATTTTTTTCTTCCACATTCAAAAAATTCCTGTGAAGCACCTGAAGGGTTAATAAAGTTCTTGAATGTGGTTTTGAGCACCTTGAGGGGAGCAGTTTTTAGAATGGTGTCACTTTTGGGTATTTTCTGTCATAAAGACTAGTGTTGAGCCACCCCCGTAGTGTTCGAGTTCGGTTCGGTTCGTCGAACACCCGTGTGTTCGCCGAACTGTTCGTCGAACTGTTCGTCGAACACCTTCGAACACCGTTAAAACCAATGGCAGGCAAACAAAAACACATAGAAACACATAGAAAACACCTTCAAAGGTGTCCAAAAGCTGACAAACTGCTCAGAAGACATAACTAACACATGGAAAAGTGACAAGTACATATAGTCATGCGAAAATAAAAGAGGTGGAGGAGTAAAAGGAGGGGGAGACACAGATATAGGCATGTCATGCCCTTCTAAAATCCAAAAAGTGAGAAGCCGACACGGCCAGTCCGCTCCTGCCCGTGCCACCTCCGTGTCGCCGGGTTTGTGCCAGAGCCGCGGTGAACCCTGATGGCCAGCCCCCCTCTCCCAATACTGGTGCCTGTCCGCTGGTGGGTCGAGCGAGCCCCCCTGTGGTGGAGGCAGCTCTAAGCTTTTTAATTTAAATTGTCTCTCTAATTTGAATGAATACACTTTAAATCCATTTACAAGGATCTATTGGAGGGCAAGTCTCATGCCAGCAGCCGCGTAATTCCAGCTCCAGTAGCGTCCACTAAAGCTGCTGCAGTTAAAAAGCTTTTATAAGGATCAAGCTCGGCTGTCCACCGCAAGGCATCCTACTGCCAGTCCCAGCCCCTATGCCTTGGGGTGCCTCCTGATGCTCTTCACTGAGTATCCCGTGGTCCCGAAGCATTTCCTTTGAAAAAATGAAGTGTCCAAACTACAGGTGGTGTAGCTTGCTTAACAGCCGGGATAATCCGCTGACTAGCAGACCCTGCTACTAGGCACAAAGTATTTCCTGGGCTAGATGCAGTTAAAAATTTGTAATTAGATACTCTCGTTGGATGCTGAGAAAGCATTCCATAGAGTCTCCTGGCACGCCATATATGATTCTCTTAAAAAGCTTGGGGTAGGGGTCTAGGGGACCCTTTTATAGCCAAAATCACGGCCCTGTATCGCAATACGTCACCTAGGCTGAAGATAAATGGAACTGTAGCACCCTGAGGGCTCGGTTGCTACAGAGGTATTGCACCTCACCCAGAGGTGTGATATCTCACTCTCAGGTAAGGATGTAGTGTGGATCAGGACCCGACACCTGCATGCATTACACCACATTGCCGTGGGGCAGGGCGACCAATATGCCCCTGAGATGGGCACGACAGTCCCTGTCCCTGGCTGGAGTGGGGGGAGGGAACACTGAGGAAGGGGAACCCTGTAGTGCAGGAGCAGGGAGGAAGCAGTTCCTGGGTGCATTGAGAAGGGAGTATAAAAGGTGGGCACCATCTTAGTTCAGTGCAGAGAAGTCTGAGCAGAAGTGGCAGGGAGCAGGGGCTCTGCATGAGCTCTGCTCCGGAGGCGGGCCTAGTAACAGAGGCCCAGGCCTGGAAGAGGGAGAAGGAAGAGGAGCGGAGAAGGCTCCAGGAACGAGGAACGAAGGGATCTCAGGGGTGCGGACGGGCGAGTCGCCACCGCACGCCAGAATCCACCTGCGTGGAGGGGTCAGGCCAAAGGGGGAGACCGGTCCCCGAAACTAGTGGAGGCAGGAAACGACCCTCAGCTAGAAACAGGAGGCTGTGACATTTTATGTGGCGCAGCCCCTCGCTACACCCGCTAGGAAGGCACCACATAGGGTCAGGGAAACTGGCGCCAAGTTTACCAAGAGGAGGCCCGAGGCAGCCGGACAGAAGGGTTGGTAAGAAAGGCCAGACAAAGGACACACAAAGGGGGTCCTGTGAAGCGCTCCAAAGTTATCTGGGAGTTGTCTGAGCCCCTCACCTGGTGAGCACAGTACGACGTGGGCAGCCGTTACCTGCAGACGTGGTCTGGATAATAAGAACTGTGAGTAAAGGCCCTGGACTGCATCACTGACTCCGTGTCATTACTGCTGCTGCCCTGCACCATCACCCCCATCCTCCGCATACACTGCCCTGAGGCTATACTCCTCCCGTGGGGAGTTATGCTACGCTCTGCTGCACCCACAACACCAGCCTCAGCGGTCTGCCCTGGAGCGGCGGTTCACTCTGACCGCAATCCACGGGTGGCGTAGTCGGACATTTAAACATCAAAACCACATAAATAGTTCCGCCACTGGTTTGACCGCCCTGAGCCACGGAACCGGGTTGCCGCCACGGAGACTACAACCACCAGCATCCACCAAAAAGGGTCCGGCTCCGGGTGTCCCAAGGCCCAGGGGGCGCGTCAGAACATTTTCATCACCTTTCACAATCACCAATGGGACAAGGCAGGGATGTTCTCTGTCCCCTCTCTTATACATCCTAGTGACGGAGCACCTGCTCTCATCAATTCGCCATAACCCCAATATTAGGTGGATTGAGGTGGGAGGCACCGAGTACAAGTGCTCTCTATTTGCTGATGATGTCCTAGTATATATCACTCAATCACATATATCCATCCATGCTGTTATGGCTGAAATAGATCACTTTGTTACATGGTCAAATTTTAAAATCAATGCAGCGAAGTCTGAGGCCCTCGATGTCTCCCTCCCCAAATCCATATAGGATTCCATCCAATCCAACTTTCCCTTTGCCTGGCCCTCACAGGGTATCAAATACTTAGGAATTCCTATTCATAGAGACCTCTCCCATCTATGTTATCTTAATTTTGGGCCCTTTATTGAACAACTCCATACAGACCACGGTTGGCAAGTTAGAACTGTAAGATTCACTACGTGAACCACTGGTGTTTTGTGGAAAAGCACATGTACACTGTGTTCCAAATTATTATGCAAAAAGTGTTTAGGAGTGATAAGGGAAGAATTTGTTTGTTTGTCAGTTAAACTCATTGATGGTGATGTGTGTCAGGGCTCTTTATATCACTGTAAGCAATTGCAGACACCAGTGCTAATTAGTTTGTCAGGTGTGTCCAATGAAAGGCAAGACTACTTAAGAAGGCTCTCTCACATTATTCAGCAGCCTACATTTTCTGCCAAAATGGGAAAGAAAAAGGATGTGTCGGCTGCTGAGAAGCAACAAATTGTGGAGTGTTTAGGTCAAGGCATGACTACAATCAACATTGTGCGATGATCAGGATGAAGTGTCTTGGCAATCAAGAAGTATGTAGCTGATTCACAGTACACACGTGTGCGTGCTGATAAGGGCAAATTGAGGACTCTTTCCTACAGGCAATTACGTCAGGTTGAAAGAGCAGCGGCAAAAAAGCCTTGTCATAGCAGCAGACAAGTTTTTGAAGCTGCTTGTGCCTCCAACGTCCCCCGAACAACAAGATGCAGGGTCCTTCAGAGGTTTGCAGCTGTGCATACGCCATCCTGTCGACCTCCTCTATCCACTTCACACAAGCAGAAACGGCTCCAGTGGGCCAAACATTACATGAAGACTGATTTCAAAACTGTTTTGTTCACGGATGAGTGCCGTGCAGCGCTCGATGGTCCAGATGGATAGAGTGGAGGATGGCTGGTTGATGGACACCCCACGCAAACACGGCTACAGCGCCAACAAGGAGGAGGTGGAGTAATGTTTTGGGCTGGAATCATGGGGAGAGAGATTGTCGGCCCCTTTAGGATCCCTGAAGGCGCTAAAGATGAACTCCATAATGTATGTGGATTTTCTCAAACAGCATTTCCTGCCATGGTTCAAGAAGAAGAACCGTGTATTTCACAGCAAGATCATTTTTCTGCATGATAATGCACCATCTCATGCTGCACATAAAACATCTGCATCTCTGGCTGATATGGGCATAAAAGGGGACAAACTTATGGTGTGACCCCCATGCTCCCCTGACCTCTACCCCATTCAGAACCTTTGGAGCATCATTAAAAGGAGTGTCTATGATGGCGGGAGGCAGTTCACATCTAAGCAACAGCTCTGGGAGGGTATTCTGTCCTCATGCAAAACAATTGAAGCAGAAACCATCCAAAACCTGACAAATTCAATGGACGAGAGAGTTCAGAAGCTCCTTTCGAACAAGGGGTCCTATGTGAAAATGTAACATCACGTAGAATAAAGTTTTGAGTTGAAAACTGTTTGATTTCAGTTTCTAACAACCTGCTAATGCTTATAATTTCAAAAATGACCATTTTTTTGGTCTTTATTAAAATGAAAAGGTTGATCGAAAAGTTTGGGGGATCTAAGAGTGTGGCAACCCAGTAGTCATGATTACTTCGAATTCTGACAATATGAGGGTCATGCTGCAGGTAGTGCAGCAACAAGGCACTTATGTGTCTTGCGCATCTCGGAGCCCCAAAATTATTTTCCGGGCTAGATGCAGCTAAAAATTATTTTTAATTTTAAATCTGGTGGAGCTTATTATAGATGGCCTAATAGGATCAGTGCTGCACACTGCTACAAAGCCCAAATTATTTTCCAGTCAAGATACAGATAAACATGATTAGTAATTTGAAAGCTTAAAACGGTTGGTAGGGTGATTTTAAACAATCATCAAGCTTTTACTCTCCCCAGGATGACACAGGGGTAGAAAAGTCGTTTCGGATCCATGATTTGTTCATCTTTATGAACGTGAGTCTGTGTACATTATCAGTGGAGAGCAGCGTGCGCTTATCTGTCAGCACACCACCAGCAGCGCTGAACACACGTTCAGACAGAACGCTGGCTGCGGGGCATGACAAGATCTCCAAGGCGTAAGTGGCTAGCTCCGGCCATTTATCCAGATTGGAAGCCCAAAAAGAGCAAGGGTCCAGTGACACAGTCGTGGCTTCAATGTTTACTTGGAGATACTCCTGTACCATCGTCTCTAGGCGTTGACTATGTGTCAGACTTCTTGTCTCCTGTGGCCTTGCAAAGGATGGGCTAAAAAAGTGGTGAAATGATTCCGCAAAATTGATGTTACCACCAGATACTGTGGTTCTGTTACGGTTTGAGTGCTGAACACTTGACGGTCCCATGTTTGGCAAGTTGGAACTGTGAGATTCACTACGTGCACCACTGGTATTTTGTGGAAAAGCACATGTAAGATTCTGCAACAGTCTCTGCTGATACTCCTGCATGCGTGCATCCCTTTCTATGGCAGGAATAATTTCTGCAAATTTACTTTTGTACCGGGGATCTAACAGTGTGGCAACCCAGTAGTCAGGATTATTTCTAATTCTCACAATTCGAGGGTCATGTTGCAGGTAGTGCAGCAAGAAGGCACTCATGTGTGTTGCGCATCCAGGAGCACCAAGTCCCTGTTGTGTTGGTGGCGAGGTAACAATCATGCTTCCTTCCTCTGTCCTCTCCCCCCAACCTCGAACAACAGAAATGTGATCAAGGTCTCCCTCATCTGATGAGTCTTCCATCAGTTCGTCCTCCACTTCTTCCTGGGCTCCTGCACCTTCCTCACTAGTTTGGCTGCTACCATGCGCCCTGGTAAAACCATCTCCCCCACCCTCACATGCCTGCCGCCTTGGTGCTGCCGACCGTCTGGACCTTGCAGATGTTAGCCCTTCCGCATACAACTCCTCCTCCTCTACTTCCTCCACCTCCTCTTGTGCCACCACCTGACTCCGAATTCTGTTTAACATGTGCTCCAGCATGTAAATCACCGGAATAGTCATGCTGATAATGGCATCGTCAGCACTAAACATCTTCGTCGCCATTTCAAAACTGTGCAGAAGGGTGCATAGGTCCCTGATCTGAGACCACTCCTCCAGCGTGATTTGCCCCACCTCTGAATCTCGTTGGCCCAGGCTATACGTCAGAACGTATTGCACCAGGGCTTGTCGGTGCTGCCACAGTCGCTGCAACATGTGCAGAGTTGAATTCCACCGGGTAGGCACATCGCATTTTAGCCGGTGAAGTGGCAGGCCCAACGACTTCTGTAGAGATGTAAGTCGCTGAGCTGCGGGATGCGAACGGCGGAAGTGAGCACACAGCGACCGTGCCCTCTGCAGAAGGCCATCTAGTCTGGGATAGTGGGCTAAAAATTGCTGGACAACCAGGTTCAACACGTGAGCCATACAAGGCACGTGTGTGACATTGCCCCGGCGAAGGGCCGCACCCAGGTTTGCAGCATTGTCGCACACGGCCTTCCCTGGTTTCAGGTCCAGTGGAGACAACCATTCATGAAATTGGTTCTCCAGAGCTGACCACAACTCCTCAGCTGTGTGACTCACATTTCCCAGACATTTCAATGTAAAAACCGCCTGATGACGTTGAGCCCTACTGCCAGCATAGTAAGGAGGTGTGCAGGATCCCTTCTGCGCAGTTAGAAAGCTTGTGGCATGACCAGACAGGCTTTGGGTGCAGGTGGAAGACCGAGAGGAGGTTGAGGAGGCAGAAGCAGTGGAGGAACTTTGACATAAAGAGGATTGACGCACAACTCGTGGGGACGGCAAGACTTGGACAGCAGCCCCTTGTCCTGCTGTCACCATAGTTACCCAGTGCCCAGTCAGCGACATGTAACGCCCCTGTCCATGCCTACTCGTCCAAGTGTCTGTGGTGAAATGCACCCTGTCACACACAGAGTTTCTCAAAGAAGCGGTGATGTTGTGTGCGACATGCTGGTGGAGCGCAGGCACACCTTTCTTTGAGAAGTAGTGCCGACTGGGCATCTGGTACTGGGGCACTGCGACGGACATAAGGTCTCGAAAATCCTCTGTGTCCACCAGGCGGAAAGGCAGCATTTCTGTAGCCAAGAGCTTGCAGATGGTGAAATTCAACCTCTTAGCTTTCTCATGGCTAGGAGGAAATGGTCTTTTACTTGTCCACATCTGAGGGACCGAGGGCTGGCTATTGTGCTTAGACGGGGTTGATAAGGGTGTCCCCGGCAAACTGCCGGTCTGTGAGGAAGATGCAGGCGGACATGTTAGGTTGCCTTGATCCAAAGGTGGTGCTATCGATGTCGGACAGCGCTCAACACCAGCTGCTGTTACCACCTCCAAAGAAAATGATGACCTGCCAATCACGCTGGCTGTTGCGGGTAAAGAGGTGGCAGGTCTGCGCCCCAAAACAGGTGTGACTGCTGTCCCCCCAGTCACAGAGGATGAAGAGGCCGCGGATGCACAAGATATGGCAGACGGTGGTTGGCCCGGCCGGCTAGGCCGCATTGTAGCACACTGAGCTTCCCACTGCAACTTATGCTTCATGTCCATGTGCCGGTTCATGCATGAAGTACTCAAACTATGTATTTTTTGGCCTCTACTTAGCTTTTGCTGACAAATGTTACAGATAACACGAGTTGGGTCATCTTTATCGATCTGAAAAAATGCCCAGGCTATGCAAGCCTTAGCACCCATGCGACCTGAAGAGCCACCACGACTTGTGGTGAGAGGCAGAGTTGTGTTTGAGGATGCTGTTGTTGACGTGCTTCCAGTACTACGTCTCTGTCCAGGAAGGCGCAACCTGACCTCGTCGTCACTAGCATCTTCCTCCACCTCCTCTGCTGACCTCATCTCTTGGCTGACTGTGGGTTGACAGTAAGTGGGATCTCCAACCTCATCATCATCACCCTGTGTGTTATCACACCCGTCGTCCTCGAGCCAACCTGTTCCTGCCCTGACAAAAAACTAAAGTTGTCGCTCCAATCAGGTATTTGAGTCTTATCATCGTCTTCCTCATTGTCTCCACCAACAGGAGTTACAGTTTGGGAATGAGGGTCTACATTATGGTCAGAACCTTCTGCGTCTGGTCCTGGATCCGACTCATAAAGATTCTGGGCATCAGTGCAGATCATTTCCTCGTCTGGATTCACAGAAGCGCTGGAGTCGACCTCTGATTCCCAGGCTATAGTATGAGTAAACAGCTCTGCAGACTCAACCATCTGTTCTACCTCATACTCAGACGGGCAGCTGGAGATTTGGGAGCTGTGAGGAAGCAAGTGCGATTTGGGTGACACCTTTGAGGACTGGAGTATTTGTGATGTTGAAGTTGATGTGGAGGAGAACCCACTTAAAGGAGCACTTGATATCCGTTGAAGCACCTGCTGTTTTTGTGCCTCATCTGGAATTTGTAGCGATTGGCGTGGCCGTAAGAAAGGGATCTTATCACATTGTCCGCTAAAAGAAGTAGACATTTTAGTTTGGCTGGAAGATGGTCTTTCTTCTGCAGATGTTACTGTTGCTTTAACACCTACCCCACGGACACAACCTTTTTTCCCCTTCCAAACACGCCTATTCCCCTTTCCACCAGCAGCAGGCCTTTTTCCACTCATTTTGGTGGTTAACTAATTCACAACTCTGGAGTTGTTTGCACAAAAAAACAATGGATGGTAACCGAGCAGAGCTGAGTGGCCAAACTGTGGTATTAGGCCAAAACTATTGGCTGGGTTAGATGCAGAAAAAAATATATTCAGTTTGCAACCTGATGGAGGTCAGTATAGATGGACTAATAGAGAAAGTCCGACACACTGCTAGAAGGCCAAATATTTTTTCAGAGCTAGATGCAGAAAAAAATTATATTCAGTTTGCAACCTGATGGAGGTCAGTATAGATGGATTAATAGAACAAGACCCACACACAGCTAGAAGCCCAATATTTTTTCAGAGGTAGATGCAGAAAAAAATATATTCAGTTTGCAACCTGATGGAGGTCAGTATAGATGGACTAATACAACAAGTCCCACACACAGCTAGAAGCCAAATATTTTTTCAGAGGTACTGTAGATGCAGATAAAAATTATTTTTAATTTGCAACCTGATGGAGGTCAGTATAGATGGACTAATACAACAAGTCCCACACACAGCTAGAAGCCCAAATATTTTTTCAGAGGTACTGTAGATGCAGATACAAATTATTTTTAATTTGCAACCTGATGGAGGTCAGTATAGATGGACTAATACAACAAGTCCCACACACAGCTAGAAGCCCAAATATTTTTTCAGAGGTACTGTAGATGCAGATAAAAATTATTTTTAATTTGCAACCTGATGGAGGTCAGTATAGATGGACTAATAGAGAAAGTCCGACACACTGCTAGAAGGCCAAATATTTTTTCAGAGCTAGATGCTGAAAAAAATTATATTCAGTTTGCAACCTGATGGAGGTCAGTATAGATGGATTAATAGAACAAGACCCACATACAGCTAGAAGCCCAATATTTTTTCAGAGGTAGATGCAGAAAAAAATATATTCAGTTTGCAACCTGATGGAGGTCAGTATAGATGGACTAATACAACAAGTCCCACACACAGCTAGAAGCCCAAATATTTTTTCAGAGGTACTGTAGATGCAGATAAAAATTATTTTTAATTTGCAACCTGATGGAGGTCAGTATAGATGGACTAATACAACAAGTCCCACACACAGCTAGAAGCCCAAATATTTTTTCAGAGGTACTGTAGATGCAGATACAAATAATTTTTAATTTGCAACCTGATGGAGGTCAGTATAGATGGACTAATACAACAAGACCCACACACAGCTAGAAGCCCAATATTTTTTCAGAGGTAGATGCAGAAAAAAATATATTCAGTTTGCAACCTGATGGAGGTCAGTATAGATGGACTAATACAACAAGTCCCACACACAGCTAGAAGCCCAAATATTTTTTCAGAGGTACTGTAGATGCAGATACAAATTATTTTTAATTTGCAACCTGATGGAGGTCAGTATAGATGGACTAATACAACAAGTCCCACACACAGCTAGAAGCCCAAATATTTTTTCAGAGGTACTGTAGATGCAGATAAAAATTATTTTTAATTTGCAACCTGATGGAGGTCAGTATAGATGGACTAATAGAGAAAGTCCGACACACTGCTAGAAGGCCAAATATTTTTTCAGAGCTAGATGCTGAAAAAAATTATATTCAGTTTGCAACCTGATGGAGGTCAGTATAGATGGATTAATAGAACAAGACCCACACACAGCTAGAAGCCCAATATTTTTTCAGAGGTAGATGCAGAAAAAAATATATTCAGTTTGCAACCTGATGGAGGTCAGTATAGATGGACTAATACAACAAGTCCCACACACAGCTAGAAGCCCAAATATTTTTTCAGAGGTACTGTAGATGCAGATAAAAATTATTTTTAATTTGCAACCTGATGGAGGTCAGTATAGATGGACTAATACAACAAGTCCCACACACAGCTAGAAGCCCAAATATTTTTTCAGAGGTACTGTAGATGCAGATACAAATTATTTTTAATTTGCAACCTGATGGAGGTCAGTATAGATGGACTAATACAACAAGTCCCACACACAGCTAGAAGCCCAAATATTTTTTCAGAGGTAGATGCAGAAAAAAATATATTCAGTTTGCAACCTGATGGAGGTCAGTATAGATGGACTAATACAACAAGTCCCACACACAGCTAGAAGCCCAAATATTTTTTCAGAGGTACTGTAGATGCAGATAAAAATTATTTTTAATTTGCAACCTGATGGAGCTCAGTATAGATGGACTAATACAACAAGTCCCACACACAGCTAGAAGCCCAAATATTTTTTCAGAGGTACTGTAGATGCAGATACAAATTATTTTTAATTTGCAACCTGATGGAGGTCAGTATAGATGGACTAATACAACAAGTCCCACACACAGCTAGAAGCCCAAATATTTTTTCAGAGGTACTGTAGATGCAGATACAAATTATTTTTAATTTGCAACCTGATGGAGGTCAGTATAGATGGACTAATACAACAAGTCCCACACACAGCTAGAAGCCCAAATATTTTTTCAGAGGTAGATGCAGAAAAAAATATATTCAGTTTGCAACCTGATGGAGGTCAGTATAGATGGACTAATACAACAAGTCCCACACACAGCTAGAAGCCCAAATATTTTTTCAGAGGTAGATGCAGAAAAAAATATATTCAGTTTGCAACCTGATGGAGGTCAGTATAGATGGACTAATACAACAAGTCCCACACACAGCTAGAAGCCCAAATATTTTTTCAGAGGTACTGTAGATGCAGATAAAAATTATTTTTAATTTGCAACCTGATGGAGCTCAGTATAGATGGACTAATACAACAAGTCCCACACACAGCTAGAAGCCCAAATATTTTTTCAGAGGTACTGTAGATGCAGATACAAATTATTTTTAATTTGCAACCTGATGGAGGTCAGTATAGATGGACTAATACAACAAGTCCCACACACAGCTAGAAGCCCAAATATTTTTTCAGAGGTACTGTAGATGCAGATACAAATTATTTTTAATTTGCAACCTGATGGAGGTCAGTATAGATGGACTAATAGAGAAAGTCCGACACACTGCTAGAAGGCCAAATATTTTTTTAGAGCTAGATGCAGAAAAAAATTATATTCAGTTTGCAACCTGATGGAGGTCAGTATAGATGGATTAATAGAACAAGACCCACACACAGCTAGAAGCCCAAATATTTTTTCAGAGGTAGATGCAGAAAAAAATATATTCAGTTTGCAACCTGATGGAGGTCAGTATAGATGGACTAATACAACAAGTCCCACACACAGCTAGAAGCCCAAATATTTTTTCAGAGGTACTGTAGATGCAGATAAAAATTAGTTTTAATTTGCAACCTGATGGAGGTCAGTATAGATGGACTAATAGAATGATGCTATGCCCAAAAGATTTTACTTCACTAGGTGCAGTAAAAAAATTGGTATTCTATACACAGGTGGTATATCTTGCAGCACAGATAGGCTACTCCACTGACTAACACACTCTGCAATAGGCCAAAAAGGATTAGCTTTGCTAGATTCAGCCAAATGCTGTGAAAAAAACTTGCACAGCACTGGCACAGACCTGCCTGGCAAAAACTGATAGGAACTGATGTAACCTAGTCCTGAAAAGGACTCCAATTACAATTAGTCTTTACTCCCACAACCTATCTATTTAAGAGCACAGACCTCCCTGATAAAAGTCGTAGGAAATGCTGTAACCTAGTCCTTAAAAGGACTGCAATCACAACTATTCCCTACTCCCAAGCTATCTGTATATTTGTGCGAAAATTGGCTTGAAATTAACAAGGTATAGCGCACACAGCAACAGCGGTGCCGTCTAACACGCAGCTGCAGCAGTGAGAAAATGGTGGCGACGGGGAAAATGGCTTGGTCTTATAGGGCAAGGACATGTGACATACACTGCCAATGACACATGCCCTTGCTTGTGTGAAAAAAAGCACTTCGCTACGTGTGTGCGCTGCTGATAGGCTGACAGATTGCACCTCCCCACTGCAAATGCGGGAAAGAGAAAAAAAAATGGAGATCTTCATTGTTCCTGCAGAGATCCATCCCCTGCCCCTCCCCCCACCCCGCTGTACACTCAAACTGCGTATTAACATTAATTTTCATCATTACTGAGAAAAAATCCAGTTATGATTTTGGTGCACGAACAGTTATCGAACATAACCTCGAACAGCCGAATTTTTATCAAATTGTTCGTGTTCGCCGAACGGCTCGAACACCGCCCAAAACAGCTCGAATTTGAGATTGGCGAACAGTTCGAGTAGAACAACGCTCATCTCTAATAAAGACCTCTCAAAGTGACTTCAAATGTGATGTGGTCCCTAAAAAGATGGTTTTGTAAATTTTGTTGGAAAAATGAGAAATCGCTGCTCAACTTTTAACCCTTATAGCTTCCTAACAAAAAAAAATTTTGGTTCCAAAATTGTGCTGATGTAAAGTAGACACGTGGGAAATGTTATTTATTAACTCTTTTGTGTGACATATCTCTCTGATTTAAGGGCATAAAAATTAAAATTTTGAAAATTGCTAAATTTTCAAAATTTTCGCCAAATTTCCATTTTTTTCACAAATAAACGCAAGTGATATCGAAGAAATTTTACCACAATCATGAAGTACAATATGTCACGAAAAAACAATCTCAGAATCAGGGGGACCCGTTGAAGCGTTCCAGAGTAATTACCTCATAAAGTGACAGTGGTCAGAATTGTAAAAATTGGCCTGGTCATTAACGTGCAAACCACCCTCGGGGCTTAAGGGGTTAAACACTGATGTGCTGATTTTAGCGCCACATTTAAACACTGCTGTGCTGATTGGTTGCGGACGCTGCCCGCTACCAATCAGCAATTTTGGCGCCACATTTAAACACTGCTGTGCTGATTGGTCGTGGACGCTGCCCGCGACCAATCAGCGAGATTGGCGCCAAATTTAAACACCGCTCTGCTGATTGGTGGCGGCCACCAGCCGCGACAAATCAGTGAGATTGGCGACAAATTTAAAAAACGCTCTGCTGATTGGTCGCGGCCGGCGACCGCGACCAATCAGCAATATTAGCGCCAAATTTAAACACCCCTCTGCTGATTGGTCGCGACCGCCAGCTGCGACCAATCAGCGATATTGGCACCAAATTTAAACACCGCTCTGCTGATTGGTCACGACCGCCAGCTGCGACCAATCAGCGACATTGGCGCCAAATTTAAACACTGCTCTGCTGATTGGTCGCGGTCGCCGGCAGCGACCAATCAGCGATTTTGGCGCCAAATTTAAACACACTCTCCAGTCCTCACTAACACGGTTCGCTGATTGGTCGTGGCCGCCACCCGCAAACAATCAGCAATATTGGCACCAAATTTAAACCCCGCTCTGCTGATTGGTCGCGGTCGCCGGCCGCGACCAATCAGCAGTATTTATGAAAATACTATACTATACTATACTATTTTTAATGGTGTTTTATTTGTTTGTCGGTTTGTCATTTTGTGTATATGTGTCAGGAATTATTTGTATTCAATAAATTGATATATTTTTATGGATCTTTGTTGTTATTGATAATTATTTGGTTACTTTTTGACTATTTGGGTGATCACTGCTAGTTTGCATCTCTTCTTTTTGCTGTTTTCATACTTACTATTTTATGAGATGCTGCAGGTAGATCCCGTTTATTAGATGGTGCCCTCCTCATTGTTTGGTGGTTCACCAATCAGCAGTATTGGCGCCAAATTTAAACACTACTCTGCTGATTGCTCGCGGTCGCCGAACTTGACCAATCAGCATTATTGGCGCCAAATTTAAACACCGCTTTGCTTATTGGTCGCGGTGGCCGGCCGCGACCAAGCAGCGATATTGGCGCCAAATTTAAACACCGCTTTGCTGATTGGTCGCGGTGGCTGGCCGCGACCAAACAGCGATATTGGCGCCAAATTTAAACACCGCTCTGCTGATTGGTCGCGGTCGCCGAACTTGATCAATCAGCATTATTGGCGCCAAATTTAAACACCGCTTTGCTTATTGGTCGCGGTGGCCGGCCGCGACTAATCAGCATTATTGGCGCCAAATTTAAACATCGCTTTGCTGATTGGTCGCGGTGGCCGGCCGCGACCAAACAGCGATATTGGCGCAAAATTTAAACACCGCTCTGCTGATTGGTCGCGGTTGCCGGTCGCGATTAATCAGCATTATTGGCGCCAAATTTAAACACCGCTCTGCTGATTGGTCGCGGCCATGAACAATCACCATTATTGGCGCCAAATTTAAATACCGCTCTGCTGATTGGTCGCGTTCGCTGGCAGCGACCAATCAGCATTATTGGAGCCAAATTTAAACGCCGCTCTGCTGATTAGTCGCGACCACCGGCCGTGAACAATCAGCGATATAGGCGCCAAATTTTAACACTGCTTTGCTGATTGGTCACGGTTGCCGGCCACGACCAATCAGCGATTTTGCTGCCAAATTTAAACACGCTCTCCAGTCCTCACTAACACGGTTTGCAGATTGGTCGTGGCCGCCGCCTGCGACCAATCACCGATATGGCCGCCAAATTTAAACACTGCTTTGCTGATTGGTCGCGGTTGCCGGCCGCGACCAATCAGCGATTTTGGCGCAAGATTTAAACACCGCTCTGCTGTATGCACCCGGTCGGCCGCATACATATTTTAGAATACCCGATGTGTTAGAATCGTGCCACCATCTAGTATAATATAATGATCCCACAGACTCACATATAATATAATGTTACCACAGACCCACAAATAATATAATGACCCCACAGACTCACATATAATATAATGTTACCAAAACCCACAAATAAAATAATTACCCCACAGACCCACATATAATATAATGTCCCCACAGACCCACATATAATATAATGTCACCAAAGACCCACATATACAGTGCTGGCCAAAAGTATTGGCACCCCTGCAATTCTGTCAGATAATACTCAGTTTCTTCCTGAAAATGATTGCAATCACAAATTCTTTGGTATTATTATCTTCATTTAATTTGCTTGCAAGGAAAAAACACAAAAGAGAATGAAGCAAAAATCAAATCATGGATCATTTCACACAAAACTCCAAAAAAGGGCCGGACAAAAGTATTGGCACCCTCAGCCTAATACTTGGTTGCACAACCTTTAGCCAAAATAACTGCGAACAACCGCTTCCGGTAACCATCAATGAGTTTCTTACAATGCTCTGCTGGAATTGTAGACCATTCTTCTTTGGCAAACTGCTCCAGGTCCCTGATATTTGAAGGGTGCCTTCTCCAAACTGCCATTTTGAGATCTCTCCACAGGTGTTCTATGGGATTCAGGTCTGGACTCATTGCTGGCCACCTTAGAAGTCTCCAGTGCTTTCTCTCAAACCATTTTATAGTGCTTTTGGAAGTGTGTTTTGGGTCATTGTCCTGCTGGAAGACCCATGACCTCTCACACTGGGCCCTACATTATGCTGTAAAATTTGTTGGTAGTCTTCAGACTTCATAATGCCATGCACACAGTCAAGCAGTCCAGTGCCAGAGGCAGCAAAGCAACCCCAAAACATCAGGGAACCTCCGCCATGTTTGACTGTAGGGACCGTGTTCTTTTCTTTGAATGCCTCTTTTTTTTTCCTGTACACTCTATGTTGATGCTTTTTCCCAAAAAGCTCTACTTTTGTCTCATCTGACCAGAGAACATTCTTCCAAAACGTTTTAGGCTTTCTCAGGTAAGTTTTGGCAAACTCCAGCCTGACTTTTTTATGTCTCGGGGTAAGAAGTGGGGTCTTCCTGGGTATCCTACCATACAGTCCCTTTTCATTCAGACGCCGACGGATAGTACGGGTTGACACTGTTGTACCCTCGGACTGCAGGGCAGCTTGAACTTGTTTGGATGTTAGTCGAGGTTCTTTATCCACCATCCGCACAATCTTGCGTTGAAATCTCTCGTCAATTTTTCTTTTCCGTCCACATCTAGGGAGGTTAGCCACAGTGCCATGGGCTTTAAACTTCTTGATGACACTGCGCACGGAAGACACAGGAACATTCAGGTCTTTGGAGATGGACTTGTAGCCTTGAGATTGCTCATGCTTCCTCACAATTTGGTTTCTCAAGTCCTCAAACAGTTCTTTGGTCTTCTTTCTTTTCTCCATGCTCAATGTGGTACACACAAGGACACAGGACAGAGGTTGAGTCAACTTTAATCCATGTTAACTGGCTGCAAGTGTGATTTAGTTATTGCCAACACCTGTTAGGTGCCACAGGTAAGTTACAGGTGCTGTTAATTACACGAATTAGAGAAGCATCACATGATTTTTCAAACGGTGCCAATACTTTTGTCCACCCCCTTTTTTAGGTTTGGTGTGGAATTATATCCAATTTGGCTTTAGGACAATTCTTTTTGTGTTTTTTTCATTGAAGACAAATTAAATGAAGATAATAATACCAAAGAATTTGTGATTGCAATCATTTTCAGGAAGAAACTGAGTATTATCTGACAGAATTGCAGGGGTGCCAATACTTTTGTCCAGCACTGTAATATAATGTTCCCAAAGACCCACATATAATATAATGTTACCACAAACCCACATATAATATAATGTCCCCACAGTTCCACATATAATATAATGTCCCCACAGACCCATAAATAATATAATGTCCCCACAGACCCACATATAATATATTGACCCCACAGACCCACATATAATATAATGGCACCAAAGACCCACATATAATATAATGTTCCCACAGACCCACATATAATATAATGTTCCCACAGACCCACATATAATATAATGTTACCACAGACCCACATATAATATAATCACCCCACAGACCCACATATATTATAATGTTACCACAGACCCACATATAATATAATGTTACCACAGACCCACATATAATATAATGTTCCCACAGACCCACATATAATATAATGTTACCCCAGACCCACATATAATATAATGACCACACAGACCCATACATAATATAATGTTACCACAGACCCACATATAATATAATGTCCCCACAGACGCACATATAATATAATGTCACCAAAGACCCACATATAATATAATGTTCCCACAGACCCACATATAATATAATGTCCCCACAGACCCACATATAATATAATGTCCCCACAGACCCACATATAATATGTTACCACAGACCCACATATAATATAATGTCCCCACAGACCCACATATAATATAATGTCCCCACAGACCCACATATAATATAATGTCCTCACAGACCCACATATAATATAATGTCCACACAGACCCACATATAATATAATGTCCTCACAGACCCACATATATAATGTCCCCACAGACCCACATATAATATAATGTCCCCACAGACCCACATATAATATAATGTCCTCACAGACCCACATATAATATAATGTCCCCACAGACCCACATATAATATAATGTTACCACAGACCCACATATAATATAATGTCCTCACAGACCCACATATAATATAATGTTACCACAGACCCACATATAATATTATGTCCCCACAGACCCACATATAATATAATGTCCTCACAGACCCACATATAATATAATGTCCTCACAGATCCACATATAATATAATATCCTCACAGACCCACATATAATATAATGTCCTCACAGACCCACATATAATTTAATGTCCTCACAGACCCACATATAATATGTTACCACAGACCCACATATAATATAATGTCCCCACAGACCCACATATAAATATAATGTCCCCACAGACCCACATATAATATAATGTCACCAAAGACCCACATATAATATAATGTTCCCACAGACCCCCATATAATATAATGTCCCCACAGACCCACATATAATATAATGTCCCCACAGACCCACATATAATATGTTACCACAGACCCACATATAATATAATGTCCACACAGACCCACATATAATATAATGTCCTCACAGACCCACATATATAATGTCCCCACAGACCCACATATAATATAATGTTACCACAGACCCACATATAATATAATGTCCTCACAGACCCACATATAATATAATGTTACCACAGACCCACATATAATATAATGTCCCCACAGACCCACATATAATATAATGTCCTCACAGACCCACATATAATATAATGTCCTCACAGACCCACATATAATATAATGTCCTCACAGACCCACATATAATATAATGTCCTCACAGATCCACATATAATATAATATCCTCACAGACCCACATATAATATAATGTCCTCACAGACCCACATATAATTTAATGTCCTCACAGACCCACATATAATATGTTACCACAGACCCACATATAATATAATGTCCCCACAGACCCACATATAAATATAATGTCCCCACAGACCCACATATAATATAATGTCACCAAAGACCCACATATAATATAATGTTCCCACAGACCCACATATAATATAATGTCCCCACAGACCCACATATAATATAATGTCCCCACAGACCCACATATAATATGTTACCACAGACCCACATATAATATAATGTCCCCACAGACCCACAGATAATATAATGTCCTCACAGACCCACATATAATATAATGTCCCCACAGACCCACATATAATATAATGTCCTCACAGACCCACATATATAATGTCCCCACAGACCCACATATAATATAATGTCCTCACAGACCCACATATATAATGTCCTCACAGACCCACATATAATATAATGTCCTCACAGATCCACATATAATATAATATCCTCACAGACCCACATATAATATAATGTCCTCACAGACCCACATATAATTTAATGTCCTCACAGACCCACATATAATATGTTACCACAGACCCACATATAATATAATGTCCCCACAGACCCACATATAAATATAATGTCCCCACAGACCCACATATAATATAATGTCACCAAAGACCCACATATAATATAATGTTCCCACAGACCCACATATAATATAATGTCCCCACAGACCCACATATAATATAATGTCCCCACAGACCCACATATAATATGTTACCACAGACCCACATATAATATAATGTCCCCACAGACCCACATATAATATAATGTCCTCACAGACCCACATATAATATAATGTCCCCACAGACCCACATATAATATAATGTCCTCACAGACCCACATATATAATGTCCCCACAGACCCACATATAATATAATGTTACCACAGACCCACATATAATATGTCCTCACAGACCCACATATAATATAATGTTACCACAGACCCACATATAATATAATGTCCCCACAGACCCACATATAATATAATGTCCTCACAGACCCACATATAATATAATGCCCTCACAGATCCACATATAATATAATATCCTCACAGACCCACATATAATATAATGTCCTCACAGACCCACATATAATTTAATGTCCTCACAGACCCACATATAATATGTTACCACAGACCCACATATAATATAATGTCCCCACAGACCCACATATAAATATAATGTCCCCACAGACCCACATATAATATAATGTCCTCATAGACTCATATATAATATAATGTCCTCACAGATCCACATATAATATAATGTCCCACAGTCCCAAATATAATATAATGTCCCCACAGCACCACATATAATATGTCCCACAGTCCCACATATATATTGTCCCCACAGACCCACATATAATATAATGTCCCCACAGACCCACATATAATATAATGTCCCCACATATAATATAATGTCCCCACAAACCCACATATAATATAATGTCCCCACAGACCCACATATAATATAATGTCCTCACAGACCCACATATAATATAATGTTACCACAGACCAACATATAATATATTGTCCCCACAGACCCAAATATAAGATAATGTCCCCACAAACCCACATATAATATGTTACCACCGACCCACATATAATATAATGTCCCAACAGCCCCACATATAATATAATGACCCTACAGACCCACATATAATAAAATATTACCAAAGACCCACATATAATATAATGTTCCCACAGACCCACATATAATATAATGTTACCACAGACCCACATATAATATAATGTCCCCACAGACCCACATATAACATAATGTCCTCACAGACCCACTTATAATATAATGTCCCCACAGACCCACATATAATATAATGTCCTCACAGACCCACATATAATATAATGTCCTCACAGACCCACATATAATATAATGTCCCCACAGACCCACATATAATATAATGTCTCCACAGACCCACATATAATATAATGTCCTCACAGACCCACATATAATATAACTAGCTTTTACCCGCGGCTTCGCTCACATTTCGTGACAGATCATTTTAATAGTAAAAAAAAAAAAAATCTTAATAGTAAAAAAAAATAATCTTATTTAGTTACTCGTACATCCAAAATTTCAGATGTCTAACTTCAAAACTGACTGATTCCATACAATCTTTGAACCCCTATAATATTAAGAGGGAAACTCTTGAGGGTGGAATTATCAAAATTCCTTTCTTAGTGCTCATTTAAGCTATAATAGAACCTATCTGCAAATTTCAAGATGCTAAGTTCAGTGGTTTCGGCTGTGCGTTGACCGCTAGTTGTGTCAGTCAATCAGGTTTACAGTTTTATATAATCTTCGCCTGTATGGTGTGTTTATAAAAAGTAGCCCTATGTCCTTCCCCAGGCTTGAAATTATCCATATCAAATTTCATCACAAACGGATTACTAAACACTGATTAATAAACAGGTCGGACAGAAGTTACTTGCATTTAATATTGTTCGTGTTAGTAAAGAATTAGTATGTAATTGGAATAATGGACATCTGCAGGTAATTTATCTATGTGTTTTTACTGCAATATACTCCTGTAAACTATGTTATTTGATTTCTTTCGTTCAGCGAAAATATGTAGATTTTGCGATTTAGAAACACGTGAGCAAGCTACGCATAGCTGACCGTGGGAAAAACAGGGCGTGCCTAAATGTATCCCCGCTACCTTCAAAGTTTGCCCTTGCGATTTATTGATGGTCATTGAAAATGCAACTTTAAGTGGGAACTGCAAACGTTTGAAATTAAAGGGTAAGTTATTGGGTATTATTGGGATGCGCGGTATAAGAATATTTTCACCCTTAGCTTCTCCAGTTAAAATTGTGGCCTTTACAATGTGCCTGCCTAGTTCAGTGACTCGCAATCTAGTGCCATTACATAATCTCGGGGCGTCCAAGTTGCGCATTAACAAAACGGGTATACCGACCTTTAATTCGAGGTTATGAGATGGGACCCCGGATAGCTCCAAAGAGTTAAGAAACTCCACGGGGTAGCGCGTACAGTCTTCAGATGACATGACTGTGTCGGAGTTGTAGGTTGTTGCATCGCTGGTTACTTGGTCCAAGATAATTTTATTGATTTTCGCAACTGTTTCATTTCTTGGTGCTAGTATAGTTCTTTCACATAGCCAATTTTCATCGTGGATGTTTTGTTGCAAATTTGGAAAAACTTGAGCAATAAGTGCGTCTTCCGAATCCACAACATGACAAAATTGGTTAGTGAATAGAACCATACCTTCTTCGTCAGTTTCGATTCGACCTTCACCGATCTCGAGCAGTTTCTCAGCGTACGCACCCGACTCTAGATCACTGAATAACTGGACACGCATGTTGGTGGTGAGGTGCAGCTTTTCAACTTTGGTCCATAAATATGAGGATTTCAGACATGCGTTAATTCCGTCTGCTGCAGTGCCTCGCTCGATGACAGGCAAAGTTTGCCTAAAGTCCCCAGCCAATAAAACAACCACACCACCCATTATTGTTTGTTTACTGTGTAAGTCTTGTAGACAACGATCAAGAACTTCGATGGCGCGTTTGTGTGACATTGTGCACTCGTCCCACACGATTAGTTTGAACTGTTGCAACAGGAGGCCACGGGCACTGCTCTTGCTGATATTACACGATGGGGTTTCTTCGTTCACCAGATTAAGAGGTAATTTAAAGACTGAATGTGCCGTCCGTCCACCGCTTAGCAATGTTGCAGCAATTCCAGAGGAAGCCACAGCTAATGCAACGTTATGACCGCTACGAATTTTTGCTAAAAGTAAATTAAGCAAGAAAGTTTTTCCTGTACCACCCGGGGCATCAAGGAAAAAAAGTCCGCCTTCACCATTCTCAACTCGTCCTACTATTTTGTGATAAATCTCTCTTTGATTTCCCAGTGGTTATCATCTTCCAACAACCCCATCTTCTCACACACCTGCCGAAAAGTTGCAAGTTCTTGACCTTCAAATGTTTTTAAATCCGAGAAGTTGGTTGGACCCCTTATTACATTCAGCAGCATACGCAAGCAATAACATTCAAAATTGCTAACGTGCACCGTGTAAATGCGACCTAGAGCGTCTCCTGCCTTCACACCTGGCCAACCATCGACAGGTGTTCCTTGTAAATGACGTTTCCATTGCTTCCGTGCCACATTCCAAGTATAGTAGCGAGGCACGTCAATGTAATGTTTTTGCAAACGTATCACTTTGGCACAACAGGAAAAATGCAGTTAGTGTAGTTTTAGGTGGTGCTTCTAATCTCTCTCTAAAATTATTTTCCGTAAAGTAAACCCTCTCGCCATTGGGTAAATGAATCGCGAGATGAGTGACGGTTGGGTGTCTCTCGTGCAGAGGCAGACCTAAGATCCGCCACTCTGCTTCGTTACTACTAACATATCGGCCGGTTCTAAAGGTCTGCACCTCATCTCTTGGGTCAATGTTAACATTCCCTTGCTGGCGGATGTTAAAAATAGCCTGGTCGCTACCCTTATTAATATATTTACAAATATATTTTATCGCCTGTACCGTATTACAGAACTCTACATTTAAATGAGAATTAACATTTTTTGATAAGAGTGGAGAATATGGGACCACCCAGCTATTGTCCACCAATATTTCCTGTGTTCCTCTACGGGTTTTTATAATCGTCGTGCGTCCATCATTCTCTGGTGCTCTGCGCCTGTACAAAGGATAACCTTTGTCATTGGTTTGAGTATCTTTTAAAAGCTTCCTCGGATATTTTTTGGTACATTTTCCTTCCTTCATGCATGGCGATGAAGAATTGAATGTACCACATGGCCCGTGAATCATATTCTTTGTCACTGTATCATAGAGCTTTTGATCAGTTTCTGGGTTTGGTATCTCAGCACATATGATTTCGTCAATTTGGTTCGGATGCAATTTTTCCTTTAACCACAGCAGTAAGTGCACATGAGGCAAACCTCGCTTTTGCCACTCGATCGAGTACATGAAGCATTGCATATCACCAAATATGTTACCTTTTGTAAGTAGAGCTACCAACTTCTGTACTTTTATTCTAAATACTCCGGCTGTTAAGTCATGTCTGTCCGTTGAATTTTGACCAGCCATAAGCTCTTTGGTGATTTCTGGCCAAGCGGGGTTGCAAGTCATTGTAATAAATAAATCAGGCCTCCCATAATTACGTACGTATGTGAACGCATCTTGTGTATATTCGTGTAGGTATCTCGGGCTATTTACAAATGATGACGGGAGAATCACCATCTGACCTAAGTTATTTGGATCCAAATCCGCATCATTTCTTATTGCATCTTGCAAGTGAATTTAATTTTCTGCGCGCAGTTTTTTTTTATTTAAAGAAATGAACCTTAAGCGCTCACTTTCCATCTTTACATACATGTCGACCAGAAACTGATGAAGTAGGAGCCTACACTTAAGCATCAAATTAAAATCGCTGCGACGGACCATCAAGTGAAAGGCATAAAAATCTTTGCAGGACACCTTTTTGCTTGGCATTGCTTGTTTGGTAATTGGATTTATCTGAGGAATATCAATGCTGTACCCCTCTTGTCCTTTCCAAAAAATTATTGGGTACTCGAGAGCGTCATAGAATCTATGTGTATCGGGAATCATAGTGAGCATGCCATCGCGCGGCTGCACAACGATGTCCCGAGACATAGTTTGTTCGCTACTAACTATTACAGCAGCTATTTCATTTGTAGTAGGGGCATTGAATCGTCTCTCATGTTGACCACGTGGTACACGGTCTGGGTGAATCACTACTTTGAAATGATCGTCATTGATCATTCTGTCTCTAGCCGTTTTAAATTCATGCACCAAAATGTTGTGGTTGTGAAGTACTCGTTGTAATTTTTTAACTATGTTTCTATCTACGCTTTGCATGCACTCAGTACGCCTGTTGATTTGTTCTTCTTCGTCACCTATGAAATAAACTTGTAAAAATTGTGGTTGCGAAATGGACATAGGAATTAAAGAACCGATACGGTGGTATACTTGTATTGTAAAGGTCGGGCAAAACCCTGGCATTGAGACAATTTGATCTGCTCCAGAAGACGTCATATGAAAGCACATGTTGTATTTTCTTATATTATTTAGAAAAAGGCGAGATTCATCAGTTTCATTAGAGATAAGCTCTTTTAAAGGTTGAACTGGCTCGTCTATATAAGGAAGAGCTACTTTCCCGCCCAAACAACACATACCTGCTGCTTCCTCTTTCCACTTAACCGCTTCCCGACCGCCCACTGTAGATAAACGTCCGCGCTGCCTGGGCTCTGTGCAGCGCGGACGTTTAAAAACGGTGGGTGGTCTCGCAGTGCTCAGGACCCCCTGGGTCCTGCAAGCGCTGTGAGAGCGGTGCAGAGCGTTAGCTCTGACAGGGAACATCATCGGGACCTGATTAGATCAGGTCCCAGTGATGTTAACCCTTTGCTGTCTTCTATATGCTGCGATCTATAGTGATCGCGGCATATAGGAGACAGCAGGAGGAGAGGGGGTCGTCCACTTACCTCTCCGACGACCCCTTGATTGCTTTCAGGACCTGGCGTTGCTATGGCAGCTGGAGGTCACATGACCGCCTCCAGCTCTGCCATATATGGTGTCCTTCCTGTCTGGCTTCAGCCTGTAGCTGATGCCAGACAGGAGACTGTGAAACAGTCAGTGAAGATCTCATATAATGTAATATATGTCTATTACATTACATGAGATCAGGGATCAGAAAAATAAAAATTAATGTCCCATACAGGGACTAAGTAAAAATGTAAAAAAAAGTAAAAAAAAATGTTTTGAAACTGTTAAAAAAAAATACAAAATAAATAAAAATAAATAAATAAAATATTAAACCGATAAATCCATATAGTTATGCAAAAATAAAAAAAGTACACATATTTGGTATTGCCGCGTCCGAAACAACCCGAGCTATAAAACTGTCACACTAATTAACTCCTTATGTGTACACCGTAATAAAAATAAATAAAAAACGGAGCAAAAAACTATGCTTTTTCCTCATATCGCCAAACAAAAAGTGGAAAAAAATGCGATAAAAAAGCAAAATGGAAATAGAAATGGTACCGCTGAAAAAGTCATCTTGTTCCACAAAAATCTATACAGCTCCATCAGCCAAAAAATAAAAAAGTTATACCTCTCAGAATAAAGCAATGCAAAAAAAATATTTTTTCTATAAAATTGTTTTATTGTGTAAAAGCGCCAAAACATAAAAAAAATACAGTAAGTGTAGTATCGCTGTAAACGTACTGACCCGAAGAATAACGCTGCCTGATCACTTTTACCACACGCAGAACGGCATAAAAAAAAACCTCAAAAAACAATTCCTGAATTGTTGGTTTTTGTTAATTTTACCTCCCAAAAAAACGGAATAGAAAGCGATCAAAAAATGTCACGTACCCACAAATGGTACCAATAAAAATGTCAACTCGTCCCGCAAAAAACAAGCCATCACATGACTCTGTCGGCCGAAATATGGAAAAATTATAGCTCTCAAAATATGGCGATGCAAAAACTAGATTTTGCAAAAAAAAAGCGTCTCTTAGTGTGTGACAGCTGTCAGTCATAAAAACCCGATATAAATCTGGTATCTCTGTAATTGCACCGACCCGAAGAATAAAGTAATCTAATCAGTTATATCACACTAGGAACGGCGTAAAAAAATAAATAAAACCAATTCTTCACCTGCTACTGATTTGTTTATTATGTCTCCCAAAGATCTGGCTCGGCACACATTTATCCTGCGCTCTGCGCTGAGCACTTACGCCAGAGTTTCCATGTAAATCTCTGAAATATGTGATTCAGCCGGAACCCATGACGGAAGATTCCCTGTAATGAGGCAGATATAGGCCACTGTGGATGCCGTCTGGCCTGTGATCCCACGGTGTCATTTGTTTTAGGCGTGCATAAAAGTGCGGTTGGCCACAGTTTTGTGCACTTCTGAAAAAAAGGACACCGCTAAACAGAGGCCAGACGGAGTCCAGAGTAACTCTGCTGCCTCATTACAGTGAATGGATCCCGCAGGGGTTTCATCTGAATTACAGGTCCGTCATCTGTTAAAAATATAAGGGACTTACAAGTTACTGGTAGCAGAAAGGCTCTGGAAAAGCGAAATGGCCCTTGCCCCCCAAAAGAAATTCAAAAAATTTTGTGCTCCCAAATCCAAATGCCTATTCTACAATAATTTGTTCTCCAATTGTCAAATAGCACTCTGTCCCCCCCAGATCTCGCCATATGGCTGAGTGGTACGATACAGCCACATATGGGGTATTGCCACTTTTAGAAGAAATTGTGTGACACATTTCGGCACCATTTTTACCCATTGCCCTGTGTGAAAATGTAAAATCTGAGGGTAAAACATTTTTTTGTGGTAAAAATATAATTATGCTTTTTTCACTGCCCAATGGTATAAATTTAAAAATTAAAAAATACTCACTACTTCCCTAGATGAATTCCTTGAGAGGTGTAGTTTACAAAATGGGGTCACTTGTGGGGGTTTCTGCTGTTTCTGCATGTCAGCGACTCTTCAAATGTGACACGGTGTCTGCTGCCTATCCCAGCCAACATAGCGCTCCTTTCTCTTCCGAACCCTGCCGTACACCAAAGCAGTGGTTTTCCCCCACATATGGGGTATCGGCGTGTTCAGGAGAAATTGAACAACAAATTTCATGGTGCAATTTATCCTGTTACCCTTATGATAGTACAAAATTAGGGAAAGGAAAACATTTTTTGTGGGAAAAATGTGAAAATTTTATTTTTATGGCTCAATATTATAAACTTCTGTGAAGCAGCTGGGGGTGCAAGGTGCTCACCACATATCTAGATAAGTTCCCTAAGGGATCTAGTTTCCAAAATGGTGTCACTTGTGGGGGGTTTCCACTGTTTAGGCACATCAGGGGCTCCCCAATTGCAACATGGCGTCCGCTAACTATTCAAACAAATTTTACATTCAAAAAGTCAAATGGCGCTCCTTCCCTTCCGAGCCCTGCCGTGCACCCAAACAGTGGTTTGCCTCCACATATGGGGTATCGGCGTGTTCAGGAGAAATTGCACAACAAATTTCATGGTGCAATTTATCCTATTACCCTTATGATAATGCAAAATTAAGGGATGAAAAACGTTTTTTGCGGGAAAAATGTGAAAATTTTATTTTTACAGCTGATTATTATAAACTTCTGTGAAGCACGTTGGGGTTCAAGGTGCTCACCACACATCTAGATAAGTTCCCTACGGGGTCTAGTTTCCAAAATGGTGTCACTTGTGGGGGGTTTCCACTGTTTAGGAACATCAGAGGCTCTCCAAACACAACATGGCGTCTTCTAATTATTCAGACAAATTTTACATTCAAAAAGTCAAATGGCGCTCCTTCCCTTCCAAACCCTGCAGTGCGCCCAAACAGTGGTTTTCCCCCACATATGGGGTATCGGCGTGTTCAGGAGAAATTGCACAACAAATTTCATGGTGCAATTTATCCTATTACCATTATGATAATGGAAAATTAAGGGATGAAAAACGTTTTTGTGGGAAAAATGTGAAAATTTTATTTTTACAGCTCAATATTATAAACTTCTGTGAAGCACCTTGGGGTTCAAGGTGCTCACTACACATCTAGATATGTTCCCTAAGGGGTCTAGTTTCCAAAATGGTGTCACTTGTGGGGGGTTTCCACTGTTTAGTCACATCAGGAGCTCTCCAAACGCAACATGGTGTCTGCTAATTATTCAGACAAATTTTACATTCAAAAAGTCTAATGGCGCTCCTTCATTTCCGAGCCCTGCCGTGCGCCCAAACAGTGGTTTTCCCTCACATATGGGGTATCAGCACGCTCAAGAGAAATTGCACAAAAAATTTTGGGGTCCATTTTTTCCTGTTACCCCTGTGAAAATAAAAAAATTGGGTCTAAAGCAACATTTTTGTGAAAAAAGTAAAATGTTAATTTTTTTCTTCCACATTCCAAAAATTCCTGTGAAGCACCTGAAGGGTTAATAAAGTTCTTCAATGTGCTTTTGAGCACCTTGAGGGGTGCAGTTTTTAGAACGGTGTCACTTTTGGGTATTTTCTGTCATAAAGACCCCTCAAAGTGACTTCAAATATGATGTGGTCCCTAAAAAAATGTTTTTGTAAATTTTGTTGGAAAAATGAGAAATCGCTGGTCAACTTTTAACCCTTATAGCTCCCTAACAAAAAAAAATTTTGGTTCCAAAATTGTGCTGATGTAAAGTAGACATGTGGGAAATGTTATTTATTAAGTATTTTGTGTGACATATTTCTCTGATTTAAGGGCATGAAAATTCAAAGTTTGAAAATTGCAAAATTTTCGCCAAATTTCCGATTTTTTCACATATAAACGCATGTGATATCAAAGAAATTTTACCACTATCATGAAGTACAATATGTCACGAAAAAACAATCTCAGAATCAGGGGGATCCGTTGAAGCGTTCCAGAGTAATTGCTTCATAAAGTGACAGTGGTCAGAATTGAAAAAATTGGCCCGGTCACAAAGGCAAAAACAGGCTCTGGTGCGAAGTGGTTAAGAGCTCCGCAATATTTGCAATCTATGGTCATTGCTTCTATTTTTATAAGCTTGTGAGTTTCATAATCAAGAGTCTCGTCATACTCAAATGCAGCTTTATTAAACAATATCCATGTATTTCTTGTAAATGTTTGACGTCGCTGTGCTGCCCTTTCAGCAACAGTGCGTCTGCGAGATTCGGCCATTTCATAAGTTTCCGTGGCTCTTTGGGACGCCATGTAAGTCGCTTGCTGCTGACGTCGAGCTTGGGACTGTTCTGGAGTTTCAGCAGCCCGCTGAGACGCCAGATACTCCGCATGCTGTTCACGTCGGGCTTGGGACTGTTCTTGAGTTTCAGCAGCCCGTTGAGATGCCAAAAACTCCGCATTCCGTTCACGTCGGGCTTGGGATTGTTCTGGAGTCTCTGCAGCTCTATGTGCCGCACAACGCACCGCCTGCTCAAGCCTTCGTTGCTCAGCTTGTTGAGACGTCTCATCACGTCTAATTATTTTCATAGCTCGGGCTTTATTAGAGCTTTGCAAAATGTTAGACTTACGCTTTCGCGGCATTTTTATAAGTACTAATTACAAAATAGGTACTTAGTAAAGTTCAAACAAAATACTAAAACAATCTAATTAGTTATATTACGATCGCTGTACAGACGATATCAGTTGTATATGACTGGTCTATGAGGAGCAGCTGTGGCGCGGTTACCCATAGCAACCATTCCCAGTGCTCTGTGGGAGCTGAGAGCAGCCTGCTGGTGCTGTGGGTGACATGCTGCGCTGCACACACACAGGGCTGTGCTGCACACAGGAGGGGAGGACGCCATTTGTGTAGCGCTGCTGCCGGTGCTGTCAGGCTGCAGTGTGTGCATCCTCCATGGAGCCGCGCTCAGGTTACTGCCCCTCCCCGTGTGTGAGTCACTTCCCCTCCGCCCAGGTGAGGCGCTCGGAACTTTCCCGGCTGCAGCAGCTGGCGCAGGTGAGCGCATGTTTTATTATACGGTGTTATATGGAGGGACAATGGCGGCGGGGACCCCCTGTGTGAGGACAATGACGGCCCGGTGCCGCCGGGCAACCTGCAGGAGGAAGCCTCACACTCCCCCCGGACTGTGGGCGCGGGCAGGCCGTGCAGTTCCCTAGTAACCTGTTCCTGACATATGGGCTGTTTTCTGGGCTATTTTTTTTTTTTTTAAGTCTGAGAAAATGTCATAAATTATCCTTCTCCTTCAGCTGTTTCCAGAGTGTAATGTATCAGGGTGAGCTCATGACTGACAGCTGCCAAAGTTTCTAGGAAATGTCAGTCCCTGGGGGTCGTGTGTGAACCCCCTGTGCCACACTTGTACCTGGCCACGGTATATGATCACCCCTGTATTCTGACTGTGGACAGGCGGCAACTGTGACCTCACTATACAATGATCCAATATGGGCAAATTATTGTATTATCTATCTCTTCTGACTTCTGTAAATCAGCCATTTAAACATCACCTGTGTATGTGTGTATATAAGAGTTTGATAAATATACTAAAAAGTTTGATAAATATACTAAAATGTGCATTGTAAAATTGTAAAATAGTATCTAATTTAATTAAATTTATGGTTCACAATTTTGGTCATAGTGGCTTCCACATAAAAGGTAGATATAAGCTGTCGCGGACTTTTATTTAGAACTATTCAAGACAAACAATTCTACGGTACATCATCTTTGTGTAACTCCAACGGTTTAGGCAGCGTACGCCAAGATAGCTCTCAGAGGCCAGATTTTTTTCCGACTTAATTGACATGTATCGTTATATTACGACCAAAATTACATAAAATCATTAGAAATTGTAGCCTATATGTTATTCCGATGTATAATCTATATTACTGTAAAGTTTCATGCAAATCCGTCCAGTAGTTTTTTCGTGAAAGAGTAACAAACATACATACTCACAAACTTTCGCATTTATAATATTAGTAGGATGTTCCCTCAGACCCACTTATAATATAATGTTACACAGACCCACATATAATATAATGTCCCCACAGTCCCACATATAATATATTGTCCCCACAGACCCACATATAATATAATGTCCCCACAGACCCACATATAATATAATGTCCCCACAGACCCACATATAATATAACGTTACCACAGACCCACATAAAATATACGAGTCTTCACAGACCCACATATGATATAATGTCCCTACAGATCCACATATAATATAATGTACCCACAGACCCACATATAATATAATGTCCTCACAGACCCACATATAATATAATGTCCTCACAGACCCACATATAATATAATGTCCTTAGACCCACATATAATATAATGTCCTCACAGACCCACATATAATATAATGTCCCCACAGACCCACATATAATATAATGTCCTCACAGACCCACATATAATGTAATGTCCCCACAGACCCACATATAATATAATGTCCTCACAGACCCACATATAATATAATGTCCTCACAGACCCACATATAATATAATGTCCCCACAGACCCACATATAATATAATGTCCTCACAGACCCACATATAATATAATGTCCTCACAGACCCACATATAATATAATGTCCCACAGACCCACATATAATATAATGTCCCCACAGACCCACATATAATATAATGTCCTCACAGACCCACATATAATATAATGTCCCCACAGAGCCACATATAATATAATGTCCTCACAGACCCATATATAATATATTGTCCCCACAGACCCACATATAACATAATGTCCCCACAGACCCACATATAATATAATGTCCTCACAGACCCACATATAATATAATGTCCTCACAGACCCACATATAATATAATGTCCCTACAGATCCACATATAATATAATGTCCTCACAGACCCACATATAAATATAATGTCCCCACAGACCCACATATAATATAATGTCCTCATAGACCCACATATAATATAATGTCCCCACAGACCCACATATAATATAATGTCCTCACAGACCCACATATAATATAATGTCCTCACAGACCCACATATAATATAATGTCCTCACAGACCCACATATAATATAATGACCCCACAGACCCACGTATAATATAATGTCCTTAGACCCACATATAATATAATGTCCTCACAGACCCACATATAATATAATGTCCCCACAGACCCACATATAATATAATGTCCCCACAGACCCACATATAAATATAATGTCCCCACAGACCCACATATAATATAATGTCCTCATAGACCCACATATAATATAATGTCCTCACAGACCCACATATAATATAATGTCCCCACAGACCCACATATAATATAATGTCCTCACAGACCCACATATAATATAATGTCCCCAAAGACCCATATATAATATAATGTCCCCACAGACCCACATATAATATAATGACCCCACAGACCCACATATAATATAATGTCACCAAAGACCAACATATAATATAATGTTCCCACAGACCCATAAATAATATAATGTCCTCACAGACCCACATATAACATAATGTCACCAAAGACCCACATATAATATAATGTTACCACAGACCCACATATAATATAATGTTCCCACAGACCCACATATAATATAATGTTACCACAGACCCACATATAATATAATGACCCCACAGACCCACATATAATATAATGTTACCACAGACCCACATATAATATAATGTTACCACAGACCCACATATATTATAATGTCCGTACAGACCCACATATAATATAATGTTACCACAGACCCACATATAATATAATGTTACCACTAGTGTTGAGCATTCCGATACTGAAATATCGGGTATCGGCCGATATTCGCGGTATCGGAATTCCGATACTTAATTCCGATACTTTTGCAATATCGTATACTGGAATCGGAAGTTCCCATAATGCAATGAGCCATTTTCATTTTATTCAGCCAATGAGGATCCTAAGAAGTGTGGGCACATCCTGTTAGGCATGTAGGCATCTTAACTAATGGCATGGCTGTGATTGGCTGCTGTAATTATGTCATGATGCACTATAAAAGCCGCCGCCATTTTGAGCTCACTCTGCTGTGAATTCAGTTAGGGATAGGACGCTGTTGTTCTGAGGGACAGTTTTAGCTACCTATTTGGTCTATTCTGCTTTACCCAAGCTACTTTATAAATCGCTGTGCCTTGCAGTGCTAGTGCACAGTTCTCTGTGCTGTTCACCGCTTTCTGCAAGGTCTGGTGTGTGAGTGCAGCTCACCCCGTAGTGTGTGCTTCAGCCACGTCTGGTTATAGTGCACTCAGTGTGTGTCACTGCCTCATACATTGTCCTTTTTTGCCAATTCATAATTTTTCCTGATATCTCCTATTAGTGTGGTGGTTCCATCCGTATTCAGCTAAATTGGTCCCAAACACACTATATAGGAGTAGATAGAGAAATTTTTTTGGTCTTGCAGTGCTAGTGCACAGTGCTCTGCATCTGTACTGTTCACCGCTGTCTGCAAGGTCTGGTGTGTGAGTGCAGCTCACCCTGTAGTGTGTGCTTCAGCCACGTCTGGTTATAGTGCACTCAGTGTGTGTCACTGCCTCATACATTGTCCTTTTTTGCCAATTCATAATTTTTCCTGATATCTCCTATTAGTGTGGTGGTTCCATCCGTATTCAGCTAAATTGGTTCCAAACACACTATATAGGAGTAGTTAGAGGAGCCTTTCTGCAGCATTGGGCCCTGCAGCCCCAGCCAGATTAGTATTAGCCTATTTTTTGTAGCCTCACCTATTGCATTGTAGGTTACCTTCCTACATTGTAATAGCTACAAAAAGTTTGTGATACTATCGTTATTACATCTTTAGGCACATCCAGTGTCTTTTTGTGACAAAAAAAACCTAAATAAAGTTCACCAAACACTCCACTTTACAGTTGTGTAGGCCACATTAGCTCATATTAAAGTCTAGTCCACACTTTATAAAATTAGTGTTTCTTATACCTGTTAGCAGCTGTTCAGGAATAAGCACACTAAGCCCTTAGTACTTTTCTGCCTATCTTTATCAGTCTACCAAGATGAAGAAGGCAGGGAGTAAGGCATGTGGTCGTGGGCGTGGAGTTTCTGCAGGGAGAGGACGTGAGGATTCTGTGCCTGCAGGGAGAGGACGTGGGGATTCTGTGCCTGCTGCGGGCACCAGTGATTCAGCATCCCCCAGTTTTACCAGGGAACAGTCCTTTATGCACAGCTTTGTAGGAGCTAGCCGTACCCCACTGCTGCAGGAGGACCAAATTGAAGCCGTTGTCGGATGGATGGCAGCTAATGCATCGACTTCAATTAGTTCCAGATCCTCTCAGGTCCTGAGCACTGAAGAGCACCCATCTGTCTCTTCACCACCTGCCAAATTGCCCAGGCAGTCAGAGAGCCCTGGACAGGAGCCATCTCTACTTCTGTTCTCTGAATCTCTTGGCTTGGAAAGAGGGGGCCAGCCAAGCAGAATTCGAGAATTTGAAGAAGAGGTAGTATGCAGTGATGCGCAACAGTTTTGTCTCTCTGAATCTGAAGAGGCGGGTGGGCCAGTGCCTATGGTCAGCAGCACACCTCAGTACGCATCTGATGATGAGACTCAGGTGCCACTTTCTGGTGTGTACTGTGCTGTCGAGACTACCCAGGAGAAGCAGTTGTTTGAAGAGGGTGGTGTAGATGATGAGGTCCTTGACCCATCATGGCGTGAGGGACAGGAAGGTGGTGGGAGCAGCTCTGAGAAAGAGATTCCCCGAACAGCCCAAAAAGGAGGGAGAGGGAGGGGGAGGACTTGGTTGCCTGTAGCCTCCACTTCGGCACCCATTAGGAGCATGGCTCTTCCAAAATCCAAACCGGGCGCTCCCAAGACTTGCAGTGCCTGGTCCTTTGTTGACACAGTTGCAGATGACATTTGCTTTGTCAAATGCAGGCTGTGTAATCAGAAGGTGAAAAGAGGGAAAAGTGTCAGCAACCTCAATACCACAAATATGTGGAAACATGTGCGGACCAAGCACGTGGTGGAGTTACAAAAACACACTGAAGACCTAGGCCAACCTACAGCGCCACCTACCACCTCTTCTGCTCGTGTTGTAGCCTCTTCCTCCAGCTCACACACAGCTGGTTCGGCTTCCTCACAGGATCGCCATGGAAGAATCTCTGGCACTGTTGTACAGAGACACAGTGTAATTCCACCCACAGCACCACTTTCCCAGTCATCCTCACACTCCCAGGCCAGTCTACAGCCATCATTAGCACAGGCATGGGAGAAAAGGCGCCCATACTCGGCAAACCACCCCCGAGCACAGGCTCTGAATGCTGGCATTGCTAAACTACTGGCCCTTGAAATGCTATCAGTCAGGCTGGTGGAGACTGACACATTCCGTAACTTTATGGCATTGGCAGTCCCACAATACAACGTGCCCAGCCGCTTTTATTTCAGCAGGCAAGCCGTCCCTGCCCTGCAACATCATGTGGAGGGAAAAATTAAACATGCGCTACAAAACGCCGTCAGTAGCAAGGTCCACCTGACCACCGATGCGTGGACCAGTAAGCATGGACAGGGACGATACCTTTCCCTCACTGCCCATTGGGTAAATGTTGTGGAGCCGGGTACAGATCTTGAGAGTGGCGTTGTACGTGTTCTGCCAACTCCAAGGATTGCAGGAATCCAGTCTGTACACATTGACTCCTCCTCATACTCCAGTTCCTCTGAATCAGCGCTGCAGGAGCCGTCACGGTCTACCTCCACATCGACCCGTGAACGGTTACCTGTTATGGTGACCAATATGAGCACAGCCGTGGCCAAACGTCAACAGGCCGTATTAAAATTAATTTCTTTGGGGAATCGAAGCCACACAGCGCAGGAGCTCTGGAATGCCATCAAGCAGCAGAGCGACGTGTGGTTTGTGCCAGCGAATCTCCAGCCAGGCATGGTAGTGTGTGACAATGGCCGAAATCTGGTGGCAACTCTGGGCATAGGCAACCTCACTCACATCCCATGTCTGGCACATGTGCTCAACTTAGTCGTGCAGAGTTTTTTGAGGGACTATCCGGATCTTGATGCACTGCTTCACAAGGTCCGCATAGAGTGCGCTCACTTGCGGCGTTCCAGCAATGCAAGATCACGCATTGCAGCTCTGCAGCGCCGATCACGTCTTCCGGAACATCGCATCATATGTGACCTACCCACCAGGTGGAATTCAACGTTACATATGTTGGAGACGTTGTGTGAGCAGCAGGCAGCAGTAATGGAGTACCAGCTGCAGCAGGCGCAAACAAGTCGCAGTGCGCGCCGTTCACACTTCACCACCACTGAGTGGGCCTCTATGAAGGACATTTGCCACGTTTTGCGTGCCTTCGATTATTCCACGCGGATGGCGAGTGCAGATGATGCACTAGTCAGCATGACTATCCCCCTTATCTGCCTGCTTGAAAAAACACTGCAAGCACTAAGGGACGAGGTTTTGGAAGAGGTGGAGGATGAGGAGTCACAAATGCCATCTGCTTCTCTACAGTCTGCGCAACGTGGTTCCTCACAAAGGCCTAGGCAGGGGACACTTTGTGAGGAGGATGAGGAGGAGTGAATGGATGAGGAAGACATCTGTCCAGAGGAGGGAGGTACACAATGCTCTAGTAGTCAGTATCTAGAGCGAGGGTGGGGTGATGCAGAGCAGGCAGAGATCACGCCTCAAGCAGGGGACAGCGTTTCTTGGCCAGTTGGCAGTCTGTAACACATGGTTGATTTCATGCTGCAGTGCCTGAGAAACGACCGCCGCATCGCCCACATTCTCAACACGGCTGATTATTGGGTGTCCACCCTCCTAGATCCTCGCTACTGGGACAACTTACAAAGCCTCATAACACCGTTGAACCGGGAGCGTAAAATGCGGGAGTAACAAGACGCACTGGTGCATTCCATCATGTTCTCCATTCCAACCGAGAGCAGTGCTGCTAGTGCTTTACAAAGAAGCTCAGTGCGTCGAGGCAGTGGAGGAAGCTCTGCACAAAGAGGGAGCAGAAGCAGCGCCTCAGCACAAGGCAAGACCAGTATGGCCGAAATGTGGCAAAGTTTTGTGTCCCCGCCGCCACAAATGTCTACACCATCACAGACGGCTCCAGTCAGTAGGAGGCAACGTTTCCGTCAGATGGTGACAGACTACATGTCTTGCCCTCTTAGTGTACTCCCAGACGGCTCTTCTCCCTTCAAGTTTTGGGTCTGTAAGCTGGATACATGGCCAGAGCTTAGTCAGTATGCATTGGAGGTGCTAGCTTGCCCTGCTGCTAGTGTATTATCGGAACGCGTCTTTAGTGCCGCAGGTGGTGTACTAACAGACCGTCGCATGCGACTATCCTCCGATAACGTTGACCGGCTTACTTTTCTCAAAATGAACAAGGCCTGGATCTCTCATGAATTTGCCAGTCCTCTTCCAGAATAAATAATTGGTTGGCAACAGTATCCAGGTCTCCTGTTCTGTTCATGTTTCTACCACCTGAACTGTAATCCCTGAGCTCCAACACCGCCAGTTGGCGCTCGGAAGTGCCGTCTGCACAGTCAACACTTGCTGCCGTGTCATTGGGGTTCAGTAACGTCAGCTGTTCCCCTGCTGTGCGGACGGCAATTTCTCCTGCTCTGTCCACATTCTCACTACTACAGATTTTAAAGTTGCTCCAATTACACCTCTGGCTCCTCTGTTTTCAGTATTATCCCTGAGCTCCAACACCGCCAGTTGGCGCTCGGAAGTGCCGTCTGCACAGTCAACACTTGCTGCCGTGTTATTGGGGTTCAGTAACGTCAGCTGTTCCCCTGCTGCGCGGACGGCAATTTCTCCTGCTCTGTCCACATTCTCACTACTACAGATTTTAAAGTTGCTCCAATTACACCTCTGGCTCCTCTGTTTTCAGTATTATCCCTGAGCTCCAACACCGCCAGTTGGCGCTCGGAAGTGCCGTCTGCACAGTCAACACTTGCTGCCGTGTTATTGGGGTTCAGTAACGTCAGCTGTTCCCCTGCTGTGCGGACGGCAATTTCTCCTGCTCTGTCCACATTCTCACTACTACAGATTTTAAAGTTGCTCCAATTACACATCTGGCTCCTCTGTTTTCAGTATTATCCCTGAGCTCCAACACTACCAGTTGGCGCTCGGAAGTGCCGTCTGCACAGTCAACACTTGCTGCCGTGTTATTGGGGTTCGGTAACGTTAGCTGTTCCCCAGCTGTGCGGACGGCAATTTCTCCTGCTCTGTCCACATTCTCACTACTACAGATTTTAAAGTTGCTCCAATTACACCTCTGGCTCCTCTGTTTTCAGTATTATCCCTGAGCTCCAACACCGCCAGTTGGCGCTCGGAAGTGCCGTCTGCACAGTCAACACTTGCTGCCGTGTTATTGGGGTTCAGTAACGTCAGCAGTTCCCCTGCTGTGCGGACGGCAATTTCTCCTGCTCTGTCCACATCCACTGTACTACTGATTTAAAACCTAATCCAAATACACCTCTGGCTCCTCTGTTTTCAGTATTATCCCTGAGCTCCAACACCGCCAGTTGGCGCTCGGAAATGCCGTCTGCACAGTCAACACTTGCTGCCATGTTATTGGGGTTCAGTAACGTCAGCTGTTCCCCTGCTGTGCGGACGGCAATTTCTCCTGCTCTGTCCACATTCTCACTACTACAGATTTTAAAGTTGCTCCAATTACACCTCTGGCTCCTCTGTTTTCAGTATTATCCCTGAGCTACAACACCGCCAGTTGGTGCTCGGAAGTGCCGTCTGCACAGTCAACACTTGCTGCCGTGTTATTGGGGTTCGGTAACGTCAGCTGTTCCCCTGCTGTGCGGACGGCAATTTCTCCTGCTCTGACAACATTCTCACTACTACAGATTTTAAAGTTGCTCCAATTACACCTCTGGCTCCTCTGTTTTCAGTATTATCCCTGAGCTCCAACACCGCCAGTTGGTGCTCGGAAGTGCCGTCTGCACAGTCAACACTTGCTGCCGTGTTATTGGGGTTCAGTAACGTCAGCTGTTCCCCTGCTGTGCGGACGGCAATTCCTCCTGCTCTGTCCACATCCACTGTACTACTGATTTAAAACCTCCTCCAAATACACCTCTGGCTCCTCTGTTTTCAGTATTATCCCTGAGCTCCAACACCGCCAGTTGGCGCTCGGAAGTGCCGTCTGCACAGTCAACACTTGCTGCCATGTAATTGGGGTTCAGTAACGTCAGCTGTTCCCCTGCTGTGCGGACGGCAATTTCTCCTGCTCTGTCCACATTCTCACTACTACAGATTTTAAAGTTGCTCCAATTACACCTCTGGCTCCTCTGTTTTCAGTATTATCCCTGAGCTCCAACACCGCCAGTTGGCGCTTGGAAGTGCCGTCTGCACAGTCAACACTTGCTGCCGTGTTATTGGGGTTCGGTAACGTCAGCTGTTCCCCTGCTGTGCGGACGGCAATTTCTCCTGCTCTGTCCACATCCACTGTACTACTGATTTAAAACCTCCTCCAAATACACCTCTGGCTCCTCTGTTTTCAGTATTATCCCTGAGCTCCAACACCGCCAGTTGGCGCTCGGAAGTGCCGTCTGCACAGTCAACACTTGCTGCCATGTTATTGGGATTCAGTAACGTCAGCTGTTCCCCAGCTGTGCGGACGGCAATTTCTCCTGCTCTGTCCACATCTACTGTACTACTGATTTAAAACCTCCTCCAAATACACCTCTGGCTCCTCTGTTTTCAGTATTATCCCTGAGCTCCAATACCGCCAGTTGGCGCTCGGAAGTGCCGTCTGCACAGTCAACACTTGCTGCCATGTTATTGGGGTTCAGTAACGTCAGCTGTTCCCCTGCTGTGCGGACGGCAATTTCTCCTGCTCTGTCCACATTCTCACTACTACAGATTTTAAAGTTGCTCCAATTACAACTCTGGCTCCTCTGTTTTCAGTATTATCCCTGAGCTCCAACACCGCCAGTTGGCGCTCGGAAGTGCCGTCTGCACAGTCAACACTTGCTGCCGTGTTATTGGGGTTCAGTAACGTCAGCTATTCCCCTGCTGTGCGGACGGCAATTCCTCCTGCTCTATCCACATCCACTGTACTACTGATTTAAAACCTCCTCCAAATACACCTCTGGCTCCTCTGTTTTCAGTATTATCCCTGATCTCCAACACCGCCAGTTGGCGCTCGGAAGTCCCGTCTGCACAGTCAACACTTGCTGCCATGTTATTGGGGTTCAGTAACGTCAGCTGTTCCCCTGCTGTGCGGACGGCAATTTCTCCTGCTCTGTACACATTCTCACTACTACAGATTTTAAAGTTTCTCCAATTACACCTCTGGCTCCTCTGTTTTCAGTATTATCCCTGAGCTCCAACACCGCCAGTTGGTGCTCGGAAGTGCCGTCTGCACAGTCAACACTTGCTGCCGTGTTATTGGGGTTCAGTAGCGTCAGCTGTTCCCCTGCTGTGCGGACGGCAATTCCTCCTGCTCTGTCCACATCCACTGTACTACTGATTTAAAACCTCCTCCAAATACACCTCTGGCTCCTCTGTTTTCAGTATTATCCCTGAGCTCCAACACCGCCAGTTGGCGCTCGGAAGTGCTGTCTGCACAGTCAACACATGCTGCCATGTTATTGGGGTTCAGTAACTTCAGCTGTTCCCCTGCTGTGCGGACGGCAATTTCTCCTGCTCTGTCCACATTCTCACTACTACAGATTTTAAAGTTGCTCCAATTACACCTCTGGCTCCTCTGTTTTCAGTATTATCCCTGAGCTCCAACACCGCCAGTTGGCACTCGGAAGTGCCGTCTGCACAGTCAACACTTGCTGCCGTGTTATTGGGGTTCAGTAACGTCAGCTGTTCCCCTGCTGTGCGGACGGCAATTCCTCCTGCTCTGTCCACATCCACTGTACTACTGATTTAAAACCTCCTCCAAATACACCTCTGGCTCCTCTGTTTTCAGTATTATCCCTGAGCTCCAACACCGCCAGTTGGCGCTCGGAAATGCCGTCTGCACAGTCAACACTTGCTGCCATGTTATTGGGGTTCAGTAACGTCAGCTGTTCCTGTGCTGTGCGGACGGCAATTTCTCCTGCTCTGTCCACATTCTCACTACTACAGATTTTAAAGTTGCTCCAATTACACCTCTGGCTCCTCTGTTTTCAGTATTATCCCTGAGCTCCAACACCGCCAGTTGGCGCTCGGAAGTGCCGTCTGCACAGTCAACACTTGCTCCAGTGTTATTGGGGTTCGGTAACGTCAGCTGTTCCCCTGCTGTGCGGACGGCAATTTCTCCTGCTTTGTCCACATCCACTGTACTACTGATTTAAAACCTCCTCCAAATACACCTCTGGCTCCTCTGTTTTCAGTATTATCCCTGAGCTCCAACACCGCCAGTTGGCGCTCGGAAGTGCCGTCTGCACAGTCAACACTTGCTGCCATGTTATTGGGGTTCAGTAACGTCAGCTGTTCCCCAGCTGTGCGGACGGCAATTTCTCCTGCTCTGTCCACATCTACTGTACTACTGATTTAAACCTCCTCCAAATACACCTCTGGCTCCTCTGTTTTCAGTATTATCCCTGAGCTCCAACACCGCCAGTTGGCGCTCGGAAGTGCCGTCTGCACAGTCAACACTTGCTGCCATGTTATTGGGGTTCAGTAACGTCAGCTGTTCCCCTGCTGTGCGGACGGCAATTTCTCCTGCTCTGTCCACATTCTCACTACTACAGATTTTAAAGTTGCTCCAATTACAACTCTGGCTCCTCTGTTTTCAGTATTATCCCTGAGCTCCAACACCGCCAGTTGGCGCTCGGAAGTGCCGTCTGCACAGTCAACGCTTGCTCCAGTGTTATTGGGGTTCAGTAACGTCAGCTGATCCCCAGCTGTGTGTCCGGCAAATTCTCCTGCTTTGTCCACATCCACTGTACTACTGATTTAAAACCTCTTCCAAATATACCTCTGGCTCCTCTGTTTTTAGTATTTACCCTGGGCTCCAATACCGCTAGTTGCTGCTCAGAAGTGCCGTCTGCACAGTCAACTCTTGCTCCAGTGTTATTGGGGTTCAGTAACGTCAGCTGATCCCCAGCTGTGTGTCCGGCAAATTCTCCTGCTTTGTCCACATCGACTGTACTACTGATTTAAAACCTCCTTCAAATACACGTCTGGCTCCTCTGTTTTTAGTATTTACCCTGGGCTCCAATACCGCTAGTTGCTGCTCAGAAGTGCCGTCTGCACAGTCAACGCTTGCTCCAGTGTTATTGGGGTTCAGTAACGTCAGCTGTTCCCCTGCTGTGTGTCCGGCAAATTCTCCTGCTTTGTCCACATCCACTGTACTACTGATTTAAGACTTGCTCCAATTACACCTCTGGCTCCACTCTATTTTTAGTATTTACCCTGGGTTCCAGCACCGCCAGCTGGTTCTCGGTAGTTCCATTTGCTCTTGTGCCTTCTACTACCCATCCGGGTTCCAGTACCGTCAGCTGGTTCTCAGCAGTGCCTTTGGATTAGGTGCCTCCTTCTCGGTATCCAAGTTCCACCAACGTCTGCTGGTTCTTGGTAGTGCTTTCTGGCACAGGTACCTCCTGCTTAGTAACCGAGTTCCAGTACCGTCAGCTGGTCTTCGGCAGTTCCATTGGCTCTTGTACCTTCTGCTACCCATCCGGGTTCCAGTACCGTCAGCTGGTCCTCGGTAGTTCCTCAGCTTTCTTGTACCTTCTGCTACATTTCGAAGTTCAAGCTTTTTGAAATGGTTCTTGGTAATCACTCTGGATCTCCCTGACGAGGACGCTGAAGACGAGGACCCTGAAGACCAACCCTAAGAAGACGAGGACCCCGAAGACGACGACCCTGAAGACGAGGACCCTGAAGACCACCCCGAAGAAGACGAGGACCCTGAAGACCACCCCGAAGACGAGGACCCAGAAGACCAACCCGAAGAAGACGAGGACCCCGAAGACGAGGACCCCCGAAGACGACGACCCTGAAGACCACCCCGAAGAAGACCAAGAAGATGACCCTGAAGAAGTTGACCAAGAGGACAAAGAAGAGAAGACAAGCACCAAGATACAGAAGAACAAGAGACAGAAAACCAAGAAGCAGAAATACAAGAAGCTGCAGAACAAAAAGCGGAAGAACATTAAGCATAAGACTAAAAATCAGAGCAAAAGATAATATCTAAATTATAAGCAGAAGATGACTAAGCAGTGTATGGGGGTGAGTCCGTTCCTCCTCGTGGTGCCCCTGGAAAAGACCTGCTGCTGCAGGCCAAACTGAACGCGGACAAATCCTGTTGTAAATCTTTTGTGACGGGCAGAACGAAAGGTGTAATGTCTAGAGATGAGCGGTGTTCGACTAGAACTGTTCGCCAATCTCAAATTCGAGCTGTTTTGGGCGGTGTTCGAGTTGTTCGACGAACCCGAACGATTTGCAAAAAATTCGGCTGTTCGAGGTTATGTTCGATAACTGTTCGTGCACCAAAAGCGTGTTGTGCATGTCTGGCGCTATTTAGAGCACCAATCATGCAGGGATTGTCTGCCACTCACTGTAATGCCACAGCCATGGTGGTTGTGGCATTACAGTGATTGCCCAAATCGATGGGAACAGTGCCAACAGTGAAACATGAAAAGCCGGCAATTCAGCAGCGGCATACACCGGTACCCGACAATTTAGAACCGAAAGAATAGAGCTTCACACATAGATTAGATAGATATAAACATGTCAGCCACATATATACGAAGTACAGTGAAAGTGCTGCTTACTGTACTTGTCATTTAGCGTAAAGGATTTATCAAAAAAAATATTAGTGTTTTCGTGCACCGTCTCTTTAAAAAAGCCGGCCGGCAATTCAGCAGCGGTACCCGACAATTTATAACAGAAAGAATAGAGCATCACACATAGATTAGATAGATAGAAACATGTCAGTCACATATATATGAAGTACAGTGATAGTGTTGGTTACTGTACTTGTCATTTAGTATTAAAATAAAGGATTTATTATTAAAAAAATTGGCGTGGGGTTCCCCTTAATTTTAGGCTCTAGCGGAGGTTAAGCAGACGGCTGGGGCAGATGTTTGAAGCCTGGGAAGGGGGTAATACCCACGGAGCTTCCCAGGCTACTAATATCAGCCCCCAGCTGAATACATAGCCTTTACTAGCTATTAAAATGGGGGACCCCCCAAAAAAAATGACGTGGGGTCCCCCCTAATTTAATAGCTAGCAAAGGCTAGGCAGACAGCTGGGGGCTGATATTAATAGCCCAGGAAGGGAGCCATGAATATTGGCCCCCTCCCAGGCTAGAAACACCAGCCGTCAGCCGCCCCAGAAATGGCGCATTCATAGGATGCGCCAATTCTGGCACTTAGCCTCGCTCTTCCACGCTGCCCTGGTGCGGTGGCAGGGGGTAATAGGGTTGGGGTTGATGTCAGCTTATAATGCCAGCTGACATCAAGCCCAGGTTAGTAATGGAGAGGCGTCTATAAGACACCCCCATTACTAACCCCATAGTCAAAGTTAAAAAAAACACAAACACCCAGAATAAAGTCCTTTAATTGAAATAAAGACACAATCCTTTATTGTTCTAAATTAAACCATACTTACCGTCACGCCCATTCCAGCTGAAGCCAACGATCTCCTGCAATAAAAGAAAAATAACAAAGCAACCTCATCCTTACCTTTCCATGGTTCCCACGACAGCTTCAGCTCTGCTACATCGAGATGACAGGCTGGACCGCAGCAGAACGCTGCCATCCAGCCTCTCATCCCGCAGACACTGAGAAGCGCAGGCTTGCTTGCGCTGCTCAGCGTCTCTCTGTGACGACATCCAGATGAGCCGAGTTCATGTCCAATGAACTCAGCTCACCTCCTGCACGTCACTGACAGCGTGGGAGAATTCTCCTGCACTCAGCGCTTCAGCGTGAGAATTCTCCCACGCTGAAGCGCTGAGTGCAGGAGAATTTTCCCACGCTGTCAGTGACGTGCATAAGGTGAGCTCATGTCCAATGAACTCAGCTCACCTCCTGCACGTCACTGACAGCGTGGGAGAATTCTCCTGCACTCAGCGCTTCAGTGTGAGAATTCTCCCACGCTGAAGCGCTGAGTGCAGGAGAATTTTCCCACGCTGTCAGTGACGTGCATGAGGTGAGCCGAGTTCATTGGACATTAACTCGGCTCATCTGGATGCCCTCACAGAGAGACACTGAGGAGCGCAAGCATGCCTGCGCTTCTCAGTGTCTGCGGGATGACAGGCTGGATGGCAGCGTTCTGCTGCGGTCCAGCCTGTCATCTCGATGTAGCAGAGCTGAAGCTGTCATGGGAACCATGGAAAGGTAAGGATGATGTTGCTTTATTATTTTTCTTTTATTTCAGGAGATCGTTGGCTTCAGCTGGAATGGGCGTGATGGTAAGTATGGTTTAATTTAGAACAATAAAGAATTGTGTGTTTATTTCAATTAAAGGACTTTTTTCTGGGTGTTGTGTTTTTTTTAAATACTTTACTAGAAATTCATGGTGGTCATGTCTAATATTGGCGTGACCCCATGAATTTCGGGCTTGGGGCCAGCTGATAATGCCAAGCTGGCCCTAACCCCTTTATTACCCAGTGAGCCACCGCATCAGGGCCCTGGATGAGTTGGGTACAGCGCCAGAAGATGGCGCTTCTATGAACGCGCCATTTTCCGGGGTGGCTGCGGACTGCAATTTGCAGCGGGGGTGGCCCAGAAAGCTCGGGCCTCCCTGCGCTGCGGATTCCAGCCCCCAGCTGCCTAGTTGTACCTGGCTGGACACAAAAACAGGGCGAAGCCCCACGTCAATTTTCTTTAAATTATTTCATGAAATAATTAAGAAAAAAAGGGCTTCCCTATATTGTTGTGTCCGGCCAGGTACAAATAGGCAGCTGGTGGTTGGGGGCAGCCCGTTCCTGCCTGCTGTACCTGGCTGGACACAAATATAGTGCGAAGCCCCACGTCAATTTTTTTTAAATTATTTCATGAATTTCCTGAAATAATTTAAAAAAATTGAAGTGGGGCTTCGCACTATATTTGTGTCCAGCCAGGTACAGCAGGCAGGAACGGGCTGCCCCCATCCACCAGCTGCCTATTTGTACCTGGCCGGACACAACAATATAGGGAAGCCCTTTTTTTCTTAATTATTTCATGAATTTCATGAAATAATTAAAAAAAATTGAAGTGGGGCTTCGCACTATATTTGTGTCCAGCCAGGTACAGCAGGCAGGAACGGGCTGCCCCCAACCACCAGCTGCCTATTTGTACCTGGCCGGACACAACAATATAGGGAAGGCCTTTTTTTCTTAATTATTTCATGAATTTCATGAAATAATTAAAAAAAAAGTACGTGGGGCTTCGCCCTATTTTTGTGTCCAGCCAGGTACAACTAGGCAGCTGGGGGCTGGAATCTGCAGCGCAGGGAGGCCCAAGCTTTCTGGGCCCCCCCCCCGCTACAAATTGCAGTCCGCAGCCACCCCGGAAAATGGCGCGTTCATAGAAGCGCCATCTTCTGGCGCTGTACCCAACTCATCCAGGGCCCTGGTGCGGTGGCTCACTGGGTAATAAAGGGGTTAGGGCCAGCTTGGTATTATCAGCTGGCCCCAAGCCCAAAATTCATGGGGTCACGCCAGTATTAGACATGACCGCCATGAATTTCTAGTAAAGTATTTAAAAAAAACACAACACCCAGAATAAAGTCCTTTAATTGAAATAAAGACACAATTCTTTATTGTTCTAAATTAAACCATACTTACCATCACACCCATTCCAGCTGAAGCCAACGATCTCCTGCAATAAAAGAAAAATAATAAACCAACCTCATCCTTACCTTTCCATGGTTCCCACGACAGCTTCAGCTCTGCTACATCGAGATGACTGGCTGGACCGCAGCAGAACGCTGCCATCCAGTCTGTCATCCCGCAGACACTGAGAAGCGCAGGCTTGCTTGCGCTCCACATTGTCTCGCTGTGACGGCATCCAGATGAGCCGAGGTCATGTCCAATGAACTCGGCTCACCTCATGCACGTCACTGACAGCGTGGGAAAATTCTCACGCTGAAGTGCTGAGTGCAGGAGAATTCTCCCACGCTGTCAGTGATGTGCATGAGGTGAGCTCATGTCCAATGAACTCAGCTCACCTCCTGCACGTCACTGACAGCGTGGGAAAATTCTCCTGCAATCAGCGCTTCAGCGTGAGAATTTTCCCACGCTGTCAGTGACGTGCATGAGGTGAGCCGAGTTCATTGGACATGAACTCGGCTCATCTGGATGTCGTCACAGAGAGACGCTGAGCAGCGCAAGCAAGCCTGCGCTTCTCAGTGTCTGCGGGATGACAGGCTGGATGGCAGCGTTCTGCTGCGGTCCAGCCTGTCATCTCGATGTAGCAGAGCTGAAGCTGTCGTGGGAACCATGGAAAGGTAAGGATGAGGTTGCTTTATTATTTTTCTTTTATTGCAGGAGATCGTTGGCTTCAGCTGGAATGGGCGTGATGGTAAGTATGGTTTAATTTAGAACAATAAAGGATTGTGTCTTTATTTCAATTAAAGGACTTTATTCTGGGTGTTTGTGTTTTTTTTAACTTTGACTATGGGGTTAGTAATGGGGGTGTCTTATAGACGCCTCTCCATTACTAACCTGGGCTTGATGTCAGCTGGCATTATAAGCTGACATCAACCCCAACCCTATTACCCCCTGCCACCGCACCAGGGCAGCGTGGAAGAGCGAGGCTAAGTGCCAGAATTGGCGCATCCTATGAATGCGCCATTTCTGGGGCGGCTGACGGCTGGTGTTTCTAGCCTGGGAGGGGGCCAATATTCATGGCTCCCTTCCTGGGCTATTAATATCAGCCCCCAGCTGTCTGCCTAGCCTTTGCTAGCTATTAAATTAGGGGGGACCCCACGTCATTTTTTTTGGGGGGTCCCCCATTTTAATAGCTAGTAAAGGCTATGTATTCAGCTGGGGGCTGATATTAGTAGCCTGGGAAGCTCCGTGGGTATTACCCCCTTCCCAGGCTTCAAACATCTGCCCCAGCCGTCTGCTTAACCTCCGCTAGAGCCTAAAATTAAGGGGAACCCCACGCCAATTTTTTTAATAATAAATCCTTTATTTTAATACTAAATGACAAGTACAGTAACCAACACTATCACTGTACTTCATATATATGTGACTGACATGTTTCTATCTATCTAATCTATGTGTGATGCTCTATCTTTCTGTTCTAAATTGTCGGGTACCGCTGCTGAATTGCCGGCCGGCTTTTTTAAAGAGACAGTGCATGAAAACACTATTATTTTTTTAAATAAATCCTTTACACTAAATGACAAGTACAGTAAGCAACACTCTCACTGTACTTATTATATATGTGACTGACATGTTTCTATCTATCTAATCTATGTGTGAAGCTCTATTCTTTCTGTTCTAAATTGTCGGGTACAGATGCTGAATTGCCGGCCGGCTTTTTTAAAGAGACGGTGCATGAAAACACTAATATTTTTTTTAATAAATCCTTTACACTAAATGACAAGTGCAGTAACCAACACTGTCACTGTGCTTCTTATATGTGTGACTGACATGTTTCTATCTATCTAATCTATGTGTGATGCTCTATTCCTTCTTGTCTAAATTGTCGGGTACCGGTGTATGCCGCTGCTGAATTTGCCGGCCGGCTTTTTTAAAGAGAGTGTCTTCTGAGCAGTTTGTCAGCTTTTGGACACCTTTGCAGGTGTTTTCTATGTGTTTCTATGTGTTTTTGTTTGCCTGCCATTGGTTTTAACGGTGTTCGACGGTGTTCTAAGGTGTTCGACGAACAGTTCGACGAACAGTTCCTCGAACATCCCGGTGTTCGACGAACCGAACCGAACCCGAACACTACGGGGGTGGCTCAACACTAGTAATGTCCAACCTTTTATAGATAACAGCTACAGGAATGCCTGTCACAAATAAGAATATGATGAAGAAGAAGAATATGAAGAAGATGAAGAAGTAGAATATGAAGAATGTAAAAAAAAAGAATAATACGAAGAAGGTGAAGAAGAAGAAGATGAAGAAGGTGAAGAAGAAGTGGATGAAAAAGATGCTGAGGATGATGAAGGAGAAAGTGTGGGAGAAGTAAAAAAGAAGGTGAAGAGCATGGAAGTAGTGAAACATAAATATCTGACAAAATATAAAAATACTTAACATAGTCAATATTTCCGTAACTCAGAACGTCTTAAAAAAAATATTAATTCCTGCTATTCCATTTGATTGGGCTAAACCTCTATGCCTTTATTGTCTCCCCCACCTCCCCCAATACATTCTACATTATTCTTAGTTGTTTTCCTTCATGTAGAATTAACCTACAAGGAAAGAAAGGGTTTATTTTCATTCCGATATTTCTGTCCCATTGACTTGCATTGGTTTCCGGTATCGGAATCGGCGATATCCGATACTTTTTCGGTATCGGTCCGATCCAATCCGATCCGATATTTCCCGATATCGGAAGGTATCGCTCAACACTAGTTACCTCAGACCACATATAATAAAATGTTCCCACAGACCCACATATAATATAATGTTATCCCAGACCCACATATAATGTAATGACCCCACAGACCCATATATAATATAATGTTACCACAGACCCACATATAATATAATGTTATCCCAGACCCACATATAATGTAATGACCCCACAGACCCACATATAATATAATGTTCCCACAGACCCACATATAATATAATGTTATCCCAGACCCACATATAATGTAATGACCCCATAGACCCATATATAATATAATGTTACCACAGACCCACATATAATATAATGTTACCACAGACCCACATATAATATAATGTTCCCACAGACCCACATATAATATAATGTTACCCCAGACCCGCATATAATGTAATGACCCCACAGATCCACATATAATATAATGGTCCCACAGACCCACATATAATATAATGTTACCCCAGACCCACATATAATGTAATGACCCCATAGACCCATATATAATATAATGTTACCACAGACCCACATATAATATAATGTTACCACAGACCCACATATAATATAAGGTTCCCACAGACCCACATATAATATGATGTTACGCCAGACCCACATATAATGTAATGATCCCACAGATCCACATATAATATAATGTCCCCACAGACCCACATATAATATAATGTTCCCACAGACCCACATATAATATAATGTCCCCACAGACCCACATATAATATAATGCCCTCACAGACCCACATATAATATAATGTCCCAGAGTCCCACATATAATATAATGTCCCCACAGCCCCACATATAATATAACGTCCCACAGTTCCACATATAATATATTGTCCCCACAGATCCACATATAATATAATGTCCCCACAGACCCACATATAATATAATGTTCCCACAGACCCACATATAATATAATGTCCCCACAGACCCACATATAATATAATGTCCTCACAGACCCACATATAATATAATGTCCGCACTGACCCACATATAATATAATGTCCTCACAGACCCACATATAATATAATATCCTCAAAGACCCATATATAATATAATGTCCTCACAGACCCACATATAATATAATATCTTCACAGATCCACATATAATATAATGTCCTCACAGACCCACATATAATATAATGTCCTCACAGACCCACATATAATATAATGTCCTCACAGACCCACATATAATATAATGTACCCACAGACCCAAATATAATATAATGTCCCCACAGACACACATATAATATAATGTCCTCACAGACCCACATATAATATAATGTCCCCACAGACCCACATATAATATAATGTCCTCACAGACCCACATATAATATAATGTACCCACAGACCCAAATATAATATAATGTCCCCACAGACACACATATAATATAATGTCCTCACAGACCCACATATAATATAATGTCCCCACAGACCCACATATAATATAATGTCCTCACAGACCCACATATAATATAATGTCCCCACAGACCCACATATAATATAATGTCCCCACAGACCCACATATAATATAATGTACCCACAGACCCACATATAATATAATGTACCCACAGACCCAAATATAATATAATTTTCTAAAGTGAACAATCACAAGCTGGTTGCAGTTCAACATCTTATCATTAAATAATGATGTAATTAGGTCCTCCGTATTTTCATTGTATTTTAAATCTTTGCATTGTTTAACATACTGTTTGTTTATGAAAAGATAGCATATGTATATATACAGTATTGCTAGAACGGAGTTAATTATATTAGTCCGGCCCTCTAAAACCATCCCAATTTCTCATGCGGCCCCCTGGCAAAATTAATTGCCCACCCGTGCCACAGACCCAAATATAATATAATGTCCTCACAGACCCACATATAATATAATGTCCTCACAGACCCATATATAATATAATGTCCCCACAGACCCACATATAATATAATGTCCTCACAGACCCACATATAATATAATGTCCTCACAGACCCACATATAATATAATGTCCTCACAGACCCACATATAATATAATGTCCCCACAGACCCACATATAATATAATGTCCTCACAGACCCACATATAATATAATGTCCTCACAGACCCACATATAATATAATGTCCCCACAGACCCACATATAATATAATGTCCCCACTGACCCACATATAATATAATGTCCCCACAGACCCACATATAATATAATGTCCTCACAGACCCACATATAATATAATGTCCTCACAGACCCACATATAATATAATGTCCCCACTGACCCACATATAATATAATGTCCTCACAGACCCACATATAATATAATGTCCTCACAGACCCACATATAATATAATGTCCCCACAGACCCACATATAATATAATGTCCTCACAGACCCACATATAATATAATGTCCTCACAGACCCACATATAATATAATGTCCTCACAGACCCACATATAATATAATGTCCCCACAGACCCACATATAATATAATGTCCTCACAGACCCACATATAATATAATGTCCTCACAGACCCACATATAATATAATGTCTCCACAGACCCACATATAATATAATGTCCTCACAAACCCACATATAATATAATGTCCCCACAAACCCACAAATAATATAATGTCCTCACAGACCCACATATAATATAATGTCCTCACAGACCCACATATAATATAATGTCCTCACAGACCCACATATAATATAATGTCCTCACAGACCCACATACAATATAATGTCCTCACAGACCCACATATAATATAATGTCTCCACAGACCCACATATAATATAATGTCCTCACAGACCCACATATAATATAATGTCCTCACAGACCCACATATAATATAATGTCTCCACAGACCCACATATAATATAATGTCCTCACAAACCCACATATAATATAATGTCCTCACAGACCCACATATAATATAATGTCCTCACAGACCCACATATAATATAATGTCCTCACAGACCCACATATAATATAATGTCCTCACAGACCCACATATAATATAATGTCCTCACAGACCCACATATAATATAATGTCCTCACAGACCCACATATAATATAATGTCCTCACAGACCCACATATAATATAATGTCCTCACAGACCCACATATAATATAATGTCCTCACAGACCCACATATAATATAATGTCCTCACAGCCCCACATATAATATAATGTCCCCACAGCCCCACATATAATATAATGTCCTCACAGACCCACATATAATATAATGTCCTCACAGACCCACATATAATATAATGTCCCCACAGACCCACATATAATATAATGTCTCCACAGACCCACATATAATATAATGTCCTCACAAACCCACATATAATATAATGTCCTCACAGACCCACATATAATATAATGTCCTCACAGACCCACATATAATATAATGTCCTCACAGACCCACATATAATATAATGTCCTCACAGACCCACATATAATATAATGTCCTCACAGACCCACATATAATATAATGTCCTCACAGACCCACATATAATATAATGTCCTCACAGACCCACATATAATATAATGTCCTCACAGCCCCACATATAATATAATGTCCCCACAGCCCCACATATAATATAATGTCCTCACAGACCCACATATAATATAATGTCCTCACAGACCCACATATAATATAATGTCCTCACAGACCCACATATAATATAATGTCCCCACAGACCCACATATAATATAATGTCCTCACAGACCCACATATAATATAATGTCCCCACAGACCCACATATAATATAATGTCCTCACAGACCCACATATAATATAATGTCCCCACAGACCCACATATAATATAATGTCCTCACAGACCCACATATAATATAATGTCCTCACAGACCCACATATAATATAATGTCCTCACAGACCCACATATAATATAATGTCCTCACAGACCCACATATAATATAATGTCCTCACAGACCCACATATAATATAATGTCATCACAGACCCACATATAATATAATGTCCTCACAGACCCACATATAATATAATGTCCCCACAGACCCACATATAATATAATGTCCTCACAGACCCACATATAATATAATGTCCTCACAGACCCACATATAATATAATGTCCTCACAGACCCACATATAATATAATGTCCCCACAGACCCACATATAATATAATGTCCTCACAGACCCACATATAATATAATGTCCTCACAGACCCACATATAATATAATGTCCCCACAGACCCACATATAATATAATGTCCCCACAGACCCACATATAATATAATGTCCTCACAGACCCACATATAATATAATGTCCTCACAGACCCACATATAATATAATGTCCCACATATAATATAATGTCCCCACTGACCCACATATAATATAATGTCCCCACAGACCCACATATAATATAATGTCCCCACAGACCCACATATAATATAATGTCCCCACAGACCCACATATAATATAATGTCCTCACAGACCCACATATAATATAATGTCCCACATATAATATAATGTCCCCACTGACCCACATATAATATAATGTCCCCACAGACCCACATATAATATAATGTCCTCACAGACCCACATATAATATAATGTCCTCACAGACCCACATATAATATAATGTCCCCACTGACCCACATATAATATAATGTCCTCACAGACCCACATATAATATAATGTCCCCACTGACCCACATATAATATAATGTCCTCACAGACCCACATATAATATAATGTCCTCACAGACCCACATATAATATAATGTCCCCACAGACCCACATATAATATAATGTCCTCACAGACCCACATATAATATAATGTCCTCACAGACCCACATATAATATAATGTCCTCACAGACCCACATATAATATAATGTCCCCACAGACCCACATATAATATAATGTCCTCACAGACCCACATATAATATAATGTCCCCACAGACCCACATATAATATAATGTCCTCACAGACCCACATATAATATAATGTCCTCACAGACCCACATATAATATAATGTCCTCACAGACCCACATATAATATAATGTCCCCACTGACCCACATATAATATAATGTCCCCACAGACCCACATATAATATAATGTCCTCACAGACCCACATATAATATAATGTCCCCACAGACCCACATATAATATAACGTCCTCACAGATCCACATATAATATAATGTCCTCACAGACCCACATATAATATAATGTCCTCACAGATCCACATATAATATAATGTCCTCACAGACCCACATATAATATAATGTCCTCACAGACCCACATATAATATAATGTCCTCACAGACCCACATATAATATAATGTCCTCACAGACCCACATATAATATAATGTCCTCACGGACCCACATATAATATAATGTCCCCACAGACCCACATATAATATAATGTTACCACAGCCCCACATATAATATAATGTCCTCACAGACCCACATATAATATAATGTCCCCACAGACCCACATATAATATAATGTCCTCACAGACCCACATATAATATAATGTCCTCACAGACCCACATATAATATAATGTCCCCACAGACCCACATATAATATAATGTCCTCACAGACCCACATATAATATAATGTCCTCACAGACCCACATATAATATAATGTCCTCACAGACCCACATATAATATAATGTCCCCACAGACCCACATATAATATAATGTCCTCACAGACCCACATATAATATAATGTCCCCACAGACCCACATATAATATAATGTCCTCACAGACCCACATATAATATAATGTCCTCACAGACCCACATATAATATAATGTCCCCACAGACCCACATATAATATAATGTCCCCACAGACCCACATATAATATAATGTCCTCACAGACCCACATATAATATAATGTCCCCACAGACCCACATATAATATAATGTCCTCACAGACCCACATATAATATAATGTCCCCACAGACCCACATATAATATAATGTCCTCACAGACCCACATATAATATAATGTCCCCACAGACCCACATATAATATAATGTCCTCACAGACCCACATATAATATAATGTCCCCACAGACCCACATATAATATAATGTCCTCACAGACCCACATATAATATAATGTCCTCACAGACCCACATATAATATAATGTCCTCACAGACCCACATATAATATAATGTCCCCACTGACCCACATATAATATAATGTCCCCACAGACCCACATATAATATAATGTCCTCACAGACCCACATATAATATAATGTCCCCACAGACCCACATATAATATAACGTCCTCACAGATCCACATATAATATAATGTCCTCACAGACCCACATATAATATAATGTCCTCACAGATCCACATATAATATAATGTCCTCACAGACCCACATATAATATAATGTCCTCACAGACCCACATATAATATAATGTCCTCACAGACCCACATATAATATAATGTCCTCACAGACCCACATATAATATAATGTCCTCACGGACCCACATATAATATAATGTCCCCACAGACCCACATATAATATAATGTTACCACAGCCCCACATATAATATAATGTCCTCACAGACCCACATATAATATAATGTCCCCACAGACCCACATATAATATAATGTCCTCACAGACCCACATATAATATAATGTCCTCACAGACCCACATATAATATAATGTCCCCACAGACCCACATATAATATAATGTCCTCACAGACCCACATATAATATAATGTCCTCACAGACCCACATATAATATAATGTCCTCACAGACCCACATATAATATAATGTCCCCACAGACCCACATATATTATAATGTCCTCACAGACCCACATATAATATAATGTCCCCACAGACCCACATATAATATAATGTCCTCACAGACCCACATATAATATAATGTCCTCACAGACCCACATATAATATAATGTCCCCACAGACCCACATATAATATAATGTCCCCACAGACCCACATATAATATAATGTCCTCACAGACCCACATATAATATAATGTCCCCACAGACCCACATATAATATAATGTCCCCACAGACCCACATATAATATAATGTCCCCACAGACCCACATATAATATAATGTCCTCACAGACCCACATATAATATAATGTCCCCACAGACCCACATATAATATAATGTCACCACAGACCCACATATAATATAATGTCCCCACAGACCCACATATAATATAATGTCACCACAGCCCCACATATAATATAATGTCCTCACAGACCCACATATAATATGTCCCCACAGACCCACATATAATATAATGTCCTCACAGAACCACATATAATATAATGTCCTCACAGACCCACATATAATATAATGTCCCCACAGACCCACATATAATATAATGTTGAGAGGATGATAGGAGTTATACTTCACCCAAGACTACGATGTAAGACACAGATGAAGTTATTCTTCCCTTATCTGGACATTTGGACTGAAACCCAGAAACTAGATTGTAACTTGTTTTTAGCTGTCTCAGCAACCTTCTACTGCTATGAATTATCACTTTTCTGTTTATGAAACTTTCTTATCAACATTCCACTGTTATGAATCATCACTTCACTGCTTGTGAAACAAAGGCATTTTACTGCGCATGTGTGACAAAAAACTATGATTATTAGTATAAATAAAGGGACAGCACCTATAGACGCAGACGCGCTCAGGGGCTTCCCAGTACTTGATTATACACTACGTGTCTGTGTATTTCTTGTTACGGGGATACCCCGACTCCAACAAGGACCCTCCATGGCTGAATGATCCTAACAATTCCTGGCGCCCGAACAGGGACCCGAGGTCTGCGTATTCCTTCAAGTTCATCGACCGGCACGAGTAACCGCTGAGATTGGGACATCGGAACAGCAGATGACAAACCTGGCCAGGTAAGAGACACTGTTAGTTCTCTTACATCTGCTCTGCGATAGTCCGTAAATTTCATGCATATCTTGTGTTGGGATTGAGGAACTAGTAGAGAAGGATACCTATAGCTCGGGTCATTCATGTATATACTGTAGGATCTGCCGAAGGAGAGGTCAGAGAAGGTTATGAAACGGATGGTATGAAAGAGATGTGGATGTCGGGAATAGCCTCATAAGCCGCACTAAGGTAGATGACATAAGTATTACGGAGATTGCCTAACTGAGTCATAAGGTTGTGTCCTTTCGGGGAAACCTTCGCTCACGCTTAACTCCCGAACCTTTGTCCTCCTTTTTGATGGATAAGAGATTGACAGAATGAGCCCATGGAAGTAATGATAATACTCCAGGGACACGATATATAATGGAGACTGTATGGTTCATTTTATGTATTGTTGGTCTTGCCCTTGTTGCCATATATATATGTGTTAGAATTACTCTACACTTCAGACAAAACGGTCCAGAGAAACCGTTTCAGATACTGGCTCCTTAGGACAGAATAGGTAAAGAGGAAAGGTAAAATATAGAATATATTTTATCTAACCCAAAAAGCCTCCTAAGGTAGGAATAGTCAGGAAAAATGGGCAACAAACAGACTAAGACCACAAATGATGAACAAGATGTCTATACGATCGTGAAAGAAAGGTGTGGTGTAGAAGCAACTAAGAATTTAGGGAAAGTTTGCAAAACTTTTCAGGTAGCAAGGCATGACAGGTTTAACAGGAAACTATGGGAGGACATTCGGGTTAGAAAAGCAGGAGTGATAAGAGACAAAGGATGGCAGGAACAAGTAGAGGCCATGGTCGAACTATCAAAAACAGCAGAGACAGACCATTGGACTTTTAATAAAGACAATGGATTATGGAGAACTCCAGTCAGACAGGGTCCCATTGTACAAACAGAAAACAGTAAACAAATGAACCCATTGGCACCACCATATCAGCCCAGGTCAGAACCCACACTGTATCCTGATTTTCGGGGTCCGGGTGGATGGACATGTACAAACTGTGGACTCCAGAATCCAGACTGGAGAGACACATGTGCAGGATGTGGAGCACCACGACCACATGATATGTTGGCACCAGTGCGTATCCTCAGTCGACCATACAGAGAAGAAGATGGTGGCAATCCACCGCGTAGAGTAACTAGATACCATCAGACTAGACAATATTTTCCATGGACCCCCGCTGAGGGAATGTCCCTACTTCAGAATGCACCAGATCCAATACAATGCCCACTAAGATTTGCTACGTACATACAGCAGATAATACACACCCATAATGGAACATGGTCAGATGGGACAGAATTATGTAGAATGAAAATGACACCAGGGTTGTATCAGGAATTGATGACAGTTATAGAACCTCATAGACCTCAACCAGTAGATGGTGAGGATCCAAATACCGCACTGTCAGGACAGAATTTTATGATCAGACTTATGGAGTTTATGAGAACTAAACAACGAATGAGAGGGACTTCAGGAACTGTCTCCCAGAAGTCAGGACAGCCTGTAGATGAATACTACTTAGCGGTAGAAAACAGTTACAGAGACGAGGGAATGGACCTTACCAATGAAGGAGTCATTCGACTGATGACAAAAACTTTTATAGAGAATCTTAACCCAAAACTTAGGGAAAAGTTCAAGGCTGCAACTCCTGATTGGAGAACCCTAGATGATCCCCAGATAGTCAGACAAAAACTATTAGGGATAGAAATGGATATGCGTGAGGCAGCATCCAAACCCGTCAGAGTAGCAGCAAATAATAGTCTGGTCAATAAAAACAACAGATCAAATCAGACCTATGACAAAGGGAACTTGGATAAGAAAACTAATCCATGTCACTACTGTAAGAAACCAGGACACTGGATTAGAGAATGCAGGAAAAAAGCCAGGGATATAGAAGATGGTACCTATGTCCCAAGAGAATCACATGAAAAGACAGTACAGGCTTCTGCTCCTGCAGCAAGCGAGTGACTAGACGTGATGCAAACCACTTTGACTGGAAGGCGCCCAATAATTCAGGTAAAAGTAGCAGGAAAACAATGCCCTTTTCTAATAGATACCGGAGCAACTTCCTCCGTCCTCAATGAAGACGCCTTACCAAATGCTGATTGTTTATCAGATGATGTAACCTATACCGAAGGGTATGATGGAGGAATCAGGCCACTCCCATATAGTATTCCCCTTGAAACAAAGATAGGATCTAAAATATTTTTATCTAAATTTCTTTTTGTCAAAGGGGCACCTACTTGTCTTCTAGGTACAGACCTATTAAAGCAGACAGAAATGAATATCCAATTTTTGGAGGATGGTAGAGTCCAAATTTTGGTGCCTGATGACCAAGAGTCTCTAGAAAACATTGTAAAAGTCCAAGCCTTAGAGGATGAGAAAGATCCTGCCCCTACCCAAATTATTTTAGATCTTTCTGAGGTACCAGAAAAATTATGGGCACAACATGACACCGATGTAGGACTAATGCCAATAGCTCCAGTAAAAGTCACTCCTGTTCCAGGTGTGACACTACCCCAATTGAGACAGTATCCTATTAGTGCCCAACAAGAACACGCCATAGGAGAACAGATAAAAGATTATCTAAAAACTGGAGTACTGATAGAAGTAAAGTCACCAGCCAATACACCGTTGTACCCCGTAAAAAAGAAATCTACTGAGGGGTCAGCTGCTAGGTACCGGATGGTACATGATTTAAGAGAGATAAATAAAATTTTGGAACCTATTACTCCTGTTGTGCCAAATCCACACACGTTGCTATCACAGATCCCAGCAACAGCACGAGTATTTTCTGTCATAGACTTATCAAATGCATTTTTTTCAGTACCATTACACCCAGACTGTTACAAACTGTTTGCATTTACATTTAAGAATAGACAATTAGCATGGACAAGATTACCACAGGGTATGATACATTCACCTACCTTGTACTCAGAAGCTATGAGATCAGTTCTTCAAAATTTCAAACCTACGGATGAGGTTGTAATTCTTCAATATGTTGATGACCTATTGTTATGTGCCCCTGCTCAAGAGTCCGCAAACAGCAACACAATAAGGTTGTTAATATTTCTAGCAGACATGGGCTGTAAAGTTAACAAGAAAAAAGTACAACTTTGTATGACTACGGTAGTATTTCTAGGACACTGCATTTCACAAGGTATTCGGCACCTCACCGCCGACAGACTAAAAATCATTAGAGATCTTGTTCCTCCCAAGAACTACAAAACATTAAGAGCATTTTTGGGAATAGTATCACACTGCAGACAATGGGTTATACATGCTAGTCAGCTTATGCAACCTCTATATGATTGTTTAAAAATCGAGCCTTTTCAGTTAACTGAATCAGCGCTCATAGCCTTTCAAGACCTCAAGAAAGGTCTCATGTCAGCCCCGGCCTTGGGAATCCCAGACTACGCCAAACCATTCCAATTAATGGCTGCGGAAATGTCTAATCATGCTACAGGAGTACTAACACAGAAACATGAAAATAAACAAAGACCTGTCGCATACTATTCTGCTCAATTAGATAATGTTACCAAAGCTGCACCATCATGTGTCAGAGTAGTAGCAGCTGTCTCTCTTTTGGTAGAAAAAGCCTCAGAAATAGTACTAGACCATGCCCTAATAGTACAAACTACACATGATGTACATGGCATACTGAATCAGGTATTGCCAAAACACATTTCAATGATTAGACAAATCCTAGAATCAGCTGCCTCAACCAAACAAGTAGCAGTAATAAAAGTACCTGCACATGTAAGACTCGACACCGAGATAGCTAGGGGTAATGACCGAGCCGACAAGGCTGCTAAGCGAGCTGCAGTAAAACCTCTGACAACTGACCACACTATTAGTGCAGTATCAGAATTTGACTTAATTACACGGCTCAAAGAAGCCCACCAGCAGGTGAGTAGAGAAGAAAAAGAAGAGTGGCAGAAACAGGGGGCAGAAGAAAAAGAAGGACTATGGAGAAAAGGAGATGAGCTTTGTCTCCCCCGAGCGTGGTACCCTGTTGTGGTCAGTGAAGCCCACGGACCTACACATGTGTCTGCAAACGGTATGATACAGAGGGTCAGACAGAAGTGGTTAGCCCCAGGGTTCGGCCAGGTAGCTCGAGCAAAATGTGGTTCTTGTGAAATCTGTTTAGCCCACAATCCAGGACAGACTGTTAAGACCCCCCAGAAGCACCATGTAAGACCACTATATCCGTTCCAGAGACTTCAGATCGATTACATCCAGATGCCTAAGCATGGACACTATGAGTATGTACTGGTATGTGTGGACATGTTTTCGGGGTGGCCAGAGGCTTATCCAGTTCATACAGCCACGGCTAAAGTCACTGCAGTAAAAATAGCACATGAACTGGTACCCCGTTATGGTATCCCAGAAGTGATTGAGTCAGATAGAGGTACACATTTTACTGGAGAGATCTTTCAGAATGTAATGAAAATGTTGTGTATAAAAAGTGAACTACACACCCCTTACCACCCACAGAGTTCTGGTAAGGTTGAGAGAATGAATGGAACACTTAAGTTAAAAATACAGAAAGCCATGGCAGAAACACAGAAACCATGGACTGAGTGTCTCCCAATAGCATTGTATTCAGTCAGAAACACCCCCCAGGGAAAGAGCAAACTCACCCCCCATGAAATATTGTTTGGTAGAGTTGCCAATACAGGATTGTATTTCCCACAGACTTTAATGTTAGAAACTGAAAGCTTAACTGCTTATGTACAAAATTTATGTAAGCATGTGTCTAAAATACACTCTTTAGTGTTCTCTTCCATTCCAGATCCAGATTCCATCGAGGGAACGCACAAGCTGCAACCAGGAGACGAAGTTTACGTAAAAAGACATAACAGAAGAACGCTAGAACCCAGATTTGAGGGTCCATATCAGGTGTTATTGACAACTCCAACTGCAGTAAAATTGGAAGGAAAATCAGCATGGGTACATGCAAGCCATTGCAAAAAGAAATAGTGGTGATTGTACTTGTGTTAGCTATAACGATAGATCAGGGAGACCTGTGGGATAAACTAAGTTCCCCAAAACCTGCAGATAATAAATTTATAAAACATCATGAGACATTGGTAAACGGGCTGCTCGATGGCGGACAGAAAATAGCAGACTGTTGGATTTGTACGCATTCTCCAATATCAGCCACGAGCATACCCTTCCTGGCCGTACCCATGACCCCTGAGGAAGTGTTTACATGGACTAATTGCTCAGACAAATTAGCAAATAACCAAACCGTTAATTCTAGATTATGGAACACCACTGTTGCCATCCCAGTTGTGGGGTGGGTGGGATTTCCCTGGTGGCAAGGTAATATGACCGGAAAAATAAACAACTTACAATATTTAGCGTTTAAAGGAGGTGTATGGGTTCCTAGAAATAAGACGGGACTAACAGACTTAGGGTTAATTCCTACAGAAAATATACAACTCAGTTTTAGTAGCACAGTATCTTCTTCTCAACCTTTTAAACCTGATATAGTAGAAAAATACATACACAATAATGGTTGGAAATATTCACAATTATTCCCCGATGGAAACAATGATACATGTTCAAAAATACCAGGTAATATATTATGTAATGAGTCAAGTGCATATGACCCAGGTACACCGACTTGTGAAAATCCAGATGCAGGATACTGTAGTCCATTAGGTCAAAAAACCCCCTTGGTGTATACTTCAGAATGTATCTAAATTTTTAGATTTGGTACATAGGTTGGTGCTCCAACACTCTGCAATATGGGATCTGCCTGAAGGAACCTTCTGGATTTGTGGAAATGGAGCATACAAATGGCTCCCAGTAGGAATAAAAGGTGCATGTACTCTAGGACGCTTAACACCGGCCACATTTATAGTTCAGAATCAGCAGGTAGATATGCAAGCAGTACCTAAACACACACTATACAAAAGAGCAGCCGACAACTCGCCTAGACCTTCAGGTAGGCCACATGTGGTCCAAATGGGAATTCCTAATAAAATATTCAGCACTTTCTTTGTGTATCCAATGTTGATGCAGATGTGGGATAAATTAGTTCAGGCCACCGACTATCTAGATGATCAGATATGGGATATTATGGATATACTTAATACTAGTATAGCTGTCCAAAATCAACTTATAATTGTTACTAATCAACATACTGTAGTGTTAGACTACCTAACTGCGGCCCAGGGAGGAATGTGTCAAATTATTGGTCCAACCTGTTGTCATTACATAGATCCAAACAGTACAATGAGTATGAGGTTCAAGCTGGCAGATATACAACGATTACGGGATGAATATGACAGACACAATGACCAAAATAAAGATAGCTGGTGGTCAGACACCTTCTCCTTTCTCAACCCAAAGAACTGGTTTAAGGGTATTGGAGGTTGGGTGGCTGGAATTCTGCAAGGTATATTACAGATTGTGCTAATTATAGTAGTCATATATGTAGTGTTTAAAATAGGATTAAAAATTATTTTAATATGCATAAATAAGCTTTGTAACACGGACTCAAGAATATGAAAGAAAAGAACTCCCGGACCAGGTCTTCTACCAAAAGTCCATAAGGAAGAATCAAAGGGGGGACTGAGAGGATGATAGGAGTTATACTTCACCCAAGACTACGATGTAAGACACAGATGAAGTTATTCTTCCCTTATCTGGACATTTGGACTGACGTCCAGAAACTAGATTGTAACTTGTTTTTAGCTGTCTCAGCAACCTTCTACTGCTATGAATTATCACTTTTCTGTTTATGAAACTTTCTTATCAACATTCCACTGTTATGAATCATCACTTCACTGCTTGTGAAACAAAGGCATTTTACTGCGCATGTGTGACAAAAAACTATGATTATTAGTATAAATAAAGGGACAGCACCTATAGACGCAGACGCGCTCAGGGGCTTCCCAGTACTTGATTATACACTACGTGTCTGTGTATTTCTTGTTACGGGGATACCCCGACTCCAACAAGGACCCTCCATGGCTGAATGATCCTAACAATGTCCTCACAGAACCACATATAATATAATGTCCTCACAGACCCACATATAATATAATGTCCCCACAGACCCACATATAATATAATGTCCCCACAGACCCACATATAATATAATGTCCCCACAGACCCACATATAATATAATGTCCCCACAGACCCACATATAATATAATGTCCCCACAGACCCACATATAATATAATGTCCTCACAGACCCACATATAATATAATGTCCTCACAGACCCACATATAATATAATGTCCCCACAGACCCACATATAATATAATGTCCCACAGACCCACATATAATATAATGTCCTCACAGACCCACATATAATATAATGTCCTCACAGACCCACATATAATATAATGTCCTCACAGACCCACATATAATATAATGTCACCACAGACCCACATATAATATAATGTCCCCACAGACCCACATATAATATAATGTCCTCACAGACCCACATATAATATAATGTCCTCACAGACCCACATATAATGTAATGTCCTCACAGACCCACATATAATATAATGTCCTCACAGACCCACATATAATATAATGTCCTCACAGACCCACATATAATATAATGTCCTCACAGACCCACATATAATATAATGTCCTCACAGACCCACATATAATATAATGTCCTCACAGACCCACATATAATATAATGTCCTCACAGACCCACATATAATATAATGTCCTCACAGACCCACATATAATATAATGTCCTCACAGACCCACATATAATATAATGTCCTCACAGACCCACATATAATATAATGTCCTCACAGACCCACATATAATATAATGTCCTCACAGACCCACATATAATATAATGTCCTCACAGACCCACATATAATATAATGTCCTCACAGACCCACATATAATATAATATCCTCACAGACCCACATATAATATAATGTCCTCACAGACCCACATATAATATAATGTCCTCACAGACCCACATATAATATAATGTCACCACAGACCCACATATAATATAATGTCACCACAGACCCACATATAATATAATGTCCTCACAGACCCACATATAATATAATGTCCTCACAGACCCACATATAATATAATGTCCCCACAGACCCACATATAATATAATGTCCCCACAGACCCACATATAATATAATGTCCTCACAGACCCACATATAATATAATGTCCCCACAGACCCACATATAATATAATGTCCTCACAGACCCACATATAATATAATGTCCTCACAGACCCACATATAATATAATATCCTCACAGACCCACATATAATATAATGTTCTCACAGACCCACATATAATATAATGTCCTCACAGACCCACATATAATATAATGTTCCCCAGTCAGAGGCCAAATAATATAAGAATAAAAATGAACTCTCTTCTCCTCCGTCTTCCAGGCTCCGGGACACCGCAGCCTCCGCCTCCTCTTCTATCACGTCTCACAGTCAACGCTTGTCGGTGCCATGCAGTGACGTCATCGCGCTGACCGACGTCCCCTGCGTAACACCGGCTCCAACGGCATGAAGTATCCTGCGTCCTGCTGAGGTAACAAGCGCAGCCTCATCTCCTGTCCCGGGCGGCGCTGACAGAGCTGGGAGGTACCGACGGCCGGGGGCGGGCAGAGGGCGGTGTTGGAGGCCGTCACTGTGCTTTATGCCGGAGGAAGGACCCTGGAGGCGGCGCTGGCGAGCTACAGTTGGTGATTTTATTTATTCCTTTTTTATCAAATTGCGCCCTCTACCGCCCGGTAATTGTATACATAGGACATGTAATGTGCGGCTTTATGCTGCTCGCTCTTGCGCTCCCTCTACTGGTGAATGCAAGTATTGGTTATTTCACTTTCTGTGCCAGGATGTCCATATTTATAGATTACATCAAGTGCACAATAGCAGTGATTCCGGGGCCCATCCTGTGCTGTGTATGGTGGGGGTGGTTGTTCTATCACAGAGAAGCCTCTGCATAAAGATTTATTCCAGATTACAAAAAACATTAAGCTGTGAAAATAATGAATTGCTGTAGGAGCTATTGCTGTGCTCGTCCTGGGCTTCTCTCTGCTCTTATGACATCATCACCTTTTCTTCCTTTATGACATCATCGTTTTCTCCCTTATTACATAGCTCAATCCCCCACTCACACCAGTTGCAGCCGATCACTGGAGCAGAGCAGTCGTCTCACCGGCAGATGTGTCCTCCCCTCCGATTACAAGCAAGACCAGCATTTTCTCCAGGCCACAGATGGAAGATGGCGATTACTAAGTGACGGATAAGTATGAATGATCCCTTTCCGTGTTCCTCCTTCCACTGTCTTCCCTGGGGTATAACTTTCTAGGACCCCAGTACAGCGGCCGCAGTACTTCAGGATACAAGGATTGCAGCAGGTATCACCCCTCGCCCCGGGGTCCGATCTGTGCGGCTGAAGCTGCAGGGACTGTGGGAGAAATGATAAGAACACGATCCCATATTACTGCGCATCCTGGGGACAGGCCAGAGATAGCACCGGACGGGCCAGAGACAGGACGGGACAGGCCACAGACAGGACGAGATGGGAAGGGACTGGCCAGATACAGGAAGGGACAGGCCAGATACGGGACAGGACAGGCCAGATGCGGGACGGGCCAGATACGAGATGGGACGGGCCAGATATAGGACGGGACGAGGCAGAGATAGGATGGGACGGGCCAGAAACAGGATGGGACGAGCTATACATTATGGGACGGGAAATAGACAGGATGGGACGGGCCAGCGACGGTATGGGTCGGACCAGATACAGGACAGGACGAGCCAGAGACAGGACGGGGTCGGGCCAGAAACAGGACGGGACAAGCTATACATCATAGGACGGTCCAGATACAGGAAAAGATGGGCCAGAGACAGGACGGGATGCCCCAGATACAGTACGGGACAGGCCAGGTACAGGACGGTACGGGCCAAATATTGGACAGGCCAGATACAGGACGACATGGGCCAGATACGGGACGGTCCAGATATGGGACAGGACAGGCTAGATATGGGATGAGCCATGGACAGGATGGGACGGGCCAGATACTGAATGGGCCTGGCCATATACGGGACGGGCCAGATAGGGACTGGTATGGTCAGATACGGGACAGGACGTGCCAGAGACGGGAAGGGACGAGGTGGGCCAGATACGGGATGAGATGGGCAACATAAGGGACAGCCAGATACGGGACTAAACAGGTCAGATATGGGACTGGACGGACCAGATACGGGAAGGGGCGGGTTAGACATTACAGGACGGGCCATAGACAGGATGGGAGGGGCCAGGGACGGGCAAGAGACAGGACGGGATGGGCCAGAGACCGCGACGGGCCAGAGACCGGGACGGGTGAGATACAGAACTGGGGACACATTAGGAATGCGTGCACTGTTCCTTTAAGAATCAGGAAGTGCTGCCGCTACCGCCCTCAACAAGCAGCCAAGACACATGCACACAGCCAGCATAGGAACATAGTGCATAGCCTGCATTGGTGCGTAAGTCGGCGGTCTTGCATGGTGTGAGATGGGAAGCCATGCCAGCACGCCGCCAGGGATGTTACAATTAAGTAGTGTAGGTCAGGTGTAGAGAAAATGGAAATTTTGCAAATAAATATTACAACTATTGTTTAATAGGCAAACATCACATGTAGAGTTTGCATGATATACCTTCCTGGTACTTTATCTAAATTAGAAGCAAATTGTTTGAAGATTACTTCTACCTAAATGGCAGAAGATGCACCTATCTTGGTGATGGATAGGACAGCTTGAGGGGATATGGAGGAGGCTGTTTTTTTGATAGGTGTCATTTAAACATTTTGCTAATAATTTATGGAAAGTATCATATTTTTCTAACTATTGAACTCACCTTAATTTAAAACACACCCCAGGTTAAAGTTCCTTTATGTGTAAATTTGTGGAGGATTTGATAATACTACCTTTAATGGGATGGGCCAGATACAGGACGGAACAGGCCAGATACGGAATGGGCCAGATACAGGACGGGCCAGAGTCAGGACTGGACGGGACGATCCAGAGACATGACGAGACGGGCCAGAGACAATACTGGACGGGCCGGAGATAGGACGGACTGAGGCGTGCCAGAGACAAGACTGGACGGGCTAGAAACGGGGCGACAGATACAGGACTGGACGGTCCAGATACAGGACAGTCCAGGGATGGGACGGGACAGAGCAGTACGGGACTGGTCTGAGGTAGGACAGGACAGGTCGGGCCAGAGACAGGAGGGGACGGGCAAGAGAGAGGACGGGACGGGCAAAAGAGAGGACGGGACGTTCCAGAGACAGGACGTGATGGGCCAAAGACAGGACGGGACGGACCAGAGATGGGACAGGCAAGAGACAGGATTGGACAGGCCAAAGGTAGCACCGGATGGGTCAGAGACAGGACGGGACAGGCCAGAGACAGAACGGGACAGGCCAGAGACAGGACGAGATGGGAAGGGACTGGCCAGATACAGGAAGGGACAGGCCAGATATGGGACAGGACAGGCCAGATGCGGGACGGGCCACATACGAGATGGGACGGGCCAGATACAGGACGGGACGAGCCAGAGATAGGACAGGACGGGCCAGAAACAGGACTGGACGAGTAATACATTATGGGACGGGAAATAGACAGGATGGGACGGGCCAGAGACGGTACGGGACGTGCCAGATACAGGACAGGACGAGCAAGTGACAGGATGGGATGGGCCAGAAACAGGACAGGACATGCTATACATTATGAGACCGTCCAGAGACTGGACGGGACGGTCCAAATACAGGAAAAGACGGGCCAGAGACAGGAAGGGATGGCCCAGATACAGTACGGGGCGACCAGATACAGGACTGGACGGTTCAGATACAGGACGGGCCAGGGACGGGACGGACCAGAGTAGGACGGGACTGGCCAGAGGCAGGACTGGACTGGTCAGGCCAGAGACAGGACGGGATGGGCCAGATACAGGAAGGGATGGGCCAGATACGGGACGGGCCAGATTCAAGACGGGATGGGCCAGAGATAGGACGTGATGGGACGGGCCAGATACAGGAAGGGACGGGCCATATACTGGACGTGCCACATTCAGGACGGGACGGGCCAGATACAGGACGGGACGGGCCAGATACAGGACGGGACCGACCAGATACAGGACGGGATGGGCCAGAGACAGGACGGAATGTGCTAGAGACATTACGGGACAGGCCATAGACAGGACGGGTCGGGCCAGAGACAGGATGGGACAGGCCAGATTCATGACGGGATGGGCCAGAAACGTGACGAGCCAAATATGGGATGGTATGGGACAGATATGGGACAGCCCACATACATTACGGGACGGGCCAGATACAGGACGGTACGGACCAAATACGGGACGGGACGGGCCAGATACGGGACGGGTTAGATGCGGGACGGGCCAGATACGGGACAGGCCAGATACAGGACGGGCCAGGGACAGGACGTGCCAGATACGGGACAGGCCAGATATGGAACGGGCCAGATACTGGATGGGATGGGCCAGATACAGGGCGGGCCAGATACAGGACGAGACGGACCAGAGCTGCGCCAGAGACAGGAAGGGATGGGCCAGAGACAGGACAGGACGGGCCAAAGACTGGACCGGACGGGCCAGAGACGGGACGGGTAAGAGACAGGATTGGACATGCCAGAGATAGCACCGGACGGGCCAGAGACAGGACGGGACAGGCCAGAGACAGGACAAGATGGGAAGGGACTGGCCAGATACAGGAAGGGACAGGCCAGATACGGGACAGGACAGGCCAGTTGCGGGACGGGCCAGATACGAGACGGGATGGGCCATATATAGGACGGGATGAGGCAGAGATAGGATGGGACGGGCCAGAAACAGGACGGGACGAGCTATACATTATGGGACGGGAAATAGACAGGACGGGACGGGCCATAGACGGTACGCGACGGGCCAGATACAGGACAGGACGAGCCAGAGACAGTACGTGACGGGCCAGAAACAGGACGGGACAAGCAATACATTATGGGACGGGCCATATACAGGACGGGACGGGCCAGAGACAAGACGGAACGGGACAGATACAGGAAAAGACTGGCCAAAGACAGGACTGTACGGGCCAAATAGTGCGCAGCCTGCATTGGTGGGTAAGTCGGCTCTCTTGCATGGTGTGAGATGGGAAGCCATGCCACAACGCCGCCATGGATGTTACAATTAAGTAGTTTAGGTCAGGCATAGAGAAAATGGAAGTTTTGTAAATAAATATTACAACTATTGTTTACTAGGCAAACATCACATGTAGAGTTTGTATGATATACCTTCCTAGTGCTTTATCTAAATTAGAAGCAAATTGTTTGAAGATTACTTCTACCTAAATGGTAGAAAATGCACCTATCTTGGTGATGGATAGGACAGCTTGAGGGGATATGGAGGAGGCTGTTTTTTGATAGGTGTCATTTAAACATTTTGCTAATAATTTATGGAAAGTATCATATTTTTCTAACTATTAAACTCACCTTAATTTAAAACACACCCCAGGTTAAATTTCCTGGAGGTTTAAATTTGTGGAGGATTTGATAATACTACCTTTAATGGGATGGGCCAGATGCAGGACAGGCCAGAGACAGGACCGGACGGGACGTGCCTGAGAAAGGACGGGACGGGCCAGAGACGAGGCGACCAGATACAGAATGGGACGGTCCAGATACAGGACGGGCCAGGGATGGGACGGATCAGAGCAGGACGGGACTGGCCAGAGGCAGGACAGGACCAGTTAGGCCATGACAGGTCGGGACGGGCCTGATACAGGAAGGGACGGGCCAGATACGGGACGGGCCAGATTCAAGACAGGATGGGCCATAGACAGGACAGGATGGGACGGGCCCGATACAGAAAGGGACGGGCCAGATACGGGACGGGCCAGATTCAGGATAGGACGGGCCAGATACAGGACGGGACCGACCAGATACAGGACGGGATGGGCCAGAGAGAGGACGGAATGTGCTAGAGACATTAAGGAATAGGCCATACACAGGACGGGTCGAGCCAGAGACAGGATGGGACGGGCCAGATACATGACGGGATGGGCCAGAAACGTGACGAGCCAGATATGGGACGGGCCAGATACAGGACGGTACGGACCAAATACGGGACGGGACGGGCCAGATACGGGACGGGTCAGATGCGAGACGGGCCAGATACGGGACAGGCCAAATACAGGACGGGCCAGATACGGGACAGGCCGGGCCAGGGACAGGACGTGCCAGATACGGGACAGGCCAGATATGGAACGTGCCAGATACTAGACGGGATGGGTCAGATATGGGACAGCCCAGATACATGATGGGACGGGCCAGATATGGGATGGGATGGGCCAGATACGGGACGGGTCAGATGCGGGATGGGCCAGATACGGGACAGGACAGATACAGGACGGGACAGATACGGGACAGGCCGGGCCAGGGACAGGACGTGCCAGATACGGGACAGGCCAGATATGGAACGTGCCAGATACTAGACGGGATGGGCCAGATATCGGGCGGGCCAGATATGGGACGAGACGGGCCAGAGCTGGGCCAGAGACAGGAAGGGATGGGCCAGAGACAGGACGGGACGGGCCAAAGACTGGACCGGACGGGCCAGAGACGGGACGGGCAAGAGACAGGATTGGACAGGCCAGAGATAGCACCAGACGTGCCAGAGACAGGACGGGACAGGCCAGAGACAGGACGAGATGGGAAGGGACTGGCCAGATACAGGAAGGGACAGGCCAGATACGGGACAGGACAGGCCAGATGCGGGACGGGCTATATACGAGACGGGACGGGCCAGATTTAGGACGGGACGAGGCAGAGATAGGATGGGCCAGAAACAGGATGGGACGAGCTATGCGTTATGGGACGGTAAATAGAAAGGACGGGACGGGCCAGAGACGGTACGCGATGGGCCAGATACAGGACAGGACGAGCCAGAGACAGTACGGGACGGGCCAGAAACAGGACGGGACAAGCAATACATTATGGGACGGGCCATAGACAGGACGGGACGTGCCAGAGACAAGACGGAACGGGACAGATACAGGAAAAGATGGGCCAAAGACAGGACGGGACAGGCCAGATACAGGACGGTACGGGCCAAATAGTGCGCAGCCTGCATTGGTGGGTATGTCGGCGGTATTGCATGGTGTGAGATGGGAAGCCATGCCAGCATGCCGCCATGGATGTTACAATTAAGTAGTGTAGGTCAGGCATAGAGAAAATGGAAGTTTTGCAAATAAATATTACAACTATTGTTTAATAGGCAAACGTCACATGTAGAGTTTGCATGATATACCTTCCTAGTACTTTATCTAAATTAGAAGCAAATTATTTGAAGATTACTTCTACCTTAATGGCAGAAAATGCACCTATCTTGGTGATGGATAGGACAGCTTGAGGGGATATGGAGGAGGCTGTTTTTTTGATAGGTGTCATTTTAAACATTTTGCTAATAATTTATGGAAAGTATCATATTTTTCTAACTATTGAACTCACCTTAATTTAAAACACACCCCAGGTTAAATTTCCTGGAGGTGTAAATTTGTGGAGGATTTGATAATACTACCTTTAATGAGATGGGCCAGATACAGGACGGGACAGGGCAGATACGTGACGGGATGGGCCAGATGCAGGACAGGCCAGAGACAGGACCGGACGTGACGTGCCTGAGAAAGGATGGGATGGGCCAGAGACGGGGCGACCAGATACAGGACGGGAAGGTCCAGATACAGGACGGGACGGACCAGAGCAGGACGGGACTGGCCAGAGGCAGGACAGGACCGGTCAGGCCAGAGACAGGATGGGACGGGCCAGATACAGGAAGGGACGGGCCCGATACGGGACGGGCCAGATTCAAGATGGGATGAACCAGAGACAGGACGGGATGGGACGGGCCAGATACAGGAAGGGACAGGCCAGATACGGGACGACCCAGATTTAAGACGGGACGGGCCACATACGGGACGGGACCGACCAGATACAGGACGGGATGGGCCAGAGACAGGACGGAATGTGCTAGAGACATTAAGGGACAGGCCATAGACAGGACGGGTTGGGCCAGAGACAGGATGTGACGGGCCAGAAACGTGACGAGCCAGATATTGGACGGTATGGGCCAGATATGGGACAGCCCAGATTCATGACGGGACGGGCCAGATTTAGGACGGTACGGGCCAGATACGGGACGTGTCAGATGCGGGATGGGCCACATACGGGACAGGCCAGATACAGGACGGGCCAGATACGGGACAGGCCGGGCCAGGGATAGGATGTGCCAGATACGGGACAGGCCAGATATTGAACGGGCCAGATACTGGACGGAATGGGCCAGATTCATGGCAGGCCAAATACGGGACGAGACGGGCCAGAGCTGGGCCAGAGACAGGAAGGGATGGGCCAGAGTTAGGACGGGACGGGCCAAAGACTGGACGGGACGGGCTAGAGACGGGACGGGCAAGAGACAGGATTGGACAGGCCAGAGGTAGCACCGGACGGGCCATAGACTGGACGGGACATACCAGAGACAGGACGATATGGGAAGGGACTGGCCAGATACAGGAAGGGACAGGCCAGATACGGGACAGGACAGGCCAGATACGGGGCGGGCCAGATACGAGACGGCACGGGCCAGATATAGGACGGGACGAGGCAGCGATAGGATGGGACGGGCCAGAAACAGGACGGGACGAGCTATACATTATGGGACGGGAAATAGACAGGAGGGGTCGGACCAGAGACGGTACGGGACGTGCCAGAAACAGGACGGGACAAGCTATACATTATGGGACGGGCCATAGACAGGACAGGACGGGCCAGAGACAACACGGAACGGGACAGATACAGGAAAAGACGGGCCAAAGACAGTACCGGACAGGCCAGATACAGGACGGTACGGGCCAAATAGTGCGCAGCCAGCATTGGTGGGTAAGTCGACGGGCTTGCATGGTGTGAGATGGGAAGCCGTGCCAGCACGCCGCCATGGATGTTACAATTAAGTAGTGTAGGTCAGGCGTAGAGAAAATGGAGGTTTTTCAAATAAATATTACAACTATTGTTTAATAGGCAAACATCACATGTAGAGTTTGCATGATATACCTTCCTGGTACTTTATCTAAATTAGAAGCAAATTGTTTGAAGATTACTTCTACCTAAATGGCAGAAAATGCACCTATCTTGGTGATGGATAGGACAGCTTAAGGGGACATGGAGGAGGCTGTTTTTTGATAGGTGTAATTTAAACATTTTGCTAATAATTTATGGAAAGTATTATATTTTTCTAACTTTTGAACTCACCTTAATTTAAAACACACCCCAGGTTAAATTTCCTGGAGGTGTAAATTTGTGGAAGATTTGATAATACTACCTTTAATGAGATGGACCAGATACGTGACGGGATGGGCCAGATGCAGGACAGGCCAGAGACAGGACCGGAAGGGACGTGCCTGAGAAAGGACGGGATGGGCCAGAGACAGGGCGACCAGATACAGGACGGGACGGTCCAGATACAGGACGGGCCAGGGACGGGACGGACCAGAGCAGGACGGGACTGGCCAGAGGCAGGACAGGACCGGTCAGGCCAGAGACAGGACGGGACGGGCCAGATACAGGAAGGGACGGGCCAGGTACATGACGGGATGGGCCAGAAACTTGATGAGCCAGATATGGGACGGTATGGGCCAGATATGGGACCGCCCAGATACATGACGGGATGGGCCAGATACAGGACGGTACTTACCAGATACGGGACTTGACGGGCCAGATACGAAACGGGTCAGATGCGGGACGGGCCAGATACGGGACAGGCAGGGCCAGGGACAAGACGTGCCAGATACGGGACAGGCCAGATATGGAACGGGACAGATACTGGACGGGATGGGCCAGATACAGGGCGGGCCAGATACGGGACCAGACGGGCCAGAGCTGCGCCAGAGACAGGAATGGATGGGCCAGAGACAGGACAGGACGGGCCAAAGACTGGACGGGAAGGGCCAGAGATGGGACGGGGCGAGGCAGAGATAGGACGGAATGGACCAGAAACAGGACGGGACGAGCTATCCATTATGGGACGGGAAATAGACGGGACGGGCCAGAGACGGTACGCGACGGGCCAGATACAGGACAGGACGAGCCAGAGACAGTACGGGATGGGCCAGATACAGTACGGGACAGGCCAGATACAAGACGGAACGGGCCAAATAGTGCGCAGCCTGCATTGGTGGGTAAGTCGGCGGTCTTGCATGATGTGAGATGGGAAGCCATGCCAGCATGCCGCCATGGATGTTACAATTAAGTAGTGTAGGTCAGGGGTAGAGAAAATGGAAGTTTTGCAAATAAATATTACAACTATTGTTTAATAGGCAAACATCACATGTAGAGTTTGCATGATATACCTTCCTAGTACTTTTTCTAAATTAGAAGCAAATTGTTTGAAGATTACTTCTACCTAAATGGCAGAAAATGCACCTATCTTGGTGATGGATAGGACAGCTTGAGGGGATATGGAGGAGGCTGTTTTTTGGATAGGTGTCATTTAAATATTTTGCTAATAATTTATGGAAAGTATCATATTTTTCTAATTATTGAACTCACCTTAATTTAAAACACAACCTAGGTTAAAGTTCCTTTATGTGTAAATTTGTGGAGGATTTGATAATACTAATAATACTACCTTTAATGGGATGGGCCAGATACAGGACAGGCCAGGCCAGATACAAAATGGGCCAGATAAAGGACGGGCCAGAGACAGGACCGGACGGGACACGCCAGAGACAGGACGAGATGGGCCAGAGACAGTACGGGACGGGCCAAAGACAGGATGAGACTGGCCGGAGATAGGACGGACCGAGGCGTGCCAGAGACAGGACGGGACGGGCTAGAGACAGGGCGACCAGATACAGGATACAGGACGGTCCAGGAACGGGACGGGCCAGAGCAGGACGGGACTGGCCAGAGGCAGGACAGGACCGGCAAGAGAAGACGGGTCGGGCAAGAGACAGGATTGGACAGGACAGAACGGGATGGACCAGAAACGTGACGGGATGGGCCAGAGACAGGATGAGATGGGAAGGGATTGGCCAGATACAAGAAGGGACAGGCCAGATACGGGACAGGACAGGCCACATGCGGGACGGGCCAGATACCAGATGGGACGGGCCAGATACTGGACGGGACGAGCTATACATTATGGGACGGTCCAGATACAGGAAAAGAGGGGCCAGAGACAGGAGGGGATGCCCCAGATACAGTACGGGACAGGCCAGATACAGGACGGTACAGGCCAAATATGGGACGGGCCAGATACAAGACGACATGGGCCTGATACGGGACGGGCCAGATATGGGACAGGACAGGCTAGATATGGGATGTGCCATGGACAGGATGGGATGGGCCAGATACGAGATGGCCAGATACGGGACGGGCCAGATACTGAATGGGCCTGGCCACATTTAGGTCGGGCCAGATAGGGACTGGTTGGGTCAGATACGGGACAGGACGTTCCAGAGACGAGAAGGGATGAGGCGGGCCAGATACGGGATGAGATAGCCAGATACGGGATAGGATGGTCAGATACGGGACTAAACGGGTCAGATATGGGACTGGACGGACCAGATACGGGACGGGGCGGGTTAGACATTACAGGACGGGCCATAGACAGGATGCGAGGGGCCAGGGACGGGCCAGAGACGGGACGGGTCAGATACAGGACTGGGGACACATTTGGAATGCGTGCACTTTTCCTTTAAGAATCAGGAAGTGCTGCCGCTACCGCCCTCAACAAGCAGCCAAGACACATGCACTCAGCCAGCATAGGAACATAGTGCGTAGCCTGCATTGGTGGGTAAGTCGGCGGTCTTGCATGGTGTGAGATGGGAAGCCATGCCAGCACACCGCCAGGGATGTTACAATTAAGTAGTATAGGTCAGGTGTAGAGAAAATGGAAGTTTTGCAAATAAATATTACAACTATTATTTATTAGGCAAACGTCACATGTAGAGTTTGCATGATATACCTTCCTAGTACTTTATCTAAATTAGAAGCAAATTGAAGATTACTTCTACCTAAATGGCAGAAAATGCACCTATCTTGGTGATGGATAGGACAGCTTGAGGGGATATGGAGGAGGCTGTTTTTTGATAGGTGTCATTTAAACATTTTGCTAATAATTTATGGAAAGTATCATATTTTTCTAACTATTGAACTCACCTTAATTTAAAACACACCCCAGGTTAAATTTCCTGGAGGTGTAAGTTTGTGGAGGATTTGATAATACTACCTTTAATGGGATGGGCCAGATACAGGACGGGACAGGCCAGATACGTGATGGGATGGGCCAGATACAGGACGGGCCAGATACAGGACGGGCCAGAGACAGAACCAGACAGGATGTGCCTGAGAAAGGACGGGACGGGCCAGAGACGGGGTGACCAGATACAGGACGGGACGGTCCAGATACAGGATGGGCCAGGGACGGGACGCACCAGAGCAGGACGGGACTGGCCAGAGGCAGGACAGGACCGGTCAGGCCAGAGAAAGGACGGGACGGGCCAGATACAGGAAGGCACGGGTCAGATACGGGACGGGCCAGATTCAAGACGGGATGGGTCAGAGACAGGACAGGATAGGACGGGCCATATACAGGAAGGGACGGGCCAGATACGGGACGGGCTAGATTCAGGACGGGACGGGCCAGATACAGGACGGGATGGGCCAGAGACAGGACGGAATGTGCTAGAGACATTACGGGACGGGCCATAGACAGGACGGGTTGGGCCACAGACAGGATAGGATGGGCCAGATACCTGACGGGATGGGCCAGAAACGTGACGAGCCAGATATGGGACAGCCCAGATACATGAAGGGACGGGCCATATACAGGACGGTACGGACCAGATAGGGGACGGGACGGGCCAGATATGGGACGGGTCAGATGCGGGATGGGCCAGATACGGGACAGGCCAGATACAGGACTGGCCAGATACGGGACAGGCCGGGCCAGGGACAGGACGTGCCAGATACGGGACAGGCCAGATATGGAACGGGCCAGATACTGGACGGGATGGGCCAGAGACAGGACAGGACGGGCCAGAGATGGGACGGGCAAGAGACAGGATTGGACAGACCAGAGATAGCACCGGACGGGCCAGAGACAGGACGGGACAGGCCATGGACAGGACTAGATGGGAAGGGACTGGCCAGATACAGGAAGGGACAGGCCAGATACGGGACAGGACAGGCCAGATGCGGGACGGGCCAGATACGAGAGGGGACGCGCGAGAAATAGGACGGGACAAGGCAGAGATAGGATGGCACGGGCCAGAAACAGGACGGGACGAGCTATACATTATGGGACGGGAAATAGACAGGACGGGACGGGCCAGAGACGGTACGCGACGGGCCAGATACAGGACAGGACGAGCCAGAGATAGTACGGGGCTGGCCAGAAACAGGACGGGAAAAGCTATACATTATGGGACGGGCCATAGACAGAACGGGCCTGGTTTAGGACGGGACGGGCCAGATACAGGACGGGACCGACCAGATACAGGATGGGATGGGCCAGAGACAGGACGGAATGTGCTAGAGACATTATGGGACAGGCCATAGACAGGACGGGTCGGGCCATATAAAGGATGGGACGGGCCAGATACATGACGGGATGGGCCAGAAACGTGACGAGCCAGATATGGGATGGTATGGGCCAGCTATGGGACAGCCCAGATACATGACGGGATGGGACAGATACAGGACGGGACAGGCCAGATACAGGACGGGCCAGAGACAGAATCGGACGAGCCAGAGACTGGACGGGACGGGCCAAAGACAGGATGAGGCTGGCCGAAGATAGGACGGACCGAGGCATGCCAGAGACAGGACGGGATGGGCTAAAGACGGGGAGACCAGATACAGGACGTGGCGGTCCAGATACAGGACGGTCCAGGGACGGGACGGGCCAGAGCCGGATGGGACTGGCCAGAGCCAGGACAGGACCGGTCGGGCCAGAGACAGGACGGGACGGGCAAGAGAGAGGACGGGACGGGCCAAAGAGAGGACTTGACGGGCCAGAGACAGGACGGGAAGGGCCAAAGACAGGACGGGAAGGACCAGAGATGGGACGGGCAAGAGACAGGATTGGACAGGCCAGAGATAGCACCGGAAGGGCCAGAGACAGGACGGACCAGGCCAGAGACAGGACGGGATGGGCCAGAGACAGGATGAGATGGGAAGGTACTGGCCAGATACAGGAAGGGACAGGCCAGATAAGAGAGAAAACAGGCCAGATGCGGGACGGGCCAGATACAAGATGGGTCGGGCCAGATACCAGACGGGACGAGCCGGAGATAGGACGGGACGGGCCAGAAACAGGACTGGACGAGCTATACATTATGGGACGGGAAATAGTCAGGATGGGACAGGCCAGAGACGGTACGGGACGTGCCAGATACAGGACAGGACGAGCCAGAGACAGGACGGGACGGGCCAGAAACAGGACGGGACAAGCTATACATTATGGGGCGGGACAGAGACCGGGCGGGACGGTCCAGATACAGGAAAAGACAGGCCAGAGACAGGACAAGATGGCCCTGATACAGTACGGGACAGGCGAGATACAGTACGGTACGGGCCAAATATGGGACAGGCCAGATACAGGACGACATGGGCCAGATACGAGACGGGCCAGATATGGGACAGGACAGGCTAGATATGGGATGAGCCATGGACTGGATGGGATGGGCCAGATACGAGATGGCCAGATACGGGACGGGTCAGATACTGAATGGGCCTGACCACATACGGGACGGGCCATATAGGGACTGGTATGGTCAGATACGGGACAGGATGTGCCAGAGAAGGGAAGGGACGAGGTGGGCCAGATACGGGATGAGATGGGCCAGATAAGGGATAGCCAGATACGGGACGGGATGGTCAGATACGGGACTAAACAGGTCAGATATGGGACTGGACAGACCAGATACGGGACGGGGCGGGTTATACATTACAGGACGGGCCATAGACAAGATGGGAGGGGCCAGAGACGGGCCAGAGACAGGACGGGACGGGCCAGAGACGGGACGGGCCAGAGATGGGACGGGTCAGATACAGGACTGGGGACACATTAGGAATGCGTGCACTGTTCTTTTAAGAATCAAGAAGTACTGCCGCTTCCGCCCTCAACAAGCAGCCAAGACACATGCACACAGCCAGCATAGGAACATAGTGCTTAGCCTGCATTGGTGGGTAAGTCGGCTGTCTTGCATGGTGTGAGATGGAAAGCCATGCCAGCTTGCCGCCAGTGATGTTACCATTAAGTAGTGTAGGTCAGGTGTAGAGAAAATGAAAGTTTTGCAAATAAATATTACAACTATTATTTAATAGGCAAACATCACATGTAGAGTTTGCATGATATACTTTCCTAGTACTTTATCTAAATTAGAAGCAAATTGTTTGAAGATTACTTCTACCTAAATGGCAGAAAATGCACCTATCTTGGTGATGGATAGGACTGCTTGAGGGGATATGGAGGAGGCTGTTTTTTGATAGGTGTCATTTAAACATTTTACTAATAATTTATGGAAAGTATCATATTTTTCTAACTATTGAACTCACCTTAATTTAAAACACACCCCAGGTTAAAGTTCCTTTATGTGTAAATTTGTGGAGGATTTGATAATACTACCTTTAATGGGATGGGCTAGATACAGGACGGGACAAGCCAAATACGAAATGGGCCAGATACTGGACGGGCCAGAGACAGGACCGGACGGGACATGCCAGAGACATGACGAGACGGGCCAGAGACAGGACGGGACGGGACAAAGACAGGATGAGACTGGCCGGAGATAGTACGGACCGAGGCGTGCCAGAGACAGGACAGGACGGGCTACAGACGGGGCCACAGATATAAGATGGGACGGTCCAGATACAGGACAGTCCAGGGACTGGAAGGGCCAGAGCAGGACGGGACTGGTCAGAGGCAGGACAGGACCGGTCGGGCCAGAGACAGGAGGGGACGGGCAAGAGAGAGGACAGGACGGGTCAAAGAGAGGACGGGACGGGCCAGAGACAGGACCTGATGGGCCAAAGATAGGACGGGACGGACCAGAGATAGGACGGGCAAGAGACAGGATTGGACAGGCCAGAGATAGCACCGGACGGGCCAGAGACAGGACGGGACAGGCCAGAGACAGGATGGGACGGGCCAGAGACAGGACGAGATGGGAAGGGACTGGCCAGATACAGGAATGGACAGGCCAGATACGGGACAGGACAGGCCAGATGCGGGACGGGCCAGATACAAGATGGGACGGGCCAAATACAGGACGGGATGAGCCAGAGATAGGACGGGGCGGGCCAGAAATAGGACGTGCCAGACACGGGACAGGCCAGATACGGAGCGGGCCAGATACTGGACGGGATGGGCCATTTACGGGATGAGACAGACCAGAGCTGGGCCAGAGACAGAAAGGGATGGGCCAGAGACAGGACGGGGCGGGCCGAAGACTGGACGCGACGGGCCAGAGACGGGACGGGCAAGAGACAGGATTTGACAGGCCAGAGTTGGCACTCGACGGGCCAGAGACAGGACGGGACAGGCCAGCGACAGGATGAGATGGGAAGGGACTGGCCAGATACAGGAAGGGACAGGCCAGATACGGGACAGGACAGGCCAGATGCGGGACGGGCCAGATACGAGACGGGACGTGCCAGATATAGTACGGGACGAGGCAGAGATAGGATGGGATGGGCCAGAAATGGGACGGGGAATACAGAGGACGGGACGGGCCAGAGACGGTACGCGACGGGCCAGATACAGGACAGGACGAGCCAGAGACAGTACTGGACGAGCCAGAAACAGGACATTATGGGACGGGCCATAGACATGACAAGACGGGCCAGAGACAAGACGGAACGGGACAGATACAGGAAAAGACGGGCCAAAGACAGGACGGAATGGCCCAGATACAGTATGGGACAGGCCAGATACAGAAAGGTACAGGCCAAATAGTGCACAGCCTGCATTGGTGGGTAAGTCGGCGGTCTTGCATGGTGTGAGATGGGAAGCCATGCCAGCACGCCGCCATGGATGTTACAATTAAGTAGTGTAGGTCAGGCGTAGAGAAAATGGAGGTTTTTCAAATAAATATTACAACTATTGTTTAATAGGCAAACATCACATGTAGAGTTTGCGTGATATACCTTCCTAGTACTTTATCTAAATTAGAAGCAAATTGTTTGAAGATTTCTTCTACCTAAATAGCAGAAAATGCACCTATCTTGGTGTTGGATAGGACAGCTTGAGGGGATATGGAGGAGGCTGTTTTTTGATAGGTGTCATTTAAACATTTTGCTAATAATTTATGGAAAGTATCATATTTTTCTAACTATTGAACTCACCTTAATTTAAAACACACTCCAGGTTAAATTTCCTGGAAGTTTAAATTTGTGGAGGATTTGACAATACTACCTTTAATGGGATGGGCCAGATACAGGAAGGGACAGGCCAGATAGGGGATGGGCCAGATACAGGACGGGCCAGAGACAGGACCGGACGGGAGACGCCGGAGACAGGACGAGACGGGCCAGAAACAGGACGGGACGGGCCAAAGACAGGATGAGACTGGCCGGAGATAGGACAGACCGAGGCGTGCCAGAGACAGGATGGGACGGGCTAGAGCCGTGGCGACCAGATACAGGACAGTCCAGATACAGGACAGTCCAGGGACGGGACGGGCCAGAGCAGGATGGGACTGGCCAGAGGCAGGACAGGACCGGTCGGGCCAGAGACAGGACGGGACGGGCAAGAGAGAGGGCGTGACGGGCCAAAGAGAGGACGGGACGGGCCAGAGACTGGACAGAAAGGGCCAAAGACAGGATGGGACGGACCAGAGATGGGATGGGCAAGAGACAGGATTGGACAGGCCAGAGATAGCACCGGATGGGCCAGAGACAGGACGGGACAGGCCAGAGAAAGGACCGGACGGGCCAGAGACAGGACGAGATGGGAAGGGACTGGCCAGATACAGGAAGGGACAGGCCAGATACGGGAAAGGACAGGCCAGATGCGGGACGTGCCAGAAACGAGATGGGACGGGTCAGATACAGGACGGGACGAGCCAGAGATAAGACGGGACGGGCCAGAAACAGGACTGGACGAGCTATACATTATGGGACGGGAAATAGACAGGATTTGACTGGCCAGGGATGTTACAATTAAGTAGTGTAGGTCAGGCGTAGAGAAAATGTAAGTTTTACCAATAAATATTACAACTATTATTTAATAGGCAAACATCACATGTTGAGTTTGCATGATATACTTTCCTGGTACTTTATCTAAATCAGAAGCAAATTGTTTGAAGATTACTTCTACCTAAATGGCAGAAAATGCACCTATCTTGGTGATGGATAGGACAGCTTGAGGGGATATGGAGGAGGCTGTTTTTTGATTGGTGTAATTTAAACATTTTGCTAATAATTTATGGAAAGTATCATAGTTTTCTAACTATTGAACTCGCCTTAATTTAAAACACACCCCAGGTTAAAAATCCTGGAGGTGTAAATTTGTGGAGGAATTGATAATGCTACCTTTAATGGGATGGGCCAGATACAGGACGGGACAGGCCAGATACGTGACGGGATGGTCCAGATACAGGACGGGCCAGATACGGGACAAGCTGGGCCAGGGACAGGACATGCCAGATACGGGAAAGGCAGGGCCAGGACGTGCCAGATATGGGACAGGCCAGATATGGAACGGGACAGATACGTGACGGGATGGGCCAGATACAGGACGGGCCAGATACGGGACAGGCTGGGCCAGGGACAGGACATGCCAGATACGGGAAAGGCCAGATATGGAACGGGCCAGATACTGGACGGGATGGGCCAGATACAGGGCGGGTCAGATACGGGACGAGACGGGCCCGAGCTGGGCCAGAGACAGGAAGGGATGGGCCAGATGCAGGACGGGACAGGCTCATCCTATCTCTGCCTCGTCCCGTCCTATATCTGGCCCGTCCCGCATCTGGCCTGTCCTGTCCCGTATCTGCCCTGTCTCTTCCCATCTCGTCCTGTCTCTGGCGTGTCCCGTCCTGTCTCTGGCCCTTCTGGTGCTATCTCTGGCCTGTCCAATCCTGTCTCTTGCCTGTCCCATCTCTAGTCCGTCCCGTCCTGTCTTTGGCTGTCCCATCCTGTCTCTGACCTGTCCCGTCCTCTCTTTGACCCGTCCCGTCCTGTCTCTTGCCCGTCCCGTCCTGTCTCTGGACATACCGGTCCTGTCCTGCCTCTGGCCAGTTCCGTCCTGCTCTGGCCCGTCCCGTCTCTGGCCCGTCCTGTATCTGGACCGTCGCATCCTGTATCTGGTCGCCCTGTCTCTAGCCCATCCCTTCCTGTCTCTGGCACGCCTCGGTCCGTCCTATCTCCGGCCAGTCTCATCCTGTCTTTGGCCCGTCCCGTTCTGTCTCTGGCCCGTCTCTTCCTGTCTCCTGTATCTAAATCAGAAGCAAATTGTTTGAAGATTACTTCTACCTAAATGGCAGAAAATGCACCTATCTTGGTGATGGATAGGACAGCTTGAGGGGATATGGAGGAGGCTGTTTTTTGATTGGTGTAATTTAAACATTTTGCTAATAATTTATGGAAAGTATCATATTTTTCTAACTATTGAACTCACCTTAATTTAAAACACACCCCAGGTTAAAGTTCCTTTATGTGTAAATTTGTGGAGGATTTGATAATACTACCTTTAATGCTGTAAGGTAGAATAGAGTGGATAGAGATCTAATGTTAGTGTTTCTCTGCGGCATGTGTATTATACTCTTATACTTTTCCAGCAGGCAATTTATATGTATTCTATGCAGCAAACACATAATCACATCACTGCTGAATGCACAGTACATGCACATTGAGCTCTGCTATGCATGCACACAGCTCTGCTGCATATATACACACAGCTCAGTTACACACAGCTGTCTTATATACACACATCTCTGCTATATACGTACACACACCTCTGCAGCATGCACACAGCTCAGCTACATACAAACACACAATTCTCCTACATTCACATACATAGCTTTCCTATATACACACATGTCTCATATATACACATACAGCTCCACTATGTACACTCACACACACACACATATATATATATATATATATATATATATATATATATATATATATGTATATACACAAACGCACATAAAAACAGACATACACACAACCACTGTATACCATGCTGGGTTCTTTTGATGTGCCTTTAGCATTGATAAGTTGTCACACTCTTGCCTATTATGTTAATATTCTTCTAGTAAACTTTATAAGCCTGACTGTCTTTCTAGAAGACATATTGAGATTAATTTAAGTACTTGAGGCCCGATTGATTGCGCCCAGTTCAGGAGCTATACGGATGCTATAGGTGAAGGCCATGTCATTATGTTCCACTACGTACTAAAAAATGAAGTAGTGTAGGTCAAGCATAGAGAAAATGGAAGTTTTGCAAATAAATATTACAACTATTGTTTAATAGGCAAACATCACATGTAGAGTTTGCATGATATACCTTCCTAGTACTTTATCTAAACTAGAAGCAAATTGTTTGAAGATTACTTCTACCTAAATGGCAGAAAATGCACCTATCTTGGTGATGGATAGGACAGCTTGAGGGGATATGGAGGAGGCTGTTTTTTGATAGGTGTCATTTAAACATTTTGCTAATAATTTATGGAAAGTATCATATTTTTCTAACTATTGAACTCACCTTAATTTAAAACACACCCCAGGTTAAATTTCCTGGAGGTGTAAATTTGTGGAGGATTTGATAATACTACCTTTAATGGGATGGGCCAGATACAGGACGGGACAGGCCAGATACGTGACGGGATGGGCCATATGCAGGACAGGCCAGAGACCGGACCGGACGGGACGTGCCTGAGAAAGAACGGGACGGGCCATAGTCGGGGCGACCAGATACAGGACGGGACGGTCCAGATACAGGACGGGCCAGGGACGGGACGGACCAGAGCTGGACGCGACTGGCCAGAGGCAGGACAGGACCAGTCAGGCCAGAGACAGGTCGGGACGGGCCAGATACGGGACGGGCCAGATTCAAGACAGGATGGGCCAGAGACAGGACAGGATGGGACGGGCCAGATACAGGAAGGGAAGGGCCAGATACGGGACGGGCCAGATTCAGGATGGGACGGGCCAGATTCAGGACGGGACCGACCAGATACAGGACGGGATGGGCCAGAGACAGGACGGAATGTGCTAGAGCCATTATGGGATAGGCCATAAACAGGACGGGTCGGGCCAGAGACAGGATGGGACGGGCCAGATACATGACGGGATGGGCCAGAAATGTGACGAGCCAGATGTGGGACGGTATGGGACAGATATGGGACAGCCCACATATATGACGGGACGGGCCAGATACAGGACGGGATGGGCCAGAAACACTACGGGACAAGCTATATATTATGGGACGGGCCAGAGACCGGACGGGACGGTCCAGATACAGGAAAAGACGGGCCAGAGACAGGACGGGATGGCCCAGATACAGTACGGGACAGGCCAGATACAGTACGGTGCGGGCCAAATATGGGACGGGCCAGATACAGGACGGGCCAGATATGGGACAGGACAGGCTAGATATGGGATGAGCCATGGACAGGATGGTATGGGCCAGATACGAGATGGCCAGATACGGGACGGACCAGATACTGAATGGGCCTGGCCACATACGGGACGGGCCAGATAGTGACTGGTATGGTCAGATACGGGACAGGATGTGCCAGAGAAGGGAAGGGACGAGGTGGGCCAGATACGGGATGAGATGGGCCAGATAAGGGACAGCCAGATACGGGACGGGATGGTCAGATATGGGACTAAACAGGTCAGATATGGGACTGGACAGACCAGATACGGGACTGTGCGGGTTAGACATTACAGGACGGGCCATAGACAGGATGGGAGGGGCCAGGGATGGGCCAGAGGCGGGACGGGCCAGAGACCGGATGGGTCTGATACAGGACTGGGGACACATTAGGAATGCGTGCACTGTTCCTTTAAGAATCAGGAAGTGCTGCCGCTACCGCCCTCAGCAAGCAGCCAAGACACATGTACACAGCCAGCATAGGAACATAGTGCGCAGCCTGCATTGGTGGGTAAGTCGGCTGTCTTGCATGGTGTGAGATGGGAAGCCATGCCAGCTTGCCGCCAGGGATGTTACAATTAAGTAGTGTAGGTCAGGTGTAGAGAAAATGGAAGTTTTGCAAATAAATATTACAACTATTATTTAATAGGCAAACTTCACATGTAAAGTTTGCATGATATACCTTCCTAGTACTTTATCTAAATTAGAAGAAAATTGAAGATTACTTCTGCCTAAATGGCAGAAAATGCACCTATCTTGGTGATGGATAGGACAGCTTGAGGGGATATGGAGGAGGCTGTTTTTGATAGGTGTCATTTAAACATTTTGCTAATAATTTATGGAAAGTATCATATTATTCTAACTATTGAACTCACCTTAATTTAAAACACACCCCAGGTTAAATTTCCTGGAGGTGTAAATTTGTGGAGGATTTGATAATACTACCTTTAGTGGGATGGGCCAGATACAGGACGAGACAGGCCAGATACGTGACGGAATGGGCCAGATACAGGACAGGCCAAAGATAGGACCGGACGGGCCGTGCCTGAAAAAGGACGGGACGGGCCAGAGACGGGGCGACCAGATACAGGACGGGACGGTCCAGATACAGGACGGGCCAGGGAAGGGACGGACCAGAGCAGGATGGGACTGGCCAGAGGCAGGACAGGACCGGTCAGGCCAGAGAAAAGACGGGACAGGCCAGATACAGGAAGGGACGGGCCAGATACGGCACGGGCCAGATTCAAGACGGGATGGGCCAGAGACAGGACAGGATAGGACGGGCCAGATACAGGAAGGGACTAACCAGATACGGGACGTGACGGGCCAGATACGGGACGGGTCAGATGCGGGACGGGCCAGATACGGGACAGGCCAGATACAGGACGGGCCAGATACGGGACAGGCCGGGCCAGGGACAGGACGTGCCAGATATGGGACAGGCCAGATATGGAACGGGCCAGATACTGGACGGGATGGGCCAGATACAGGATGAGACGGGCCAGACCTGGGCCAGAGACAGGAAGGGATGGGCCAGAGACAGGACAGGACGGGCCAGAGACGGGAGGGGCAAGAGACAGGATTGAACAGGCCAGAGATAGCACCGAACGGGCCAGAGACAGGACGGGACAGGCCAGCGACAGGACGAGATGGGAAGGGACTGGCCAGATACAGGAAGGGACAGGCCAGATACGGGACAGGACAGGCCAGATGCGGGATGGGCCAGATACGAGACGGGACGCGCCAGATATAGGACGGGACAAGGCAGAGATAGGATGGGACGGGCCAGAAACTGGACGGGACGAGCTAAACATTATGGGACGGGAAGTAGACAGGACGGGATGGGCCAGAGACGGTACGCGACGGGCCAGATACAGGACAGGACGAGCCAGAGATAGTACGGGACTGGCCAGAAACAGGACGGGACAAGCTATACATTATGGGACGGGCCATAGACAGGACGGGCCAGATTCAGGACGGGACGGGCCAGATACACGATGGGACCGACCAGATACAGGACGGGATGGGCCATAGACAGGACGGAATGTGCTAGAGACATTACGGGACAGGCCATAGACAGGACGGGTCGGGCCATAGACAGGATGGGACGGGCCAGATACATGACGGGATGGGCCAGAAACGTGACGAGCCAGATATGGGATGGTATGGGCCAGCTATTGGACAGCCCATATAAATGACGGGACGGGCCAGATACAGGACGGGACAGGCCAGACACGGGATGGGCCAGATACAGGACGGGCCAGAGACAGGACCGGACGGGCTAGAGACAGACGGGACCGGACGGGCCAAAGACAAGATGATCTGGTCGAAGATAGGACGGACCGAGGCGTGCCAGAGACAGGACGGGACGGGCTAGAGACGGGGCGACCAGATACAGGACGGGGCGGTCCAGATACAGGACGGTCCAGGGACGGGACGGGCCAGAGCAGGATGGGACTGGCCAGAGGCAGGACAGGACCGATCGGGCCAGAGACAGGACAGGACGGGCAAGAGACAGGATTGGACAGGCCAGAGATAGCACCGGTCGGGCCAGAGACAGGACGGACGAGGCCAGAGACAGGATGGGACCGACCAGATACAGGTCGGGACGGGCCAGATACAGGAATGGACGGGCCAGATACGGGACGGGCCAGATTCAAGACAGGATGGGCCAAAGACAGGACAGGATGGGATGGGCCACATACAGGAAGGGACGGGCCAGATACGGGATGGGCCAGATTCAGGATGGGACGGGCCAGATTCAGGACGGGACCGACCAGATACAGGACGGGATGGGCCAGAGACAGGACGGAATGTGCTAGAGACATGGGATAGGCCATACACAGGACGGGTCAGGCCAGAGACAGGATGGGACGGGCCAGATATATGACGGGATGGGCCAGAAACATGACGAGCCAGATATGGGACGGTATGGGCCAGATATGGGACAGCCCACATACATGACGGGACGGGCCAGATACAGGACGGTACGGACTAGATACGGGACGGGACGGGCCAGATACGGGACGGGTCAGATGCGGGACGGGCCAGATACGGGACTGGCCAGATACAGGACGGGCCAGATACGGGACAGGCCGGGCCAGGGACAGGACGTGCCAGATACGGGACAGGCCAGATATGGAACGGGCCAGATACTGGACGGGATGGGCCAGATACAGGAAGAGACGGACCAGAACTGCGCCAGAGACAGGAAGGGATGGGCCAGAGACAGAACAGGATGGGCCAAATACTAGGCGGGACGGGCCAGAAACGGGACGGACAAGAGACAGGATTGGACAGGCCAGACATAGCATCGGACGGGCCAGAGACAGGACGGGACAGGCCAGAGACAGGACGAGATGGGAAAGGACTGTCCAGATACAGGAAGGGACAGGCCATATACGGGACAGGACAGGCCAAATGCGGGATGGGCCAGATACGAGACGGGACGGGCCAGAAACAGGACGGGACGAGCTATACATTATGGGACGGGAAATAGACAGGACGGGACGGGCCATAGACGGTACTCGACGGGCCAGATACAGGACAAGACGAGCCAGAGACAGTACGGGACGGGCCAGAAACAGGACGGGACAAGCTATACATTATGGGACGGGCCATAGACAGGACGGGACGGGCCAGAGACAAGACAGAACGGGCCAAATAGTGCGCAGCCTGCATTGGTGGGTGAGTCGGCAGTGTTGCATGATGTGAGATGGGAAGCCATGCCAGCACGCTGCCAGTGATGTTAAAATTAAATAGTGTTGGTCAGGCGTAGAGAAAATGGAAGTTTTTCAAATAAATATTACAACTATTGTTTAATAGGCAAACATCACATGTAGAGTTTGCATGATTTACCTTCCTAGTACTTAGAAGCAAATTGTTTGAAGATTACTTCTACCTAAATGGCAGAAAATGCACCTATCTTGGTGATGGATAGGACAGCTTGAGGGGATATGGAGGAGGCTGTTTTTTGATAGGTGTCATTTAAACATTTTGCTAATAATTTATGGAAAGTATCATATTTTTCTAACTATTGAACTCACCTTAATTTAAGACACACCCCAGGTTAAATTTCCTGGACGTGTAAATTTGTGGAGGATTTGATAATACTACCTTTAATGGGATGGGCCAGATCCAGGACGGGACAGGCCAGATACGTGAAGGGATGGGCCAGATGCAGGACAGGCCAGAGACAGGACGGACGGGACGTGCCTGAGAAAGGACGGGACTGGCCAGAGACGGGGCAACTAGATACAGGAAGGGACGGTCTAGATACAGGATGGGCCAGGGACGGGATGGACCAGAGCAGGACGCGACTGGCCAGAGGCAGGACAGGACCAGTCAGGCCAGAGACAGGATGGGACGGGCCAGATACTGGAAGAGACGGGCCAGATACGGGACAGAATGTGCTAGAGACATTAAGGGACAGGACATAGACAGGACGGGTCGGGCCAGAGACAGGATGGGTCGGGCTAGAGACAGGATGGGACGGGCCAGATACATGACGGGATGGGCCAGAAACGTGACGAGCCAGATATGGGACGGTATGGGCCAGATATGGGACAGCCCAGATACATGACGGGACGGGCCAGATTTAGGACGGTACGGACCAGATACGGGACAGGACGGGCCAGATACGTGACGGGTCAGATGCGGGATGGGCCAGATACGGGACAGGCCAGATCCAGGACGGGCCAGATACGGGACAGGCCGGGCCAGGGACAGGACGTGCGAGATACGGGACAGGCCAGATATGGAACGGGCCAGATAGTGGACGGGATGGGCCAGATACAGAGCGGGCCAGATACGGGATGAGAAGGGCCAGAGCTGGGCCCGAGACAGGAAGGGATGGGCAAGAGACATGACTGGACGGGCCAAAGACTGGACGGGACGGGCCAGAGACGGGACGGGCAACAGACAGGATTGGACATGCCAGAGATAGCACCGGACGGGCCAGAGACAGGACGGGACAGGCCAGAGACAGGACAAGATGGGAAGGGACTGGCCAGATACAGGAAGGGACAGGCCAGATACGGGACAGGACAGGCCAGATGCGGGACGGGCCAGATACGAGACGGGACGGGCCAGATATAGGACGGGACGAGGCAGAGATAGGATGGGACGGGCCAGAAACAGGACGGGACGAGCTATACATTATGGGACGGGAAATAGACAGGACGGGATGGGCCAGAGAGGGTACGCGACGGGCCAGATACAGGACAAGACGAGCCAGAGACAGTACGGGACCGGCCAGAAACAGGACGGGACAAGCTATACATTATGGGACAGCCATAGACAGGACGGGCCAGATTAAGGACGGGACGGGCCAGAGACAATACTGAAGGGGACAGATACAGGAAAAGACGGGCCAAAGACAGGACTGCATGGCCCAGAAACAGTACGGGACAGGCCAGATACAGGACGGTATGGGCCAAATAGTGCGCAGTCTGCATGGTGTGAGATGGGAAGCCATGCCAGCACGCCGCTAGGGATGTTACAATTAAGTAGTGTAGGTCAGGCGTAGAGAAAGTGGAAGTTTTGCAAATAAATATTACAACTATTGTTTAATAGGCAAACATCACATGTAGAGTTTGCATGCTATACCTTCCTAGTACTTTATCTAAATTAGAAGCAAATTGTTTGAAGATTACTTCTACCTAAATGGCAGAAAATGCACCTATCTTGGTGATGGATAGGACAGCTTGAGGGGATATGGAGGAGGCTGTTTTTTGATAGGTGTCATTTAAACATTTTGCTAATAATTTATGGAAAGTATCATAGTTTTCTAACTATTGAACTCACCTTAATTTAAAACACACCCCAGGTTAAATTTCCTGGAGGTGTAAATTTGTGGAGGATTTGATAATACTACCTTTAATGGGATGGGCCAGATACCGGACGGGACAGGCCAGATACGGGACGGACCAAATACAAGACAGGCCAGAGACAGGACTGGACGGGACACGCCAGAGACAGGACGAGACGGGCCAGAGACAGGACGGGACGGGCCAAAGACAGGATGAGACTGGCCGGAGTTAGGACGGACCGAGGCGTGCCAGAGACAGGACGGGATGTGCTAGAGACGGGGTGACCAGATACAGGATTCAGGACGGTCCAGGGATGGGACGGGCCAGAGCAGGACGGGACTGGCCAGAGGCAGGACAGGACGGGCAAGAGAGAGGAAGGGCCAAAGAGAGGACGGGACGGGCCAGAGACAGGACAGGACGGGTCAAAGACAGGACGAGACTGACCAGAGATGGGTCGGGCAAGAGACAGGATTGGACAGTCCAGAGACAGCACCAAACGGGCCTGGCCAGAGACATGACGGGATGGGCCAGAGACAGGACGAGATGGGAAGGGATTGGCCTGATACAGGAAGGGACAGGCCAGATACGGGACAGGACAGGCCACATGCGGGACGGGCCAGATACGAGATGGGACGGGCCAGATACAGGACGGGACGAGCCAGAGATAGGACGGGACGGGCCAGAAACAGGACTGGACGAGCTATACATTATGGGACGAGAAATAGACAGGATGGAACGGGCCAGAGACGGTATGGGTTGTGCCAGATACAGGACAGGACGAGCCAGAGACAGGACGGGGTCGGGCCAGAAACAGGACGGGACAAGCTATACATTATGGGACGGTCCAGATACAGGAAAAGAGGGGCCAGAGACAGGACGGGATGCCCCAGATACAGTACGGGACAGGCCAGATACAGGACGGTACGGGCCAAATATGGGACGGGTCAGATACAGGACGACATGGGCCAGATACGGGACGGGCCAGATATGGGACTGGACAGGCTAGATATGCGATGAGCCATGGACAGGATGGGGTGGGCCAGATACGAGATGGACAGATACGGGATGGGCCAGATACTGAATGGGCCTTGCCACATTTGGGACCGGCCAGATAGGGACTGGTTGGGTCAGATACGGGACAGGACTTTCCAGGGACGGGAAGGGATGAGGCGGGCTAGATACGGCATGAGATAGCCAGATACGGGACGGGATGATCAGACACGGGACTAAACGGGTCAGATATGGGACTGGACGGACCAGATACGGGACAGGGCGGGTTAGACATTACAGGACAGGCCATAGACAGGATGGGAGGGGCCAGGGATGGGCCAGAGACTGGACAGGACGGGCCAGAGACGGGACGGGTCATATACAGGACTAGGGACACATTTGGAATGCGTGCACTTTTCCTTTAAGAATCAGGAAGTACTGTCGCTGCCGCCCTCAACAAGCAGCCAAGACACATGCACACAGCCAGCATAGGAACATAGTGCGTAGCCTGCATTGGTGGGTAAGTCGGTGGTCTTGTATGGTGTGAGATGGGAAGCCATGCCAGCACGCCGCCAAGGATGTTACAATTAAGTAGTATAGGTCAGGTGTAGAGAAAATGGAAGTCTTGCAAAAAAATATTACAACTATTATTTAATAGGCAAACATCACATGTAGAGTTTGCATGATATACCTTCCTGGTACTTTATCTAAATTAGGAGCAAATTATTTGAAGATTACTTCTACCTAAATGGCAGAAAATGCACCTATCTTGGTGATGGATAGGACAGCTTGAGGGGATATGGAGGAGGCTGTTTTTTGATAGGTGTCATTTAAACATTTTGCTAATAATTTATGGAAAGTATCATATTTTTCTAACTATTAAACTCACCTTAATTTAAGACACACCCCAGGTTAAATTTCCTGGAGGTGTAAATTTGTGGAGGTTTTGATAATACTACCTTTAATGGGATGGGCCAGATACAGGACTGGACAGGCCAGATATGTGACGGGATGGGCCAGATACAGGATAGGTCAGAGACAGGACCGAACGGGACGTGTCTGAGAAAGGACGGGACGGGCCAGAGAAGGGGCGACCAGATACAGGACGGGACGGTTCAGATACAGGACGGGCCAGGGACGGGACGGACCAGAGCAGGACGGGACTGGCCAGAGGCAGGACAGGACCGGTCAGGCCAGAGATAGGATGGGACGCGCCAGAGACGGGACGGGCCAGATTCAACACGGGATGGGCCAGAGATAGGACGTGATGGGACGGGCCAGATACAGGAAGGGATGGGCCAGATACGGGACGGGACAGATTCACGACGGGACGGTCCAGATACAGGACGGGACCGACCAGATACAGGACGGGATGGGCCAAAGACAGGACGTAATGTGCTCGAGACATTACGGGACAGGCCATAAACAGGACGGGTCGGGCCAGAGACAGGATGGGACGGGCAAGATACATGACGGGATGGGCCAGAAACGTGACGAGTCAGATATGGGACGGTATGGGCCAGATATGGGACAGCCCAGATACATGACGGGACGGGCCAGATACGGGATGGGATGGGCCAGATACTGGACGGGTCAGATGCGGGATGGGCCAGATACGGGACAGGACAGATATGGAACGTGCCAGATACTAGACGGGATGGGCCAGATACCGGGCGAGCCAGATACGGGACGAGACTGGCCAGAGACAGGAAGGGATGGGCCAGAGACAGGACGGGATGGGCCAAAGACTGGACGGGACGGTCCAGATACAGTACGGGACAGGCCCGATACAGGACGGTACGGGCCAAATATAGGACGGGCCAGATACAGGACAACATGGGCAAGATACAGGACGGGCCAGATATGGGACAGGACAGGCTGGATATGGGATGAGCCATGGACAGGATGGGATGGGCCAGATACGAGATGGCCAGATACGGGACAGGCCAGATACTGAATGGGCCTGGCCACATACGGGACGGGCCAGATAGGGACTGGTTGGGTCAGACACGGGACAGGACGTGCCAGAGTTGGGAAGGGGCAAGGCAGGCCAGATACGGGATGAGATGGGCCAGATAAGGGAAAGCCAGATACGGGACGGGATGGTCAGATACGGCACTAAACGGGTCAGATATGGAACTGGACAGACCAGATACGGGACGGGGCGACTAGATACAGAATGGGACGGTCCAGATACAGGACGGGCCAGGGAAGGGACGGACCAGAGCAGCACTGGACTGGCCAGAGTCAGGACAGGACCGGTCAGGCCAGAGAAAGGACGGGACGGGCCAGATACAGGAAGGGACGGTCCAGATACGGCACGGGCCAGATTCAAGACTTAATGGGCCAGAGACAGGACAGGATAGGACGGGCCAGATACAGGAAGGGACGAGCCAGATACGGGATGGGCTAGATTCAGGACGGGACGGGCCAGATACAGGACTGGACCGAACCGATGCAGGACGGGATGGGCCAGAAACAAGACTGAATGTGCTAGAGACATTACGGGATGGGCCATAGACAGGACGGGTCGGGCCAGAGACAGGATGGGATGGGCCAGATACATGACGGGATGGGCCAGAAACGTGACGAGCCAGATATGGGACGGTATTGGCCAGATATGCGACAGCCCAGATACATGACGGGATGGGCCAGATACAGGACGGTACGGACCCGATACGGGATGGGACGGGCCAGATACGGGACTGGTCAGATGCGGGACGGGCCAGATACTGGACAGGCCAGATACAGGACGGGCCAGATACGGGACAGGCCGGGCCAGGGACAGGACGTGCCAGATACGAGACTGGCCAGATATGGAACGGGTCAGATACTGGACGGGATGGGCCAGATACGGGATGAGACGGGCCAGACCTGGGCCAGAGACAGGAAGGGATGGGCCAGAGACGGGACCGGCAAGAGACAGGATTGGACAGGCCAGAGATAGCACCGGACGGGCCAGAGACAGGACGGAACAGGCCAGCGACAGGACGAGATGGGAAGGGACTGGCCAGATACAGGAAGGGACAGGCCAGATACGGGACAGGACAGGCCAGATGCGGGACGGGCCAGATACGAGACGGGACGCACCAGATATAGGACGGGACAAGGCAGAGATAGGATGGGACGGGCCAGAAACAGGATGGGACGAGCTATACATTATGGGACGGGAAATGGATGGGACGGGCCAGATACAGGACAAGACGAGCCAGAGATAGCACGGGACTGGCCAGAAACAGGACGGGACAAGCTATACATTATCGGACGGGCCATAGACAGGACGGGCCAGATTCAGGATGGGACGGGCCAGATACAGGACGGGACCAACCAGATACAGGACGGGATGGGCCAGAGACAGGACGGAATGTGCTAGAGACATTACGGGACAGGCCATAGACAGGACAAATCGGGCCATAGACAGGATGGGACGGGCCAGATACATGACGGGATGGGCCAGAAATGTGACGAGCCGGATATGGGATGGTATGGGCCAGCTATGGGACAGCCCAGATACATGACGGGATGGGCCAGATACAGGACGGGACAGGCCAGATACTGGATGGGCCAGATACGGGACGGGCCAGAGACAGGACCGGACTTGCCAGAGACAGACGGGACAGGACGGGCCAAAGACAGAATGAGACTGGCCGAAGATAGGATGGACCGAGGCGTGCTAGAGATAGGACGGGACCTGCTAGAGACGGGGCGACCAGATACAGGACGGGGCGGTCCAGATACAGGACGGTCCAGGGACGGGACTGGCCAGAGCAGGATGGGACTGGCCTGAGGCAGGACAGGACCGGTTGGGCCAGGGACAGGATCGGTCGAGCCAGAGACAGGACGGGACGGGCAAGAGAGAGGACGGGACGGGCCAGAGACAGGACGGGAAGGGCCAAAGACAGGACGGGACGGACCAGAGATGGGACGGGCAAGAGACAGGATTGGACAGGCCAGAGATAGCATCGGTCGGGCCAGAGACAGGACTGACCAGGCCTGAGACAGGATCGGACGGGCCAGAGACAGGATGAGATGGGAAGGTACTGGCCAGATACAGGAAGGGACTGGCCAGATAAGGGACAAGACAGGCCAGATGCGGGACGGGCCAGATACGAGATGGGACGGGCCAGATACAAGACGGGACGAGCCGGAGATAGGACGGGACGGGCCAGAAACAGGACTGGACGAGCTATACATTATGGGACGGGAAATAGACAGGATGGGACGGGCCAGAGACGGTACGGGACGTGCCAGATACAGGACAGGACGAGCCAGAGACCGGACGGGACGGGCCAGAAACAGGACGGGACAAGCTATACATTATGGGACGGGACAGAGACCAGACGGTCCAGATACAGGAAAAGACGGGCCAGAGACAGGACAGGATGGCCCAGATACACTACGGGACAGGCCAGATACAGGACGGTACGGGCCAAATATGGGACGGGCCAGATACAGGACGACATGGGCCAAATACGGGACGAGCCAGATATGGGACAGGAGAGGCTAGATATGGGATGAGCCATGGACAGGATGGGATGGGGCTGATACGAGATGGCCAGATACGGGACTGGCCAGATACTGAATGGGCCTGGCCACATACGGGACGGGCCAGATAGGGACTGGTATGGTCAGATACGGGACAGGACGTGCCACAGATGGGAAGGGACGATGCGGGCCAGATACGGGATGAGATGGGCTAGATAAGGGAAAGCCAGATACGGGACGGGATGGTCAGATACGGGACTAAACGGGTCAGATATGCGACTGGACGGACCAGATACGGGACGGGGCGGGTTAGACATTACAGAACGGGTCATAGATAGGATGGATGGGGCCAGGGACAGGCTGGGACGGGCCAGAGACAGGACCGGACAAGCCAGACACGGGACGGGTCAGATACAGGACTGGGGATACAAAAGGAATGCGTGCACTGTTCCTTTAAGAATCAGGAAGTGCTGCCGCTGCCGCCCTCAAAAAGCAGCCAAGACACATGCACACAGCCCACATAGGAACATAGTGCGCAGCCTGCATTGGTGGGTAAGTCGGCGGTCTTGCATGGTGTGAGATGGGAAGCCATGCCAGCACGCCACCAGGGATGTTACAATTAAGTAGTGTAGGTCAGGTGTACAGAAAATGGAAGTTTTGCAAATAAATATTACAACTATTGTTTAATAGGCAAACGTCACATGTAGAGTTTGCATGATATACCTTCTTAGTACTTTATCTAAATTAGAAGCAAATTGTTTGAAGATTACTTCTACCTAAATGGCAGAAAATGCACCTATCTTGGTGATGGATAGGACAGCTTGAGGGGATATGGAGGAGGCTGTTTTTTGATAGGTGTCATTTAAACATTTTGCTAATAATTTATGGAAAGTATCATATTTTTCTAACTATTGAACTCACCTTAATTTAAAACACACCCCAGGCTAAAGTTCCTTTGTGTGTAAATTTGTGGAGGATTTGATAATACTACTTTTAATGGGGTGGGCCAGATACAGGACGGGACAGACAAGATACGGAATGGGCCAGATACAGGACGGGCCAGAGACAGGACCGGACGGCACACGCCAGAGACATGACGAGACGGGCCAGAGACAGGACGGGACAGGCGAAAGACAGGATGAGACTGGCCGGAGATATTATGGACTGAGGCGTACCAGAGACAGGACGGGACGGGCTAGAGACGGGGCGACAGATACAGGACGGGACGGTCCAGATACAGGACAGTCCAGGGACGGGACGGGCCAGAGCAGTGCGAGACTGGTCAGAGACAGGACAGGACCGGTCGGGCCAGAGACAGGAGGGGGCGGGCAAGATAGAGGACGGGACGGGTCAAAGAGAGGACGGGCCAGATACAGGAAGGGACGGGCCAGAAACAGGACGAGACAAGCTATACATTATGGGATGGGCCAGAGACCGGACGGGACGGTCCAGATACAGTACGGGACAGTCCCGATACAGGACGGCACAGGCCAAATATAGGACGGGCCAGATACAGGACAACATGGGCAAGATACAGGATGGGCCAGATATGGGACAGGACAGGCTGGATATGGGATGAGCCATGGACAGGATGGGATGGGCCAGATACGAGATGGCCAGATACGGGACAGGCCAGATACTGAATGGGCCTGGCCACATACGGGACGGGCCAGATAGGGACTGGTTGGGTCAGACACGGGACAGGACGTGCCAGAGTTGGGAAGGGGCAAGGCAGGCCAGATACGGGATGAGATGGGCCAGATAAGGGAAAGCCAGATACGGGACGGGATGGTCAGATACGGCACTAAACGGGTCAGATATGGAACTGGACAGACCAGATACGGGACGGGGCGACTAGATACAGAATGGGACGGTCCAGATACAGGACGGGCCAGGGAAGGGACGGACCAGAGCAGCACTGGACTGGCCAGAGTCAGGACAGGACCGGTCAGGCCAGAAAAAAGGACGGGACGGGCCAGATACAGGAAGGGACGGTCCAGATACGGCACGGGCCAGATTCAAGACTTAATGGGCCAGAGACAGGACAGGATAGGACGGGCCAGATACAGGAAGGGACGAGCCAGATACGGGATGGGCTAGATTCAGGACGGGACGGGCCAGATACAGGACTGGACCGAACCGATGCAGGACGGGATGGGCCAGAAACAAGACTGAATGTGCTAGAGACATTACGGGATGGGCCATAGACAGGACGGGTCGGGCCAGAGACAGGATGGGATGGGCCAGATACATGACGGGATGGGCCAGAAACGTGACGAGCCAGATATGGGACGGTATTGGCCAGATATGCGACAGCCCAGATACATGACGGGATGGGCCAGATACAGGACGGTACGGACCCGATACGGGATGGGACGGGCCAGATACGGGACTGGTCAGATGCGGGACGGGCCAGATACTGGACACGCCAGATACAGGACGGGCCAGATACGGGACAGGCCGGGCCAGGGACAGGACGTGCCAGATACGAGACTGGCCAGATATGGAACGGGTCAGATACTGGACGGGATGGGCCAGATACGGGATGAGACGGCCCAGACCTGGGCCAGAGACAGGAAGGGATGGGCCAGAGACGGGACCGGCAAGAGACAGGATTGGACAGGCCAGAGATAGCACCGGACGGGCCAGAGACAGGACGGAACAGGCCAGCGACAGGACGAGATGGGAAGGGACTGGCCAGATACAGGAAGGGACAGGCCAGATACGGGACAGGACAGGCCAGATGCGGGACGGGCCAGATACGAGACGGGACGCGCCAGATATAGGACGGGACAAGGCAGAGATAGGATGGGACGGGCCAGAAACAGGATGGGACGAGCTATACATTATGGGACGGGAAATGGATGGGACGGGCCAGATACAGGACAAGACGAGCCAGAGATAGCACGGGACTGGCCAGAAACAGGACGGGACAAGCTATACATTATCGGACGGGCCATAGACAGGACGGGCCAGATTCAGGATGGGATGGGCCAGATACAGGACGGGACCAACCAGATACAGGACGGGATGGGCCAGAGACAGGACGGAATGTGCTAGAGACATTACGGGACAGGCCATAGACAGGACAAATCGGGCCATAGACAGGATGGGACGGGCCAGATACATGACGGGATGGGCCAGAAATGTGACGAGCCGGATATGGGATGGTATGGGCCAGCTATGGGACAGCCCAGATACATGACGGGACAGGCCAGATACTGGATGGGCCAGATACGGGACGGGCCAGAGACAGGACCGGACTTGCCAGAGACAGACGGGACGGGACGGGCCAAAGACAGGATGAGACTGGCCGAAGATAGGACGGACCGAGGCGTGCTAGAGATAGGACGGGACCTGCTAGAGACGGGGCGACCAGATACAGGACGGGGCGGTCCAGATACAGGACGGTCCAGGGACGGGACTGGCCAGAGCAGGATGGGACTGGCCTGAGGCAGGACAGGACCGGTCGGGCCAGGGACAGGATCGGTCGAGCCAGAGACAGGACGGGACGGGCAAGAGAGAGGACGGGACGGGCCAGAGACAGGACGGGAAGGGCCAAAGACAGGACGGGACGGACCAGAGATGGGACGGGCAAGAGACAGGATTGGACAGGCCAGAGATAGCATCGGTCGGGCCAGAGACAGGACTGACCAGGCCTGAGACAGGATCGGACGGGCCAGAGACAGGATGAGATGGGAAGGTACTGGCCAGATACAGGAAGGGACTGGCCAGATAAGGGACAAGACAGGCCAGATGCGGGACGGGCCAGATACGAGATGGGACGGGCCAGATACAAGACGGGACGAGCCGGAGATAGGACGGGACGGGCCAGAAACAGGACTGGACGAGCTATACATTATGGGACGGGAAATAGACAGGATGGGACGGGCCAGAGACGGTACGGGACGTGCCAGATACAGGACAGGACGAGCCAGAGACCGGACGGGACGGGCCAGAAACAGGACGGGACAAGCTATACATTATGGGACGGGACAGAGACCAGACGGTCCAGATACAGGAAAAGACGGGCCAGAGACAGGACAGGATGGCCCAGATACACTACGGGACAGGCCAGATACAGGACGGTACGGGCCAAATATGGGACGGGCCAGATACAGGACGACATGGGCCAGATACGGGACGAGCCAGATATGGGACAGGAGAGGCTAGATATGGGATGAGCCATGGACAGGATGGGATGGGGCTGATACGAGATGGCCAGATACGGGACTGGCCAGATACTGAATGGGCCTGGCCACATACGGGACGGGCCAGATAGGGACTGGTATGGTCAGATACGGGACAGGACGTGCCACAGATGGGAAGGGACGATGCGGGCCAGATACGGGATGAGATGGGCTAGATAAGGGAAAGCCAGATACGGGACGGGATGGTCAGATACGGGACTAAACGGGTCAGATATGCGACTGGACGCACCAGATACGGGACGGGGCGGGTTAGACATTACAGAACGGGTCATAGACAGGATGGATGGGGCCAGGGACAGGCTGGGACGGGCCAGAGACAGGACCGGACAGGCCAGACACGGGACGGGTCAGATACAGGACTGGGGATACAAAAGGAATGCGTGCACTGTTCCTTTAAGAATCAGGAAGTGCTGCCGCTGCCGCCCTCAAAAAGCAGCCAAGACACATGCACACAGCCCACATAGGAACATAGTGCGCAGCCTGCATTGGTGGGTAAGTCGGCGGTCTTGCATGGTGTGAGATGGGAAGCCATGCCAGCACGCCACCAGGGATGTTACAATTAAGTAGTGTAGGTCAGGTGTACAGAAAATGGAAGTTTTGCAAATAAATATTACAACTATTGTTTAATAGGCAAACGTCACATGTAGAGTTTGCATGATATACCTTCTTAGTACTTTATCTAAATTAGAAGCAAATTGTTTGAAGATTACTTCTACCTAAATGGCAGAAAATGCACCTATCTTGGTGATGGATAGGACAGCTTGAGGGGATATGGAGGAGGCTGTTTTTTGATAGGTGTCATTTAAACATTTTGCTAATAATTTATGGAAAGTATCATATTTTTCTAACTATTGAACTCACCTTAATTTAAAACACACCCCAGGCTAAAGTTCCTTTGTGTGTAAATTTGTGGAGGATTTGATAATACTACTTTTAATGGGGTGGGCCAGATACAGGACGGGACAGACAAGATACGGAATGGGCCAGATACAGGACGGGCCAGAGACAGGACCGGACGGCACACGCCAGAGACATGACGAGACGGGCCAGAGACAGGACGGGACAGGCGAAAGACAGGATGAGACTGGCCGGAGATATTATGGACTGAGGCGTACCAGAGACAGGACGGGACGGGCTAGAGACGGGGCGACAGATACAGGACGGGACGGTCCAGATACAGGACAGTCCAGGGACGGGACGGGCCAGAGCAGTGCGAGACTGGTCAGAGACAGGACAGGACCGGTCGGGCCAGAGACAGGAGGGGGCGGGCAAGATAGAGGACGGGACGGGTCAAAGAGAGGACGGGCCAGATACAGGAAGGGACGGGCCAGAAACAGGACGAGACAAGCTATACATTATGGGATGGGCCAGAGACCGGACGGGACGGTCCAGATACAGTACGGGACAGTCCCGATACAGGACGGCACAGGCCAAATATAGGACGGGCCAGATACAGGACAACATGGGCAAGATACAGGACGGGCCAGATATGGGACAGGACAGGCTGGATATGGGATGAGCCATGGACAGGATGGGATGGGCCAGATACGAGATGGCCAGATACGGGACAGGCCAGATACTGAATGGGCCTGGCCACATACGGGACGGGCCAGATAGGGACTGGTTGGGTCAGACACGGGACAGGACGTGCCAGAGTTGGGAAGGGGCAAGGCAGGCCAGATACGGGATGAGATGGGCCAGATAAGGGAAAGCCAGATACGGGACGGGATGGTCAGATACGGCACTAAACGGGTCAGATATGGAACTGGACAGACCAGATACGGGACGGGGCGACTAGATACAGAATGGGACGGTCCAGATACAGGACGGGCCAGGGAAGGGACGGACCAGAGCAGCACTGGACTGGCCAGAGTCAGGACAGGACCGGTCAGGCCAGAGAAAGGACGGGACGGGCCAGATACAGGAAGGGATGGGCCAGATACGGCACGGGCCAGATTCAAGACTTAATGGGCCAGAGACAGGACAGGATAGGACGGGCCAGATACAGGAAGGGACGAGCCAGATACGGGATGGGCTAGATTCAGGACGGGACGGGCCAGATACAGGACTGGACCGAACCGATGCAGGACGGGATGGGCCAGAAACAAGACTGAATGTGCTAGAGACATTACGGGATGGGCCATAGACAGGACGGGTCGGGCCAGAGACAGGATGGGATGGGCCAGATACATGACGGGATGGGCCAGAAACGTGACGAGCCAGATATGGGACGGTATTGGCCAGATATGCGACAGCCCAGATACATGACGGGATGGGCCAGATACAGGACGGTACGGACCCGATACGGGATGGGACGGGCCAGATACGGGACTGGTCAGATGCGGGACGGGCCAGATACTGGACAGGCCAGATACAGGACGGGCCAGATACGGGACAGGCCGGGCCAGGGACAGGACGTGCCAGATACGAGACTGGCCAGATATGGAACGGGTCAGATACTGGACGGGATGGGCCAGATACGGGATGAGACGGCCCAGACCTGGGCCAGAGACAGGAAGGGATGGGCCAGAGACGGGACCGGCAAGAGACAGGATTGGACAGGCCAGAGATAGCACCGGACGGGCCAGAGACAGGACGGAACAGGCCAGCGACAGGACGAGATGGGAAGGGACTGGCCAGATACAGGAAGGGACAGGCCAGATACGGGACAGGACAGGCCAGATGCGGGACGGGCCAGATACGAGACGGGACGTGCCAGATATAGGACGGGACAAGGCAGAGATAGGATGGGACGGGCCAGAAACAGGATGGGACGAGCTATACATTATGGGACGGGAAATGGATGGGACGGGCCAGATACAGGACAAGACGAGCCAGAGATAGCACGGGACTGGCCAGAAACAGGACGGGACAAGCTATACATTATCGGACGGGCCATAGACAGGACGGGCCAGATTCAGGATGGGACGGGCCAGATACAGGACGGGACCAACCAGATACAGGACGGGATGGGCCAGAGACAGGACGGAATGTGCTAGAGACATTACGGGACAGGCCATAGACAGGACAAATCGGGCCATAGACAGGATGGGACGGGCCAGATACATGACGGGATGGGCCAGAAATGTGACGAGCCGGATATGGGATGGTATGGGCCAGCTATGGGACAGCCCAGATACATGACGGGACAGACCAGATACTGGATGGGCCAGATACGGGACGGGCCAGAGACAGGACCGGACTTGCCAGAGACAGACGGGACGGGACGGGCCAAAGACAGGATGAGACTGGCCGAAGATAGGACGGACCGAGGCGTGCTAGAGATAGGACGGGACCTGCTAGAGACGGGGCGACCAGATACAGGACGGGGCGGTCCAGATACAGGACGGTCCAGGGACGGGACTGGCCAGAGCAGGATGGGACTGGCCTGAGGCAGGACAGGACCGGTCGGGCCAGGGACAGGATCGGTCGAGCCAGAGACAGGACGGGACGGGCAAGAGAGAGGACGGGACGGGCCAGAGACAGGACGGGAAGGGCCAAAGACAGGACGGGACGGACCAGAGATGGGACGGGCAAGAGACAGGATTGGACAGGCCAGAGATAGCATCGGTCGGGCCAGAGACAGGACTGACCAGGCCTGAGACAGGATCGGACGGGCCAGAGACAGGATGAGATGGGAAGGTACTGGCCAGATACAGGAAGGGACTGGCCAGATAAGGGACAAGACAGGCCAGATGCAGGACGGGCCAGATACGAGATGGGACGGGCCAGATACAAGACGGGACGAGCCGGAGATAGGACGGGACGGGCCAGAAACAGGACTGGACGAGCTATACATTATGGGACGGGAAATAGACAGGATGGGACGGGCCAGAGACGGTACGGGACGTGCCAGATACAGGACAGGACGAGCCAGAGACCGGACGGGACGGGCCAGAAACAGGACGGGACAAGCTATACATTATGGGACGGGACAGAGACCAGACGGTCCAGATACAGGAAAAGACGGGCCAGAGACAGGACAGGATGGCCCAGATACACTACGGGACAGGCCAGATACAGGACGGTACGGGCCAAATATGGGACGGGCCAGATACAGGACGACATGGGCCAGATACGGGACGAGCCAGATATGGGACAGGAGAGGCTAGATATGGGATGAGCCATGGACAGGATGGGATGGGGCTGATACGAGATGGCCAGATACGGGACTGGCCAGATACTGAATGGGCCTGGCCACATACGGGACGGGCCAGATAGGGACTGGTATGGTCAGATACGGGACAGGACGTGCCACAGATGGGAAGGGACGATGCGGGCCAGATACGGGATGAGATGGGCTAGATAAGGGAAAGCCAGATACGGGACGGGATGGTCAGATACGGGACTAAACGGGTCAGATATGCGACTGGACGCACCAGATACGGGACGGGGCGGGTTAGACATTACAGAACGGGTCATAGACAGGATGGATGGGGCCAGGGACAGGCTGGGACGGGCCAGAGACAGGACCGGACAGGCCAGACACGGGACGGGTCAGATACAGGACTGGGGATACAAAAGGAATGCGTGCACTGTTCCTTTAAGAATCAGGAAGTGCTGCCGCTGCCGCCCTCAAAAAGCAGCCAAGACACATGCACACAGCCCACATAGGAACATAGTGCGCAGCCTGCATTGGTGGGTAAGTCGGCGGTCTTGTATGGTGTGAGATGGGAAGCCATGCCAGCACGCCACCAGGGATGTTACAATTAAGTAGTGTAGGTCAGGTGTACAGAAAATGGAAGTTTTGCACATAAATATTACAACTATTGTTTAATAGGCAAACGTCACATGTAGAGTTTGCATGATATACCTTCTTAGTACTTTATCTAAATTAGAAGCAAATTGTTTGAAGATTACTTCTACCTAAATGGCAGAAAATGCACCTATCTTGGTGATGGATAGGACAGCTTGAGGGGATATGGAGGAGGCTGTTTTTTGATAGGTGTCATTTAAACATTTTGCTAATAATTTATGGAAAGTATCATATTTTTCTAACTATTGAACTCACCTTAATTTAAAACACACCCCAGGCTAAAGTTCCTTTGTGTGTAAATTTGTGGAGGATTTGATAATACTACTTTTATTGGGGTGGGCCAGATACAGGACGGGACAGACAAGATACGGAATGGGCCAGATACAGGACGGGCCAGAGACAGGACCGGACGGCACACGCCAGAGACATGACGAGACGGGCCAGAGACAGGACGGGACAGGCGAAAGACAGGATGAGACTGGCCGGAGATATTATGGACTGAGGCGTACCAGAGACAGGACGGGACGGGCTAGAGACGGGGCGACAGATACAGGACGGGACGGTCCAGATACAGGACAGTCCAGGGACGGGACGGGCCAGAGCAGGACGAGACTGGTCAGAGACAGGACAGGACCGGTCGGGCCAGAGACAGGAGGGGGCGGGCAAGATAGAGGACGGGACGGGTCAAAGAGAGGACGGGCCAGATACAGGAAGGGACGGGCCAGAAACAGGACGAGACAAGCTATACATTATGGGATGGGCCAGAGACCGGACGGGACGGTCCAGATACAGTACGGGACAGTCCCGATACAGGACGGCACAGGCCAAATATAGGACGGGCCAGATACAGGACAACATGGGCAAGATACAGGACGGGCCAGATATGGGACAGGACAGGCTGGATATGGGATGAGCCATGGACAGGATGGGATGGGCCAGATACGAGATGGCCAGATACGGGACAGGCCAGATACTGAATGGGCCTGGCCACATACGGGACGGGCCAGATAGGGACTGGTTGGGTCAGACACGGGACAGGACGTGCCAGAGTTGGGAAGGGGCAAGGCAGGCCAGATACGGGATGAGATGGGCCAGATAAGGGAAAGCCAGATACGGGACGGGATGGTCAGATACGGCACTAAACAGGTCAGATATGGGACTGGACAGACCAGATACGGGACGGGGCGACTAGATACAGAATTGGACGGTCCAGATACAGGACGGGCCAGGGAAGGGACGGACCAGAGCAGCACTGGACTGGCCAGAGTCAGGACAGGACCGGTCAGGCCAGAGAAAGGACGGGATGGGCCAGATACAGGAAGGGACGGGACAGATACGGCACGGGCCAGATTCAAGACGGAATGGGCCAGAGACAGGACAGGATAGGACATGCCAGATACAGGAAGGGACGAGCCAGATACGGGATGGGCTAGATTCAGGACGGGACGGGCCAGATACAGGACTGGACCGAACCGATGCAGGACGGGATGGGCCAGAGACAAGACGGAATGTGCTAGAGACATTACAGGATGGGCCATAGACAGGACGGGTCGGGCCAGAGACAGGATGGGATGGGCCAGATACATGACGGGATGGGCCAGAAACATGACGAGCCAGATATGGGACGGTATTGGCCAGATATGCGACAGCCCAGATACATGACGGGATGGGCCAGATACAGGACGGTACGGACCAGATACGGGATGGGACGGGCCAGATACGGGACGGGTCAGATGCGGGACGGGCCAGATACTGGACAGGCCAGATACAGGACGGGCCAGATACGGGACAGGCCGGGCCAGGGACAGGACGTGCCAGATACGAGACTGGCCAGATATGGAACGGGTCAGATACTGGACGGGATGGGCCAGATACGGGATGAGACGGGCCAGACCTGGGCCAGAGACAGGAAGGGATGGGCCAGAGACGGGACCGGCAAGAGACAGGATTGGACAGGCCAGAGATAGCATCGGACGGGCCAGAGACAGGACGGAACAGGCCAGCGACAGGACGAGATGGGAAGGGACTGGCCAGATACAGGAAGGGACAGGCCAGATACGGGACAGGACAGGCCAGATGCGGGACGGGCCAGATACGAGACGGGACGCGCCAGATATAGGACGGGACAAGGCAGAGATAGGATGGGACGGGCCAGAAACAGGACGGGACGAGCTATACATTATGGGACGGGAAATGGACGGGACGGGCCAGATACAGGACAAGACGAGCCAGAGATAGTACGGGACTGGCCAGAAACAGGACGGGACAAGCTATACATTATCGAACGGGCCATAGACAGGACGGGCCAAATTCAGGATGGGACGGGCCAGATACAGGGCGGGACTGACCAGATACAGGACGGGATGGGCCAGAGACAGGACGGAATGTGCTAGAGACATTACGGGACAGGCCATAGACAGGACAAATCGGGCCATAGACAGGATGGGACGGGCCAGATACATGACGGGATGGGCCAGAAACGTGACGAGCCAGATATGGGATGGTATGGGCCAGCTATGGGACAGCCCAGATACATGACGGGACGGGCCAGATACAGGACGGGACAGGCCAGATACTGGATGGGCCAGATACGGGACGGGCCAGAGACAGACGGGACGGGATGGGCCAAAGACAGAATGAGACTGGCCGAAGATAGGACGGACCGAGGCGTGCCAGAGACAGGACGGGACCTGCTAGAGACGGGGCGACCAGATACAGGACGGGGCGGTCCAGATACAGGACGGTCCAGGGACGGGACTGGCCAGAGCAGGATGGGACTGGCCTGAGGCAGGACAGGACCGGTCTGGCCAGAGACAGGACGGGACGGGCAAGAGAGAGGACGGGACGGGCCAAAGAGAGGACGGGACGGGCCAGAGATAGGACGGGAAGGGCCAAAGACAGGACGGGACGGACCAGAGATGGGACGGGCAAGAGACAGGATTGGACAGGCCAGAGATAGCACCGGTCGGGCCAGAGACAGGCTGGGACAGGCCAGAGACAGGACGGGACGGGCCAGAGACGGGACGGGCCAGAGACGGGATGGGTCAGATACAGGACTGGGGACACATTAGGAATGCGTGCACTGTTCCTTTAAGAATCAGGAAGTGCTGCCGCTGCCGCCCTCAACAAGCAGCCAAGACACATGTACACAGCCAGCATAGGAACATAGTGTTCAGCCTGCATTGGTGGGTAAGTCGACGGTCTTGCATGGTGTGAGATTGGAAGCCATGCCAGCTTGCCGCCAGTGATGTTACAATTAAGTAGTGTAGGTCAGGTGTAGAGAAAATGGAAGTTTTGCAAATAAATATTACAACTATTATTTAATAGGCAAACGTCACATGTAGAGTTTGCATGATATACCTTCCTAGTACTTTATCTAAATTAGAGGCAAATTGAAGATTACTTCTGCCTAAATGGCAGAAAATGCACCTATCTTGGTGATGGATAGGACAGCTTGAGGGGATATGGAGGAGGCTGTTTTTTGATAGGTGTCATTTAAACATTTTGCTAATAATTTATGGAAAGTATCATATTATTCTAACTATTGAACTCACCTTAATTTAAAACACACCCCAGGTTAAATTTCCTGGAGTTGTAAATTTGTGGAGGATTTGATAATACTACCTTTAGTGGGATGGGCCAGATACAGGACGTGACAGGCCAGATACGTGACGGAATGGGCCAGATACAGGACAGGCCAAAGATAGGACCGGACGGGCCGTGCCTGAAAAAGGACGGGACGGGCCAGAGACGGGGCGACCAGATACAGGATGAGACTGGCCGAAGATAGGACGGAGCGAGGCATGCCAGAGACAAGACGGGACGTGCTAGAGACGGGGCGACCAGATACAGGAAGGGGCGGTCCAGATACAGGACCGTCCAGGGCCTGGACTGGCCAGAGCAGGATGGGACTGGCCTGAGGCAGGACAGGATCGGTCGAGCCAGAGACAGGACGGGACGGGCAAGAGAGAGGACGGGACGGGCCAGAGACAGGACGGGAAGGGCCAAAGACAGGACGGGACGGACCAGAGATGGGACGGGCAAGAGACACGATTGGACAGGCCAGAGATAGCATCGGTCGGGCCAGAGACAGGACTGACCAGGCCTGAGACAGGATCGGACGGACCAGAGACAGGATGAGATGGGAAGGTACTGGCCAGATACAGGAAGGGACTGGCCAGATAAGGGACAAGACAGGCCAGATGCGGGACGGGCCAGATACGAGATGGGACGGGCCAGATACAAGACGGGACGAGCCGGAGATAGGACGGGACGGGCCAGAAACAGGACGGGACGAGCTATACATTATGGGACGGGAAATAGACAGGATGGGACGGGCCAGAGACGGTACGGGACGTGCCAGATACAGGACAGGACGAGCCAGAGACCGGACGGGACGGGCCAGAAACAGGACGGGACAAGCTATACATTATGGGACGGGACAGAGACCAGACGGTCCAGATACAGGAAAAGACGGGCCAGAGACAGGACAGGATGGCCCAGATACACTACGGGACAGGCCAGATACAGGACGGTACGGGCCAAATATGGGACGGGCCAGATACAGGACGACATGGGCCAGATACGGGACGAGCCAGATATGGGACAGGAGAGGCTAGATATGGGATGAGCCATGGACAGGATGGGATGGGGCTGATACGAGATGGCCAGATACAGGACGGGCCAGATACTGAAAGGGCCTGGCCACATACGGGACGGGCCAGAGAGGGACTGGTATGGTCAGATACGGGACAGGACGTGCCACAGATGGGAAGGGACGATGCGGGCCAGATACGGGATGAGATGGGCTAGATAAGGGAAAGCCAGATACGGGACGGGATGGTCAGATACGGGACTAAACGGGTCAGATATGCGACTGGACGGACCAGATACAGGACGGGGCGGGTTAGACATTACATAACGGGTCATAGACAGGATGGATGGGGCCAGGGACAGGCTGGGACGGGCCAGAGACAGGACCTCACAGGCCAGACACGGGACGGGTCAGATACAGGACTGGGGATACAAAAGGAATGCGTGCACTGTTCCTTTAAGAATCAGGAAGTGCTGCCGCTGCCGCCCTCAAAAAGCAGCCAAGACACATGCACACAGCCCACATAGGAACATAGTGCGCAGCCTGCATTGGTGGGTAAGTCTGCGGTCTTGCATGGTGTGAGATGGGAAGCCATGCCAGCACGCCACCAGGGATGTTACAATTAAGTAGTGTAGGTCAGGTGTACAGAAAATGGAAGTTTTGCAAATAAATATTACAACTATTGTTTAATAGGCAAACATCACATGTAGAGTTTGCATGATATACCTTCCTAGTACTTTATCTAAATTAGAAGCAAATTGTTTGAAGATTACTTCTACCTAAATGGCAGAAAATGCACCTATCTTGGTGATGGATAGGACAGCTTGAGGGGATATGGAGGAGGCTGTTTTTTGATAGGTGTCATTTAAACATTTTGCTAATAATTTATGGAAAGTATCATATTTTTCTAACTATTGAACTCACCTTAATTTAAAACACAACCCAGGCTAAAGTTCCTTTATGTGTAAATTTGTGGAGGATTTGATAATACTACCTTTAATGGGGTGGGCCAGATACAGGACGGGACAGACAAGATACGGAATGGGCCAGATACAGGACAGGCCAGAGACAGGACCGGACGGCACACGCCAGAGACATGACGAGACGGGCCAGAGACAGGACGGGACAGGCGAAAGACAGGATGAGACTGGCCGGAGATATTATGGACTGAGGCGTACCAGAGACAGGACGGGACGGGCTAGAGACGGGGCGACAGATACAGGACGGGACGGTCCATATACAGTACAATCCAGGGACGGGACGGGCCAGAGCAGGACGAGACTGGTCAGAGACAGGACAGGACCAGTCGGGCCAGAGACAGGAGGGGACGGGCAAGATAGAGGACGGGATGGGTCAAAGAGAGGACGGGACGGGCCAGATACAGGAAGGGACGGGCCAGAAACAGGACGGGACAAGCTATACATTATGGGATGGGCCAGAGACCGGACGGGACTGTCCAGATACAGTACGGGACAGGCCCGATACAGGACGGTACGGGCCAAATATAGGACGGGCCAGATACAGGACAACATGGGCAAGATACAGGACGGGCCAGATATGGGACAGGACAGGCTGGATATGGGATGAGCCATGGACAGGATGGGATGGGCCAGATACGAGATGGCCAGATACGGGAAAGGCCAGATACTGAATGGGCCTGGCCACATACGGGACGGGCCAGATAGGGACTGGTTGGGTCAGACTCGGGACAGGACGTGCCAGAGTTGGGAAGGGGCAAGGCAGGCCAGATACGGGATGAGATGGGCCAGATAAGGGAAAGCCAGATACGGGACGGGATGGTCAGATACGGCACTAAACGGGTCAGATATGGGACTGGACAGACCAGATACGGGACGGGGCGACTAGATACAGAATGGGACGGTCCAGATACAGGACGGGCCAGGGAAGGGACGGACCAGAGCAGCACTGGACTGGCCAGAGTCAGGACAGGACCGGTCAGGCCAGAGAAAGGACGGGACGGGCCAGATACAGGAAGGGATGGGCCAGATACGGCACGGGCCAGATTCAAGACGGAATGGGCCAGAGACAGGACAGGATAGGACGGGCCAGATACAGGAAGGGACGAGCCAGATACGGGATGGGCTAGATTCAGGACGGGACGGGCCAGATACAGGACTGGACCGAACCGATGCAGGACGGGATGGGCCAGAGACAAGACGGATTGTGCTAGAGACATTACGGGATGGGCCATAGACAGGACGGGTCGGGCCAGAGACAGGATGGGATGGGCCAGATACATGACGGGATGGGCCAGAAACGTGACGAGCCAGATATGGGACGGTATTGGCCAGATATGCGACAGCCCAGATACATGACGGGATGGGCCAGATACAGGACGGTACGGACCAGATACGGGATGGGACGGGCCAGATACGGGACGGGTCAGATGCGGGACGGGCCAGATACTGGACAGGCCAGATACAGGACGGGCCAGATACGGGACAGGCCGGGCCAGGGACAGGACGTGCCAGATACGAGACTGGCCAGATATATAACGGGTCAGATACTGGACGGGATGGGCCAGATACGGGATGAGACGGGCCAGACCTGGGCCAGAGACAGGAAGGGATGGGCCAGAGACAGGACCGGCAAGAGACAGGATTGGACAGGCCAGAGATAGCACCGGACGGGCCAGAGACAGGACGGAACAGGCCAGCGACAGGACGAGATGGGAAGGGACTGGCCAGATACAGGAAGGGACAGGCCAGATACGGGACAGGACAGGCCAGATGCGGGACGGGCCAGATACGAGACGGGACGCGCCAGATATAGGACGGGACAAGGCAGAGATAGGATGGGACGGGCCAGAAACAGGACGGGACGAGCTATACATTATGGGACGGGAAATGGACGGGACGGGCCAGATACAGGACAAGACGAGCCAGAGATAGTACGGGACTGGCCAGAAACAGGACGGGACAAGCTATACATTATCGGACGGGCCATAGACAGGACGGGCCAGATTCAGGATGGGACGGGCCAGATACAGGACGAGACCGACCAGATACAGGACGGGATGGGCCAGAGACAGGACGAAATGTGCTAGAGACATTACGGGACAGGCCATAGACAGGACAAATCGGGCCATAGACAGGATGGGACGGGCCAGATACATGACGGGATGGGCCAGAAACGTGACGAGCCAGATATGGGATGGTATGGGCCAGCTATGGGACAGCCCAGATACATGACGGGACGGGCCAGATACAGGACGGGACAGGCCAGATACTGGATGGGCCAGATACGGGACGGGCCAGAGACAGGACCGGACTTGCCAGAGACAGATGGGACGGGACGGGCCAAAGACAGGATGAGACTGGCCGAAGATAGGACGGACCGAGGCGTGCCAGAGACAGGACGGGACCTGCTAGAGACGGGGCGACCAGATACAGGACGGGGCGGTCCAGATACAGGACGGTCCAGGGACGGGACTGGCCAGAGCAGGATGGGACTGGCCTGAGGCAGGACAGGACCGGTCGAGCCAGAGACAGGACGGGACGGGCAAGAGAGAGGACGGGACGGGCCAAAGAGAGGACGGGACGGGCGAGAGATAGGACGGGAAGGGCCAAAGACAGGACGGGACGGACCAGAGATGGGACGGGCAAGAGACAGGATTGGACAGGCCAGAGATAGCACCGGTCGGGACTGGCCAGAGCAGGATGGGACTGGCCTGAGGCAGGACAGGACCAGTCGGGCCAGAGACAGGACGGGACGGGCAAGAGAGAGGACGGGACGGGCCAAAGAGAGGATGGGACGGGCCAGAGATAGGCTGGGACAGGCCAGAGACAGGACGGGACGGGCCAGAGACGGGACGGGCCAGAGACGGGATGGGTCAGATACAGGACTGGGGACACATTAGGAATGCGTGCACTGTTCCTTTAAGAATCAGGAAGTGCTGCCGCCCTCAACAAGCAGCCAAGACACATGTACACAGCCAGCATAGGAACATAGTGTTCAGCCTGCATTGGTGGGTAAGTCGACGGTCTTGCATGGTGTGAGATTGGAAGCCATGCCAGCTTGCCGCCAGTGATGTTACAATTAAGTAGTGTAGGTCTGGTGTAGAGAAAATGGAAGTTTTGCAAATAAATATTACAACTATTATTTAATAGGCAAACATCACATGTAAAGTTTGCATGATATACCTTCCTAGTACTTTATCTAAATTAGAGGCAAATTGAAGATTACTTCTGCCTAAATGGCAGAAAATGCACCTATCTTGGTGATGGATAGGACAGCTTGAGGGGATATGGAGGAGGCTGTTTTTTGATAGGTGTCATTTAAACATTTTGCTCATAATTTATGGAAAGTATCATATTATTCTAACTATTGAACTCACCTTAATTTAAAACACACCCCAGGTTAAATTTCCTGGAGTTGTAAATTTGTGGAGGATTTGATAATACTACCTTTAGTGGGATGGGCCAGATACAGGACGAGACAGGCCAGATACGTGACGGAATGGGCCAGATACAGGACAGGCCAAAGATAGGACCGGACGGGCCGTGCCTGAAAAAGGACGGGACGGGCCAGAGACGGGGCGACCAGATACAGGATGAGACTGGCCGAAGATAGGACGGAGCGAGGCATGCCAGAGACAGGACGGGACGTGCTAGAGACTGGGCGACCAGATACAGGACGGGGCGGTCCAGATACAGGACCGTCCAAGGACGGGACTGGCCAGAGCAGGATGGGACTGGCCTGAGGCAGGACAGGATCGGTCGAGCCAGAGACAGGACGGGACGGGCAAGAGAGAGGACGGGACGGGCCAAAGAGAGGACGAGACGGGCCAGAGACAGGACGGTAAGGGCCAAAGACAGGACGGGACGGACCAGAGATGGGACGGGCAAGAGACAGGATCGGACGGGCCAGAGACAGGATGAGATGGGAAGGTACTGGCCAGATACAGGAAGGGACTGGCCAGATAAGGGACAAGACAGGCCAGATAAGGGACGGGCCAGATACGAGATGGGACGGGCCAGATACAAGACGGGACGAGCCGGAGATAGGACGGGACGGGCCAGAAACAGGACTGGACGAGCTATACATTATGGGACGGGAAATAGACAGGATGGGACGGGCCAGAGACGGTACGGGACGTGCCAGATACAGGACAGGACGAGCCAGAGACCGGACCGGACGGGCCAGAAACAGGACGGGACAAGCTATACATTATGGGACGGGACAGAGACCAGATGGTCCAGATGCAGGAAAAGACGGGCCAGAGACAGGACAGGATGGCCCAGATACACTACGGGACAGGCCAGATACAGGACGGTACGGGCCAAATATGGGACGGGCCAGATACAGGACGACATGGGCCAGATACAGGACGAGCCAGATATGGGACAGGAGAGGCTAGATATGGGATGAGCCATGGACAGGATGGGATGGGGCTGATACGAGATGGCCAGATACGGGACGGGACAGATACTGAATGGGCCTGGTCACATACGGGACGGGCCAGATAGGGACTGGTATGGTCAGATACGGGATAGGACGTGCCACAGATGGGAAGGGACGATGCGGGCCAGATACGGGATGAGATGGGCTAGATAAGGGAAAGCCAGATACGGGACGGGATGGTCAGATACGGGACTAAACGGGTCAGATATGCGACTGGACGGACCAGATACGGGACGGGGCGGGTTAGACATTACAGAACGGGTCATAGACAGGATGGGTAGGGCCAGGGACAGGCTGGGACGGGCCAGAGACAGGACCAGACAGGCCAGACACGGGACGGGTCAGATACAGGACTGGGGATACAAAAGGAATGCGTGCACTGTTCCTATAAGAATCAGGAAGTGCTGCCGCTACCGCCCTCAGAAAGCAGCCAAGACACATGCACACAGCCCGCATAGGAACATAGTGCGCAGCCTGCATTGGATGGCTAAGTCGGCGGTCTTGCATGGTGTGAGATGGGAAGCCATGCCAGCACGCCGCCATGGATGTTACAATTAAGTAGTGTAGGTCAGGCGTAGAGAAAATGGAAGTTTTTCAAATAAATATTACAACTATTGTTTAATAGGCAAACATCACATGTAGAAGTTTGTATGATATACCTTCCTAGTACTTTATCTAAATTAGAAGCAAATTGTTTGAAGATTACTTCTACCTAAATGGCAGAAAATGTACCTATCTTGGTGATGGATAGGACAGCTTGAGGGGATATGGAGGAGGCTGTTTTTTGATAGGTGTCATTTAAACATTTTGCTAATAATTTATGGAAAGTATCATATTTTTCTAACTATTAAACTCACCTTAATTTAAAACACACCCCAGGTTAAATTTCCTGGAGGTGTAAATTTGTGGAGGATTTGATAATACTACCTTTAATGAGATGGGCCAGATACAGGACGGGATGGGTCTGATACGGGACGGGCCAGATTCAGGACGGGCCGGGCCAGATACAGGACGGGACCGACCGACCAGATACAGGATGGGATGGGCCAGAAACAGGACGGAATGTGCTAGAGACATTAAGGGACAGGCCATAGACAGGACGGTTCGGGCCAGAGACAGGATGGGACGGGTCAGATACATGACGGGAAGGGCTAGAAACGTGACGAGCCAGATATGGGACGGTATGGGCCAGATATGGGACAGCCCAGATACATGACGGGACAGGCCAGATTTAGGACGGTACGGACCAGATACGGGACGGGACGGGCCAGATACGGGACGGGTCAGATGCGGGATGGGCCAGATACGGGACAGGCCAGATACAGGACGGGCTAGATACGGGACAGGCCGGGCAGGGACAGGACGTGCCAGATACGGGACTGGCCAGATATGGAACGGGCCAGATACTGGACGGGATGGGCCAGATGCAGGGCGGACCAAATACGGGACGAGACGGGCCAGAACTGGGCCAAACACAGGAAGGGATGGGCCAGAGACGGGACGGGACGGGCCAAAGACTGGACGGGACGGGCCAGAGAAGGGACGGGCAAGAGACTGGATTGGACAGGCCAGAGATAGCGACGGACCGGCCAGAGACAGGACGGGACAGGCCAGAGACAGGACGACATGGGAAGGGACTGGCCAGATACAGGAAGGGACAGTCCAGATACGCGACAGGACATGCCAGATGCGGAACGGGCCAGATACGAGACGGGACGGGCCAGATATATGACGGGACGACGCAGAGATAGGATGGGACGGGCCAGAAATAGGACGGGGCGAGCTATACATTATGGGACGGGAAATAGACAGGACGGGACGGACCAGAGAGGGTACGTGACGGGCCAGATACAGGACAGGACGAGCCAGAGAAAGTACGGGATGGGCCAGAAACAGTTCGGGACAAGCTATACATTATGGGACGCGCCATAGACAGGACTGGACGGGCCAGAGACAAGACGGAACGGGACAGATACAGGAAAAGACGGGCCAAAGACAGGACGGGATGGCCCAGATACAGTACGGGACAGGCCACATACAGGACGGTACAGGCCAAATAGTGTGCAGCCTGCTTTGGTGGGTATGTCGGCGGTCTTGCATGGTGTGAGATGGGAAGCCATGCCAGCACGCCGCCATAGATGTTACAATTAAGTAGTGTAGGTCAGGCGTAGAGAAAATGGAAGTTTTTCAAATAAATATTACAACTATTGTTTAATAGGCAAACATCACATGTAGAGTTTGCGTGATATACCTTCCTAGTACTTTATCTAAATTAGAAGCAAATTGAAGATTACTTCTACCTAAATGGCAGAAAATGCACCTATCTTGGTGATGGATAGGACAGCTTGAGGGGATATGGAGGAGGTTGTTTTTTTGATAGGTGTCATTTAAACATTTTGCTAATAATTTATGGAAAGTATCATATTTTTCTAACTATTGAACTCACCTTAATTTATAACACACCCCAGATTAAAGTTCCTTTATGTGTAAATTTGTGGAGGATTTGATAATACTACCTTTAATGGGATGGGCCAGATACAGGACGGGACGGGCCAGATACGGAATGGGCCAGATACAGGACGGGCCAGAGACAGGACCGGACGGATCACGCCAGAGACATGACGAGACGGGCCAGAGACAGGACTGGACAGGCCAAAGACAGGATGAGACTGGCTGGAGATAGGACGGACCGAGGCGTACCAGAGACAGGACGGGACGGGCTAGAGACGGGGCGACAGATAGTGGACGGGACGGTCCAGATACAGGACAGTCCAGGGACAGGACGGGCCAGAGCAGGACGGGACTGGTCAGAGGCAGGACAGGACCGATCAGGCCAGAGACAGGACGGGACGGGCAAGAGAGAGGACGGGACGGGCAAGAGAGAGGACGGGACGGGCCAAAGAGAGGACGGGATGGACAAGAGATGGGATGGGCAAGAGACAGGATTGGACAGGCCAGAGATAGCACCGAACGGGCCAGAGACATGACGGGACAGGCCAGAGACAGGACGGGACGGGCCAGAGACAGGACGAGATGGGAAGGGACAGGCCAGATATGGGACAGGACAGGCCAGATGCGGGACGGGCCAGATACGAGATGGGACGGGCCAGATACAGGACGGGACGAGCCAGAGATAGGACGGGACGGGCCAGAAACAGGACTTCACGAGCTATACATTATGGGAAGGGAAATAGACAGGATGGGACGGGCCAGAGACGGTACAGGATGTGCCAGATACAGGACAGGACTAGCCAGTGACAGGACGGGACGGGCCAGAAACAGGACGGGACAAGCTATACATTATGGGACCGTCCAGAGACCGGACGGGACGGTCCAGATACAGGATAAGACGGGCCAGAGACAGGACAGGATGGCCCAGATACAGTACGGGACAGGCCACATACAGGACGGTCCGGGCCAAAAATGAGACGGGCCAGATACAGGACGACATGGGCCAGATACGGGACGGGCCAGATATGGGACAGGACAGGCTAGATATGGGATGAACCATGGACAGGATGGAATGGGCCAGATACGAGATGGCCAGATACGGGACGGGCCACATACTGAATGGGCATGGACACATACGGGACGGGCCAGATAGGGACTGGTTGGGTCACATACAGGACAGGACGTGCCAGAGACGGGAAGGGACGAGGCGGGCCAGATACGGGATGAGATGGGCCAGATAAGGGACAGCCAGATACGGGACGGGATGGTCAGATACGGGACTAAACGGGTCAGATATGGGACTGGACGGACCAGATACGGGACGGGGCGGGTTAGACATTACAGGACAGGACATAGACAGAATGGGAGGGGTCAGGGACAGGCTGAGACTGGCCAGAGACAGGATGTGACGGGTCAGAGACGGGACGGGTTAGAGATGGGACGGGTCAGATACAGGACTGGGGACACATTAGGAATGCGTGCACTGATCCTTTAAGAATCAGGAAGTGCTGCTGCTACCGCCCTCAACAAGCAACCAAGACACATGCACACAGACAGCATAGGAACATAGTGCGCAGCCTCCATTGGTGGGTAAGTCGGCGGTCTTGCATGGTGTGAGATGGGAAGCCATGCCAGCATGCCGCCATGGATGTTACAATTAAGTAGTGTAGGTCAGGCGTAGAGAAAATGGAAGTTTTGCAAATAAATATTACAACTATTATTTAATAGGCAAACATCACATGTAGTGTTTGCATGATATACTTTCCTGGTACTTTATCTAAATTAGAAGCAAATTGTTTGAAGATTACTTCTACCTAAATGGCAGAAAATGCACCTATCTTGGTGATGGATAGGACTGCTTGAGGGGATATGGAGGAGGCTGTTTTTGATAGGTGTAATTTAAACATTTTGCTAATAATTTATGGAAAGAATCATATTTTTCTAACTATTGAACTCACCTTAATTTAAAACACACCCCAGGTTAAATTTCCTGGAGGTGTAAATTTGTGGAGGATTTGATAATACTACCTTTAATGGGATGGGCCAGATACAGGACGGGACAGGAAAGATACGGGATGAGCCAGACACAGGACGGGCCAGATACAGGACGGGCCAGAGACAGGACCGGACGGGACACGCCAGAGACAGGACGAGACGGGTTATAGACAGGACGGGACGGACCAAATACAGGATGAGACTGGCCGGAGATAGCACGGACCGAGGCGTGCCAGAGACAGGACGGGACGGGCTAGAGACGGGGCGACCAGATACAGGATGGGACGGTCCAGATACAGGACGGTCCAGGGACGGGACGGGCCAGAGCAGAACGGGACTGGCCAAAGGCAGGACAGGACAGGTCGGGCCAGAGACAGGACGAGACAGGCCAAATACAGGACGGGACGGACCAGAGATGGGACGGGCAAGAGACAGGATTGGACAGGCCAGAGATAGCATCGGACGGGCCATACCATAGACAGGACGGGGCAGGCTAGAGACAGGACGAGATGGGAAGGGACTGGCCAGATACAGGAAGGGACAGGCCAGATACAGGACAGGACAGGCCAGATGCGGGACGGGCCAGATACGAGATGGGACGGGCCAGATACAGGACGGGACGGGCCAGAAACAGGACAGGATGAGTCAGAGACAGGACGGGACGGGCCAGAAACAGGACGGGACAAGCTATACTTTATCGGACAGGCCAGAGACCGGACGGGACGGTCCAGATACAGGAAAAGACAGGCCAGAGACTGGACGGGATGGCCCAGATACAGTACGGGACAGGCCAGATACAGGACGGTACGGGCAAAATATGGGACGGGCCAGATACAGGACGACATGGGCCAGATACGGGACGGGCCAGATATGGGACAGGACATGCTAGATATGGGATGAGCCATGGACAGGATGGGATGGGCCAGATACGAGATGGCCAGATACGGGACGGGCCAGATACTGAATGGGCCTGGCCACATACGGGACGGGCCAGATAGGGACTGGTTGGGTCAGATACGGGACAGGAAGTGCCAGAGACGGGAAAGGATGAGGCGGGCCAGATACGTGATGAGATGGGCCAGATAAGGGATAGCCAGATACGGGACGGGATGGTCAGATACGGGACCAAACGGGTCAGATATGGGACTGGACGGACCAGATACGGGACGGGGCGGGTTAGACATTACAGGACGGGCCATAGACAGGATGGGAGGGGCCAGGGACAGGCTGGGACGGGCCAGAGACAGAACGGGACGGCCAGAGACGGGACGGGCCAGAGACGGGATGGATCAGATACAGGACTGGGGACACATTAGGAATGCGTGCACTGTTCCTTTAAGAATCAGGAAGTGCTGCCGCTTCCGCCCTCAACAAGCAGCCAAGACACATGTACACAGCCAGCATAGGAACATAGTGCGCAGCCTGCATTGGTGGGTAAGTCGACGGTCTTGCATGGTGTGAGATGGGAAGCCATGCCAGCTTGCCGCCAGGGATGTTACCATTAAGTAGTGTAGGTCAGGTGCTGAGAAAATGGAAGTTTTGCAAATAAATATTACAACTATTATTTAATAGGCAAACATCACATGTAAAGTTTGCATGATATACCTTCCTAGTACTTTATCTAAATTAGAAGCAAATTGAAGATTACTTCTGCCTAAATGGCAGAAAATGCACCTATCTTGGTGATGGATAGGACAGCTTGAGGGGATATGGAGGAGGCTGATTTTTGATAGGTGTCATTTAAACATTTTGCTAATAATTTATGGAAAGTATCATATTATTCTAACTATTGAACTCACCTTAATTTAAAACACACCCCAGGTTAAATTTGCTGGAGGTGTAAATTTGTGGAGGATTTGATAATACTACCTTTAGTGGGATGGGCCAGATACAGGACGAGACAGGCCAGATACGTGACGGAATGAGCCAGATACAGGACAGGCCAGAAATAGGACCGGACGGGCCGTGCTTGAAAAAGGACGGGACGGGCCAGAGACGGAGCGACCAGATACAGGACGGGCCAGATACGGGACAGGCTGGGCCAGGGATAGGACGTGCTAGATACGGGACTGGCCAGATATGGAACGGGCCAGATACTGGACGGGATGGGCCAGATACGGGATGAGATGGGCTAGATAAGGGAAAGCCCGATACGGGACAGGATGGTCAGAAACGGGACTAAACGGGTCAGATATGGACTGGACGGACCAGATACAGGAAGGGGCGGGTTAGACATTAAAGGACGGGCCATAGACAGGATGGGATGGGCCAGGGACAGGCTGGGATGGGCCAGAGACGGGACGGGTCAGATACAGGACTGGGGACACATTAGGAATGCACACAGCCAGCATAGGAACATAGTGCGCAGCCTGCATTGGTGGGTAAGTCGGCGGTCTTGCATGGTGTGAGATGGGAAGCCATGCCAGCACGCCGCCAGGGATGTTACAATTAAGTAGTGTAGGTCAGGTGTAGAGAAAATGGAAGTTTTGCAAATAAATATTACAATTATTGTTTAATAGGCAAACATCACATGTAGAGTTTGCATGATATACCTTCCTAGTACTTTATCTAAATTAGAAGCAAATTGTTTGAAGATTACTTCTACCTAAATGGCAGAAAATGCACCTATCTTGGTGATGGATAGGACAGCTTGAGGGGATATGGAGGAGGCTGTTTTTTGATAGGTGTCATTTAAACATTTTGCTAATAATTTATGGAAAGTATCATATTTTTCTAACTATTGAACTCACCTTAATTTAAAACACACCCCAGGTTAAATTTCCTGGAGGTGTAAATTTGTGGAGGATTTGATAATACTACCTTTAATGGGATGGGCCAGATACAGGACGGGACAGGCCAGATACATGACGGGATGGGCCAGATGCAGGACAGGCCAGAGACAGGACCGGACGGGACGTGCCTGACAAAGGACGGGACGGGCCAGAGACGGGGCGACCAGATACAGGACAGGACGGTCCAGATACAGGACGGGCCAGGGACGGGACGGACCAGAGCAGGACGGGACTGGCCAGAGGCAGGCCAGGACCAGTCAGGCCAGAGACAGGACGGGACGGGCCAGATACAGGAAGGAACGGGCCAGATGCGGGACGGGCCAGATTCAAGACGGGATGGGCCAGAGACAGGACGGGACGGGCCAGATACAGGAAGGAACGGGCCAGATGCGGGACGGGCCAGATTCAAGACGGGATGGGCCAGAGACAGGAAAGGATGGGACGGGCCAGATACAGGAAGGGACAGGCCAGATTCAGGACGGGATGGGCCAGAGACAGGACGGAATGTGCTAGAGACATTATGGGATAGGCCATAGACAGGACAGGTCGGGCCAGAGACAGGATGGAACGTGCCAGATACATGACGGGATGGGGCAGAAACGTGACGAGCCAGAAATGGGACGGTATGGGCCAGATATGGGACAGGCCAGATACATGATGGGACGGGCCAGATACAGGACGGTACGGACCAGATACGGGACGGGACGGGCCAGATACGGGACGGGTCAGATGCGGGACGGGCCAGATACGGGACAGGCCAGATACAGGACGGGCCAGATACGAGACAGGCCGGGCCAGGGACAGGACGTGCCAGATACGGGATTGGCAGATATGGAACGGGCCAGATGCTGGACGGGATGGGCCAGATACAGGGCGGGCCAGATACGGGACGAGACGTGCCAAAGACTGGACGGGATGGGCCAGAGAAGGGACGGGCAAGAGACAGGATTGGACAGGCCAGAGATAGCACCGGACGGGCCATAGACAGGACGAGACAGGCCAGAGACAGGATGAGATGGGAAGGGACTGGCCAGATACAGGAAGGGACAGGCCAGATACGGGACAGGATAGGCCAGATGCGGGACGTGCCAGATAAGAGACGGGACGGGCCAGATATAGGACGAGACGAGGCAGAGATAGGATGGGACGGGCCAGAACAGGACCGGACAAGCTATATATTATGGGACGTGAAATAGACAGGACGGGACGGGCCAGAGACGGTAGGCGATGAGCCAGATACAGGACAGGACGAGCCAGAGACAGTACGGGACGGGCCAGAAGCAGGACGGGACAAGCTATACATTATGGGACGTGAAATAGACAGGACGGGACGGGCCAGATACAGGACAGTACGAGCCATAGACAGGACGGGACGGGCCAGAGACAAGATGGAACAGGACAGGTACAGGAAAAGACGGGCCAAAAACAGGACGGGATGGCCCAGATACAGTACGGGACAGGCCAGATACAGGACTGTACGGGCCAAATAGTGCGCAGCCTGCATTGGATGGCTAAGTCGGCAGTCTTGCATGGTGTGAGATGGGAAGCCATGCCAGCACGCCGCCATGGATGTTACAATTAAGTAGTGTAGGTCAGGCGTAGAGAAAATGGAAGTTTTTCAAATAAATATTACAACTATTGTTTAATAGGCAAACATCACATGTAGAGTTTTCATGATATACCTTCCTAGTACTTTATCTAAATTAGAAGCAAATTGTTTGAAGATTACTTCTACTTAAATGGCAGAAAATGCACCTATCTTGGTGATGGATAGGACAGCTTGAGGGGATATGGAGGAGGCTGTTTTTTGATAGGTGTCATTTAAACATTTTGCTAATAATTTATGGAAAGTATCATATTTTTCTAACTATTGAGCTCACCTTAATTTAAAGCACAGAGGACGGCACGGGCCAAAGACCAGATGGGACGGGCCAAAGACCGGATGGGACGGGCCAGAGACCGGATGGGACGGGCCAGAGACCGACGGGGCGGGCCAGAGACCGGACGGGACATATACAGGACGGGACAGGCCAGAGACGAGGCGGGCCAGATACAGGATGGGGCAGATACAGGATGGGCCAGGGACGGGCCACTGCAGTACCGGACGGGTCAGAGGCAGGACAGGACGGGTCGGGCCAGAGACAGGACGGGACGGGCCAGAAACAGGACAAGACGGGCCAGAGGCAAGACGAGATGGGCCAGAGACAGGACGAGCCAGAGATAGGACAGGACGGGCCAAATACGGGATGGTACGGGCCAGAAATGGGACGGCACGGGCCAGATACATGACGGGACGGGCCAGATACATGACGAGATGGAACAGATACGGAACAGGACGGGCCAGATACGGGACGAGCCAGATACGGGACAGGCCAGTTACGGGATGGGGCAGATATGGGACGGGGCAGATACGGGACGGTACAGATACAGGACGGGCCAGAGATACAGGACGGGCCAGAGACAGGAATAGGACGGACCATAGACAGGACTGGACGGGCCAGAGACGAGATGGGTCAGATACAGGACTGGGGACACATTAGGAATGCGTGCACTGTTCCTTTAAAAATCAGGAAGTGCTGCCGCTGTCGCCCTCAACAAGCAACCAAGACACATGCACACAGCCAGCAGAGGAACACAGTGTGCAGCATGGATTGGTGGGTAAGTCGGCGGTCTTGCATGGTGTGAGATGGGAAGCCATGCCAGCACGCCGCCAGGGATGTTACAATTAAATAGTGTAGGACAGGCATAGAGAAAATGGAAGTTTTGCAAATAAATATTACAACTATTGTTTAATAGGCAAACATCACATGTAGAGTTTGCATGATATACCTTCCTGGTACTTTATCTAAATTAGAAGGAAATTGTTTGAAGATTACTTCTACCTAAATGGCAGAAAATGCACCTATCTTGGTGATGGATAGGACAGCTTGAGGGGATATGGAGGAGGCTGTTTTTTAATAGGTGTCATTTAAACATTTTGCTAATAATTTATAGAAAGTATCATACTTTTCTAACTATTGAGCTCACCTTAATTTAAAGCACAAAGGACGGCACGGGCCAAAACCAGATGGAACGGGCCAAAGACCGGATGGGATGGGCCAAAGACCGGATGGGACGGGCCAAAGACCGGATGGGACGGGCCAGAGACAGGACGGGACGGGGCGGGCCAGAGACAGGACGGGACATATACAGGACGGGATGGGCCAGATACAGGATGGGCCAGATACAGGATGGGCCAGGGACGGGCCACTGCAGTACCAGACGGGTCTGAGGCAGGACAGGACGGGTCGGGCCAGAGACAGGACGGGACGGGACAGAGATAGGACAAGACGGGCCAGAGACAGAACGAGATGGGCCAGAGACAGAACGAGCCGGAGATAGGACAGGACGGGCCAGAGAAAGGACGGGACTAGCTAGAAACAGGAAGGGACGGGCCAGATACGGGACGGGCCAGATACAGGACGGGACAGGCGAGAGACAGGATGGGATGGGCCAGATATGGGTCGGGAGAGACCAGATACGTGACGGGACCCGACAGGATAGACACGGGACGGTACAAGCCAGATACGCGACGGGCCAGATACAAGATGGGACTAGATGGGCCAGATACAGGATGGTACGGAACGGGCCAGATGCAGGAGGGGATGGTCCGAGTACAGGATGGGACAGGCCAGATAGAGAACTGCACGGGATGGGCCAGAGACAGGACTGGACGGGCCAGAGATAGGATGAGACAGGCCAGATACGGGACGGGACAGGAAAGATACGGAACAGGACGTGCCAGATACAAGATGGTACGGGCCAGATACAGGACGGTACGGGCCAGATACAGAACTGTATGGGACGGGCCAGAGACAGGAGGGGATGGGCCGGGTACAGGATGGGACGGGCCAGATACGGAACTGCACGGTACGGGCCAGAGACAGGACTGGACGGGCCAGAGACAGGATGGGATAGGCCAGATACGGGATGGGGCAGGCCAGATACGGGACAAGACGGGCCAGATACAGGATGGTACGGGCCAGATATGGGACGGTATGGGCCAGATACATGATGGGACGGGCCAGATACAGGACGAGACAGACCAGATACAGAACAGGACGGGCCAGATACGGGACAAGCCAGATACGGGACAGGTCATATATGGGATGGGGCAGATATGGGACGGTACAGATACGGGACGTGCCAGCGACAGGACGGGCCAGATACTGGACGGGATGGGCTAGATACGGGGCGTGCCAGATACGGGACGATACTAGCCAGAGACAGGATGGGACTGGCTAGAGACAGGATGGGATGAGCCAAAGACAGGACGGGTCAGAGACAGGATGGGACGAGCCAAAGACAGGACGGGAGGGGCCAGACACAGGACTGGACAGGCCAGAGACAGAACGGGACGGGCAAGACACAGGACTGGACAGGCCAGAGACAGGACGGGACGGGCCAGATACAGGACGGGACTGGCTAGATACGGGACAGGACCGGCCAGATACTGGACAGGTCAGATACGGGACAGGATGGGCCAGATTCAGGACGGGACGAGATGGGCCAGATACAAGACGGTACGGGACGGGTCAGATACAGGACGGGACGGGCTAGATACGGAACGGGCCAAATACAGGATGGGACGGGCCAGAGACAGGATGGGCGGGCTTGACATTACTGGCCGGGCCATAGACAGAATGGCCAGATACAGGACGGTACTGCCCAGATATGGGACGGCACGGGCCAGATACGCGATGGGACGGGCCAGATACGGGATGGGCCAGATACGGGACGGTCCAGATATGAGACGGGCCAGATATGGGACAGGACGGGCCAGATACGACATGAACCACGGATGGGAAAGGACAGAAACTGAACGGGATGTGCCATTTATGGTGATGGGCCAGATACGTGACACGCTGGGCCATATACGGGACGGGCCAGATACGGGACTGGTTGGGCCATATACGGGATAGGACGGGCTAGATAGTGAAGGGACGAGACGTGCCAGATAAGAGATGGGCCAGATACGGGACTGGACTGGCCAGATATGGGACTGGACTGGCCAGATACGGGACTTGTCGGGTCAGATATGGGACTAAGCAGGCCAGATATGGGACGGACGGGCTAGACATTACAGGACGGGCCATAGACAGGAGGGGAGGGGCCAGGGACAGCACGGGACGGGCCAGAGACAGGTCAGGACGGTACGGGCCAAATATGGGACGGGCCAGATACAGGACGACATGGGCCAGATACGGGACAAGCCAGATATGGGACAGGAGAGGCTAGATATGGGATGAGCCATGGACAGGATGGGATGGGGCTGATACGAGATGGCCAGATACGGGACGGGCCAGATAGGGACTGGTATGGTCAGATACGGGACAGGACGTGCCAGAGACGGGAAGGGACGAGATGGGCCAGATACGGGACTAAACAGGTCAGATATGGGACTGGACGGACCAGATACGGGAAGGGGCGGGTTAGACATTACAGGACGTGCCATAGACAGGATGGGAGGGGCCAGGGACAGGCAAGAGACAGGACGGGACGGGCCAGAGACCGGGACGAGCCAGAGATGGGACGGGTGAGATACAGGACTGGGGACACATTAGGAATGCGTGCACTGTTCCTTTAAGAATCAGGAAGTGCTGCCGCTACAGCCCTCAACAAGCAGCCAAGACACATGCACACAGCCAGCATAAGAACATAGTGCGCAGCCTGCATTGGTGGATAAGTCGGCGGTCTTGCATGGTGTGAGATGGGAAGCCATGCCAGCACGCCGCCATGGATGTTACAATTAAGTAGTGTAGGTCAGGTGTAGAGAAAATGGAAATTTTGCAAATAAATATTACAACTATTGTTTAATAGGCAAACATCACATGTAGAGTTTGCATGATATACCTTCCTGGTACTTTATCTAAATTAGAAGCAAATTGTTTGAAGATTACTTCTACCTAAATGGCAGAAAATGCACCTATCTTGGTGATGGATAGGACAGCTTGAGGGGATATGGAGGAGGCTGTTTTTTTGATAGGTGTCATTTAAACATTTTGCTAATAATTTATGGAAAGTATCATATTTTTCTAACTATTGAACTCACCTTAATTTAAAACACACCCCAGGTTAAAGTTCCTTTATGTGTAAATTTGTGGAGGATTTGATAATACTACCTTTAATGGGATGGGCCAGATACAGGACGGAACAGGCCAGATACGAAATGGGCCAGATACAGGACGGGCCAGAGTCAGGACCGGACGGGACGATCCAGAGACATGACAAGACGGGCCAGAGACATTACGGGACGGGCCGGAGATAGGACGGACTGAGGCGTGCCAGAGACAAGACTGGACGGGCTAGAAACGGGGCGACAGATACAGGACAGGACGGTCCAGATACAGGACAGTCCAGGGATGGGACGGGACAGAGCAGTACGGGACTGGTCTGAGGTAGGACAGGACAGGTCGGGCCAGAGACAGGAGGGGACGGGCAAGAGAGAGGACGGGACGGGCAAAAGAGAGGACGGGACGTTCCAGAGACAGGACGTGATGGGCCAAAGACAGGACGGGACGGACCAGAGATGGGACAGGCAAGAGACAGGATTGGACAGGCCAGAGGTAGCACCGGACGGGTCAGAGACAGGACGGGGCAGGCCAGAGACAGAACGGGACAGGCCAGAGACAGGACGAGATGGGAAGGGACTGGCCAGATACAGGAAGGGACAGGCCAGATATGGGACAGGACAGACCAGATGCGGGACGGGCCAGATACGAGATGGGACGGGCCAGATACAGGACGGGACGAGCCAGAGATAGGACAGGACGGGCCAGAAACAGGACTGGACGAGCAATACATTATGGGACGGGAAATAGACAGGATGGGACGGGCCAGAGACGGTACGGGACGTGCCAGATACAGGACAGGACGAGCAAGTGACAGGACGGGACGGGCCAGAAACAGGACAGGACATGCTATACATTATGAGACCGTCCAGAGACTGGACGGGACGGTCCAGATACAGGAAAAGACGGGCCAGAGACAGGATGGGATGGCCCAGATACAGTACGGGGTGACCAGATACAGGACGGGACGGTTCAGATACAGGATGGGCCAGGGACGGGACGGACCAGAGCAGGACGAGACTGGCCAGAGGCAGGACTGGACCGGTCAGGCCAGAGACAGGACGGGACGGGCCAGATACAGGAAGGGACGGGCCAGATACGGGACGGGCCAGATTCAAGACGGGATGGGCCAGAGATAGGACGTGATGGGACGGGCCAGATACAGGAAGGGACGGGCCATATACTGGACGTGCCACATTCAGGACGGGACGGGCCAGATACAGGACGGGACGGGCCAGATACAGGACGGGACCGACCAGATACAGGACGGGATGGGCCAGAGACAGGACGGAATGTGCTAGAGACATTACGGGACAGGCCATAGACAGGACGGGTCGGGCCAGAGACAGGATGGGACAGGCCAGATTCATGACGGGATGGGCCAGAAACGTGACGAGCCAAATATGGGACGGTATGGGACAGATATGGGACAGCCCACATACATTACGGGACGGGCCAGATACAGGACGGTACGGACCAAATACGTGACGGGACGGGCCAGATACGGGACGGGTCAGATGCGGGACGGGCCAGATACGGGACAGGCCAGATACAGGACGGGCCAGATACGGGACAGGCTGGGCCAGGGACAGGACGTGCCAGATACGGGACAGGCCAGATATGGAACGGGCCAGATACTGGATGGGATGGGCCAGATACAGGGCGGGCCAGATACAGGACGAAACGGACCAGAGCTGCGCCAGAGACAGGAAGGGATGGGCCAGAGACAGGACAGGACGGGCCAAAGACTGGAGCGGACGGGCCAGAGACGGGACGGGTAAGAGACAGGATTGGACATGCCAGAGATAGCACCGGACGGGCCAGAGACAGGACGGGACAGGACAGAGACAGGACAAGATGGGAAGGGACTGGCCAGATACAGGAAGGGACAGGCCAGATACGGGACAGGACAAGCCAGTTGCGGGACGGGCCAGATACGAGACGGGATGGGCCATATATAGGACGGGATGAGGCAGAGATAGGATGGGACGGGCCAGAAACAGGACGGGACGAGCTATACATTATGGGACGGGAAATAGACAGGACGGGACGGGCCATAGACGGTACGCGACGGGCCAGATACAGGACAGGACGAGCCAGAGACAGTACGTGACGGGCCAGAAACAGGACGGGACAAGCAATACATTACGGGACGGGCCATATACAGGACGGGACGGGCCAGAGACAAGACGGAACGGGACAGATACAGGAAAAGACTGGCCAAAGACAGGACTGTACGGGCCAAATAGTGCGCAGCCTGCATTGGTGGGTAAGTCGGCTCTCTTGCATGGTGTGAGATGGGAAGCCATGCCACAACGCCGCCATGGATGTTACAATTAAGTAGTGTAGGTCAGGCATAGAGAAAATGGAAGTTTTGTAAATAAATATTACAACTATTGTTTACTAGGCAAACATCACATGTAGAGTTTGCATGATATACCTTCCTAGTGCTTTATCTAAATTAGAAGCAAATTGTTTGAAGATTACTTCTACCTAAATGGTAGAAAATGCACCTATCTTGGTGATGGATAGGACAGCTTGAGGGGATATGGAGGAGGCTGTTTTTTGATAGGTGTCATTTCAACATTTTGCTAATAATTTATGGAAAGTATCATATTTTTCTAACTATTGTACTCACCTTAATTTAAAACACACCCCAGGTTAAATTTCCTGGAGGTTTAAATTTGTGGAGGATTTGATAATACTACCTTTAATGGGATGGGCCAGATACAGGACGGGACAGACCAGATACGTGACGGGATGGGCCAGATGCAGGACAGGCCAGAGACAGGACCGGACGGGACGTGCCTGAGAAAGGACGGGACGGGCCAGAGACGAGGCGACCAGATACAGGACGGGACGGTCCAGATACAGGATGGGCGAGGGACGGGACGGACCAGAGCAGGACGGGACTGGCCAGAGGCAGGACAGGAACAGTTAGGCCAGAGACAGGTCGGGACGGGCCTGATACAGGAAGGGACGGGCCAGATACGGGACGGGCCAGATTCAAGACAGGATGGGCCATAGACAGGACGGGACCGACCAGATACAAGACAGGATGGGCCAGAGAGAGGACGGAATGTGCTAGAGACATTAAGGAATAGGCCATACACAGGACGGGTCGAGCCAGAGACAGGATGGGACGGGCCAGATACATGACGGGATGGGCCAGAAACGTGACGAGCCAGATATGGGACGGGACGGGCCAGATACAGGACGGTACGGACCAAATACGGGACGGGACGGGCCAGATACGGGACGGGTCAGATGCGGGACGGGCCAGATACGGGACAGGCCAAATACAGGACGGGCCAGATACGGGACAGGCCGGGCCAGGGACAGGACGTGCCAGATACGGGACAGGCCAGATATGGAACGTGCCAGATACTAGACGGGATGGGTCAGATATGGGACAGTCCAGATACATGATGGGGCGGGCCAGATACGGGATGGGATGGGCCAGATACTGGACGGGTCAGATGCGGGATGGGCCAGATACGGGACAGGACAGATACAGGACGGGCCAGATACGGGACAGGCCGGGCCAGGGACAGGACGTGCCAGATACGGGACAGGCCAGATATGGAACGTGCCAGATACTAGACGGGATGGGCCAGATATCGGGCGGGCCAGATATGGGACGAGACGGGCCAGAGCTGGGCCAGAGACAGGAAGGGATGGGCCAGAGACAGGACAGGACGGGCCAAAGACTGGACCGGACGGGCCAGAGACGGGACGGGCAAGAGACAGGATTGGACAGGCCAGAGATAGCACCAGACGTGCCAGAGACAGGACGAGATGGGAAGGGACTGGCCAGATACAGGAAGGGACAGGCCAGATACGGGACAGGACAGGCCAGATGCGGGACGGGCTATATACGAGACGGGACGGGCCAGATATAGGACGGGACGAGGCAGAGATAGGATGGGACGGGCCAGAAACAGGATGGGACGAGCTATGCGTTATGGGACGGTAAATAGAAAGGACGGGACGGGCCAGAGACGGTACGCGATGGGCCAGATATAGGACAGGACGAGCCAGAGACAGTGCGGGACGGGCCAGAAACAGGACGGGACAAGCAATACATTATGGGTCGGGCCAGAGACAGGATGGGACAGGCGAGATTCATGACGGGATGGGCCAGAAACGTGACGAGCCAAATATGGGACGGTATGGGACAGATATGGGACAGCCCACATACATTACGGGACGGGCCAGATACAGGACGGTACGGACCAAATACGGGACGGGACGGGCCAGATACGGGACGGGTCAGATGCGGGACAGGCCAGATACGGGACAGGCCAGATACAGGACGTGCCAGATACGGGACAGGCCAGATATGGAACGGGCCAGATACTGGATGGGATGGGCTAGATACAGGGCGGGCCAGATACAGGACGAGACGGACCAGAGCTGCGCCAGAGACAGGAAGGGATGGGCCAGAGACAGGACAGGACGGGCCAAAGACTGGACCGGACGGGCCAGAGACGGGACGGGTAAGAGACAGGATTGGACATGCCAGAGATAGCACCGGACGGGCCAGAGACAGGACGGGACAGGCCAGAGACAGGACAAGATGGGAAGGGACTGGCCAGATACAGGAAGGGACAGGCCAAATACGGGACAGGACAGGCCAGTTGCAGGACGGGCCAGATACGAGACGGGATGGGCCATATATAGGACGGGATGAGGCAGAGATAGGATGGGACGGGCCAGAAACAGGACGGGACGAGCTATACATTATGGGACGGGAAATAGACAGGACGGGACGGGCCATAGACGGTACGCGACGGGCCAGATACAGGACAGGACGAGCCAGAGACAGTACGTGACGGGCCAGAAACAGGACGGGACAAGCAATACATTATGGGACGGGCCATATACAGGACGGGACGGGCCAGAGACAAGACGGAACGGGACAGATACAGGAAAAGACTGGCCAAAGACAGGACTGTACAGGCCAAATAGTTCGCAGCCTGCATTGGTGGGTAAGTCGGCGGTCTTGCATGGTGTGAGATGGGAAGCCATGCCACAACGCCGCCATGGATGTTACAATTAAGTAGTGTAGGTCAGGTGTAGAGAAAATGGAAGTTTTGTAAATAAATATTACAACTATTGTTTACTAGGCAAACATCACATGTAGAGTTTGCATGATATACCTTCCTAGTGCTTTATGTAAATTAGAAGCAAATTGTTTGAAGATTACTTCTACCTAAATGGTAGAAAATGCACCTATCTTGGTGATGGATAGGACAGCTTGAGGGGATATGGAGGAGGCTGTTTTTTGATAGGTGTCATTTAAACATTTTGCTAATAATTTATGGAAAGTATCATATTTTTCTAACTATTGAACTCACCTTAATTTAAAACACACCCCAGGTTAAATTTCCTGGAGGTGTAAATTTGTGGAGGATTTGATAATACTACCTTTAATGGGATGGGCCAGATACAGGACGGGACAGGCCAGATACGTGACGGGATGGGCCAGATGCAGGACAGGCCAGAGGCAGGACCGGACGGGACGTGCCTGAGAAAGGACGGGACGGGCCAGAGACGAGGCGACCAGATACAGGACGGGACGGTCCAGATACAGGACGGGCCAGGGACGGGACGGACCAGAGCAGGACTGGACTGGCCAGAGGCAGGACAGGACCAGTTAGGCCAGAGACAGGTCGGGACGGGCCTGATACAGGAAGGGACGGGCCAGATACGGGACGGGCCAGATTCAAGACAGGATGGGCCATAGACAGGACAGGATGGGACGGGCCCGATACAGGAAGGGACGGGCCAGATACGGGACGGGCCAGATTCAGGATGGGACGGGCCAGATACAGGACGGGACCGACCAGATACAGGACGGAATGGGCCAGAGAGAGGACGGAATGTGCTAGAGACATTAAGGAATAGGCCATACACAGGACGGGTCGAGCCAGAGACAGGATGGGACGGGCCAGATACATGACGGGATGGGCCAGAAACGTAACGAGCCAGATATGGGACGGGACGGGCCAGATACAGGACGGTACGGACCAAATACGGGACGGGACGGGCCAGATACGGGACGGGTCAGATGCGGGACAGGCCAAATACAGGACGGGCCAGATACGGGACAGGCCGGGCCAGGGACAGGACATGCCAGATACGGGACAGGCCAGATATGGAACGTGCCAGATACTAGACGGGATGGGTCAGATATGGGACAGCCCAGATACATGATGGGACGGGCCAGATACGGGATGGGATGGGCCAGATACGGGACGGGTCAGATGCGGGATGGGCCAGATACGGGACAGGACAGATACAGGACGGGCCAGATACGGGATAGGCCGGGCCAGGGACAGGACGTGCCATATACGGGACAGGCCAGATATGGAACGTGCCAGATACTAGACGGGATGGGCCAGATATCGGGCGGGCCAGATATGGGACGAGACGGGCCAGAGCTGGGCCAGAGACAGGAAGGGATGGGCCAGAGACAGGACGGGACGGGCCAAAGACTGGACCGGACGGGCCAGAGACGGGACGGGCAAGAGACAGGATTGGACAGGCCAGAGATAGCACCAGACGTGCCAGAGACAGGACGGGACAGGCCAGAGACAGGACGAGATGGGAAGGGACTGGCCAGATACAGGAAGGGACAGGCCAGATACGGGACAGGACAGGCCAGATGCGGGACGGGCTATATACGAGACGGGACGGGCCAGATATAGGACGGGACGAGGCAGAGATAGGATGGGACGGGCCAGAAACAGGATGGGACGAGCTATGCGTTATGGGACGGTAAATAGAAAGGACGGGACGGGCCAGAGACGGTACGCGATGGGCCAGATACAGGACAGGACGAGCCAGAGACAGTACGGGACGGGCCAGAAACAGGACGGGACAAGCAATACATTATGGGACGGGCCATAGACAGGACTTGACGGGCCAGAGACAAGACGGAACGGGACAGATACAGGAAAAGACGGGCCAAAGACAGGACGGGATGGCCCAGATACAGTACGGGACAGGCCAGATACAGGACGGTACGGGCCAAATAGTGCGCAGCCTGCATTGGTGGGTATGTCGGCGGTATTGCATGGTGTGAGATGGGAAGCCATGCCAGCACGCCGCCGTGGATGTTACAATTAAGTAGTGTAGGTCAGGCGTAGAGAAAATGGAAGTTTTTCAAATAAATATTACAACTATTGTTTAATAGGCAAACATCACATGTAGAGTTTGCATGATATACCTTCCTAGTACTTTATCTAAATTAGCAGCAAATTGTTTGAAGATTACTTCTACCTAAATGGCAGAAAATGCACCTATCTTGGTGATGGATAGGACAGCTTGAGGGGATATGGAGGAGGCTGTTTTTTGATAGGTGTCATTTAAACATTTTGCTAATAATTTATGGAAAGTATCATATTTTTCTAACTATTAAACTCACCTTAATTTAAAACACACCCCAGGTTAAATTTCCTGGAGGTGTAAATTTGTGGAGGATTTGATAATACTACCTTTAATGAGATGGACCAGATACAGGACGGGACAGGCCAGATACGTGACAGGATGGGCCAGATACAGGACAGGGCAGAGACAGGACCCGACGGACTGTGCCTGAAAAATGACGGGACGGGCCCGAGACGGGGCGACCAGATACAGGACGGGACGGTCCAGATACAGGACGGGCAGCGAAGGGACGGACCAGAGCAGGACGGGACTGGCCAGAGGCAGGACAGGACCGGTCAGGCCAGAGACAGGACGAGACGGGCCCGATACAGGAAGGTACGGGCCAAATATGGGACGGGCCAGATTCAGGATGGGATGGGCCAGAGATAGGACGTGATGGGACGGGCCACATACAGGAAGGGATGGGCCAGATACAGGACGGGCCAGATTCAGGACGGGACGGACCAGATACAGGACGGGACCGAACAGTTACAGGACGGGATCGGCCAGAGACAGGACGGAATGTGCTAGAGACATTACGGGACAGGCCATAGACAGGACGGGTCGGGCCAGAGACAGGACGGGACGGGCCAGATACATGACTGAATTTGTCAGAAACGTGATGAGGCAGATATGGGACGGTATGGGCTAGAAATGGGACAGACCAGATACATGACGGGACTGGCCAGATACAGGACGGTACGGACCAGATATGTGACGGGCCAGATACGGGACGATTCATATGCGGGACGGGCCAGATACGGGACAGTCCAGATACAGGACGGGCCAGATACGGGACAGGCCGGCCCAGGGACAGGACATGCCAGATACGGGACAGGCCAGATATGGAACGGGCCAGATACTGGACGGGATGGGCCAGATACAGGGCGGGCCAGATTCGGGATGAGACGGGCCAGAGCTGGGCCAGAAACAGGAAAGCACGGGCCGGAGACCATACGGGACGGGCCAAAGACTGGACGAGACGGGCCAGAGACGGGACGGGAGAGACAGGACGAGACAGGCCAGAGACAGGACGAGATGGGAAGGGACTGGCCAGATACAGGAAGGGACAGGCCAGATACGGGACAGGACAGGCCAGATGCGGGACGGGCCAGATACAATGTGGGACGTGCCAGATATTGGACGGGACGAGGCAGAGATAGGATGGGACGGGCCAGAAACAGGACGGGACGAGCTATACATTATGGGAAGGGAAATAGACAGGACGGGACGGGCCAGAGACGGTACACGACAGGCCAGATACAGGACAGGACGAGCCATAGACAGTACGGGACGGGCCAGAATCAGGACGGGACAAGCTATACATTATGGGACGGGCCATAGACAGGACGGGACGGGCCAGAGACAAGACTTAAGGGGACAGATACAGGAAAAGACGGCCAAAGACAGGACGGGATGGCCCAGATACAGTACAGGACAGGCCAGATACAGGACGGTACGGACCAAATAGTGCGCAGCCTGCATTGGTGGGTAAGTCGGCGGTCTTGCATGGTATGAGATGGGAAGCCATGCCAGCACGCCGCCATGGATGTTACAATTAAGTAGTGTAGGTCAGGCGTAGAGAAAGTGGAAGTTTTGCAAATAAATATTACAACTATTGTTTAATAGGCAAACGTCACATGTAGAGTTTGCATGATATACCTTCCTAGTACTTTATCTAAATTAGAAGCAAATTGTTTGAAGATTACTTCTACCTAAATGGCAGAAAATGCACCTATCTTGGTGATGGATAGGACAGCTTGAGGGGATATGGAGGAGGCTGTTTTTTGATAGGTGTCATTTAAACATTTTGCTAATAATTTATGGAAAGTATCATATTTTTCTAACTATTAAACTCACCTTAATTTAAAACACACCCCAGGTTAAATTTTCTGGAGGTTTAATTTTGTGGAGGATTTGATAATACTACCTTTAATGGGATGGGCCAGATACAGGACGGGACAGGCCAGATACGGGATGGACCAAATACAGGACGGGCCAGAGACAGGACCGGACAGGACACGCCAGAGACAGGACGAGACGGGCCAGAGACTGGACGGGACGGGCCAAAGACAGGATGAGACTGGCCGGAGATAGGAAGGACCGAGGTGTACCGGAGGCAGGATGGGACGGGCTAGAGACGGGGCGACCAAACACAGGATACAGGATGGTCCAGGGACGGGACTGGCCAGAGGCAGGACAGGACGGGCAAGAGAGAGGATGGGGCGGGCCAAAGAGAGGACGGGACGGGCCAGAGACAGGACGGGACGGGGCAAAGACAGGAAGGGACGGACCAGAGATAGGTCTGGCAAGAGACAGGATTGGACAGGCCAGAGACAGCACCAGACGGGCCAGAGACAGGACGGGACAGGCCAGAAACAGGACGGGACGGGCCAGAGACAGGACAAGATGGGAATGGATTGGCCAGAAACAGGAAGGGACAGGCCAGATACGGGACAGGACAGGCCACATACGGGACGGGCCAGATACGAGATGGGATGGGCCAGATGCAGGACGGGACGAGCCAGAGATAGGACGGGACGGGCCAGAAACAGGACTGGACGAGCTATACATTATGGGACGGGAAATAGACAGGATGGGACGGCCCAGAGATGGTATGGGACGGTCCAGATACAGGAAAAGACGGGCCAGAGACAGGACGGGATGCCCCAGATACAGTACGGGACAGGCCAGATACAGGACGGTACGGGCCAAATATGGGACGGGCCAGATACAGGACGGGACGAGCCAGATATAGGACGGGACGGGCCAGAAACAGGACTGGACGAGCTATACATTATGGGACGGGAAATAGACAGGATGGGACGGGCTAGAGACGGTATGGGTCGTGCCAGATGCAGGACAGGACGAGCCAGAGACAGGACGGGGTCGGGCCAGAAACAGGACGGGACAAGCTATACATTATGGGACGGTCCAGATACAGGAAAAGACGGGCCAGAGACAGGACGGGATGCCCCAGATACAGTATGGGACAGGCCAGATACAGGACGGTACGGGCCAAATATGGGACAGGCCAGATACAGGACGACATGGGCCAGATACGGGACGGGCCAGATATGGGACAGGACAGGCTAGATATGGGATGAGCCATGGACCGGATGGAATGGGCCAGTTACGAGATGGCCAGATACGGGACGGGCCAGATACTGAATTGGCCTGGCCACATATGGGACGGGCCAGATAGGGACTGGTTGGGTCAGATACGGGACAGGACGAGCCAGAAACGGGAAGGGATGAGGCGGGCCAGATACGGGATGAGATAGCCAGATACGGGACAGGATGGTCAGATGCGGGACTAAACGGGTCAGATATGGGACTGGACGGACCAGATACGAGTTGGGGTGGGTTAGACATTACAGGACGGGCCATAGACAGGATGGGAGGGTCCAGGGACGGGCCAGAGACAGGACGGAACAGGCCAGAGACGGGACGGGTCAGATACAGGACTGGGGACACATTAGGAATGCGTGCACTGTTCCTTTAAGAATCAGGAAGTGCTGCCGCTGCTGCCCTCAACAAGCAGCCAAGACACATGTACCAGCCAGCATAGGAACATAGTGCGCAGCCTGCATTGGTGGGTAAGTCGGCGGTCTTGCATGGTGTGAGATGGGAAGCCATGCCAGCACGCCGCCATGGATGTTACAATTAAGTAGTATAGGTCAGGTGTAGAGAAAATGGAAGTTTTGCAAATAAATATTACAACTATTTAATAGGCAAACATCACATGTAGAGTTTGCATGATATACCTTCCTGGTACTTTATCTAAATTAGAAGCAAATTGTTTGAAGATTACTTCTACCTAAATGGCAGAAAATGCACCTATCTTGGTGATGGATAGGACAGCTTGAGGGGATATGGAGGAGGCTGTTTTTTGATAGGTGTCATTTAAACATTTTGCTAATAATTTATGGAAAGTATCATATTTTTCTAACTATTGAATTCACCTTTATTTAAAGCACACCCCAGGTTAAATTTCCTGGAGGTGTAAATTTGTGGAGGATTTGGTAATACTACCTTTAATGAGATGGGCCAGATACAGGACGGGACAGGCCAGATACGTGACGGGATGGGCCAGATGCAGGACAGGCCAGAGACAGGACCGGACGTGACGTGCCTGAGAAAGGATGGGATGGGCCAGAGACGGGGCGACCAGATACAGGACGGTAAGGTCCAGATACAGGACGGGCCAGGGACGGGACGGACCAGAGCAGGACGGGACTGGCCAGAGGCAGGACAGGACCGGTCAGGCCAGAGACAGGATGGGATGGGCCAGATACAGGAAGGGACGGGCCCGATACGGGAAGGGCCAGATTCAAGATGGGATGGACCAGAGACAGGACGGGATGGGACGGGCCAGATACAGGAAGGGACGGGCCAGATACGGGACGACCCAGATTTAAGACGTAACGGGCCACATACAGGACGGGACCGACCAGATACAGGACGGGATGGGCCAGAGACAGGACGGAATGTGCTAGAGACATTAAGGGACAGGCCATAGACAGGACGGGTTGGGCCAGAGACAGGATGGGACGGGCCAGAAACGTGACGAGCCAGATATGGAACGGTATGGGCCAGATATGGGACAGCCCAAATTCATGACGGGACGGGCCAGATTTAGGACGGTACGGACCAGATACGGGACGGGACGGGCCAGATACGGGACGTGTCAGATGCGGGATGGGCCACATACGGGACAGGCCAGATACAGGACGGGCCAGATACGGGACAGGCCGGGCCAGGGATAGGATGTGCCAGATACGGGACAGGCCAGATATGGAACGAGCCAGATACTGGACGGGATGGGCCAGATTCATGTCAGGCCAAATACGGGACGAGACGGGCCAGAGCTGGGCCAGAGACAGGAAGGGATGGGCCAGAGTTAGGACGGGACGGGCCAAAGACTGGACGGGACGGGCTAGAGACGGGACGGGCAAGAGACAGGATTGGACAGGCCAGAGGTAGCACAGGACGGGCCAGAGACTGGACGGGACATGCCAGAGACAGGACGAGATGGGAAGGGACTGGCCAGATACAGGAAGGGACAGGCCAGATACGGGACAGGACAGGCCAGATACGGGGCGGGCCAGATACGAGACGTCACAGGCCAGATATAGGACGGGACGAGGCAGACATAGGATGGGACGGGCCAGAAACGGGACGGGACGAGCTATACATTATGGGACGGGAAATAGACAGGAGGGGTCGGGCCAGAGACGGTACGGGACGTGCCAGAAACAGGACGGGACAAGCTATACATTATGGGACGGGCCATAGACAGGACAGGACGGGCCAGAGACAACAAGGAACGGGACAGATTCAGGAAAAGACGGGCCAAAGACAGTACCGGACAGGCCAGATACAGGACGGTACGGGCCAAATAGTGCGCAGCCAGCATTGGTGGGTAAGTCGGCGGTCTTGCATGGTGTGAGATGGGAAGCCATGCCAGCACGCCGCCAGTGATGTTACAATTAAGTAGTGTAGGTCAGGGGTAGAGAAAATGGAAGTTTTGCAAATAAATATTACAACTATTGTTTAATAGGCAAACATCACATGTAGAGTTTGCATGATATACCTTCCTAGTACTTTATCTAAATTAGAAGCAAATTGTTTGAAGATTACTTCTACCTAAATGGCAGAAAATGCACCTATCTTGGTGATGGATAGGACAGCTTGAGGGGATATGGAGGAGGCTGTTTTTTGGATAGGTGTCATTTAAATATTTTGCTAATAATTTATGGAAAGTATCATATTTTTCTAATTATTGAACTCACCTTAATTTAAAACACACCCCAGCTTAAAGTTCCTTTATGTGTAAATTTGTGGAGGATTTGATAATACTAATAATACTACCTTTAATGGGATGGGCCAGATACAGGACAGGCCAGGCCAGATACAAAATGGGCCAGATAAAGGACGGGCCAGAGACAGGACCGGACGGGACACGCCAGAGACAGGACGAGATGGGCCAGAGACCGTACCGGACGGGCCAAAGACAGGATGAGACTGGCCGGAGATAGGACGGACCGAGGCGTGCCAGAGACAGGACGGGACGGGCTAGAGACAGGGCGACCAGATACAGGATACAGGACGGTCCAGGGACGGGACGGGCCAGAGCAGGACGGGACTGGCCAGAGGCAGGACAGGACCGGCAAGAGAGGACGGGTCGGGCAAGAGACAGGATTGGACAGGACAGAACGGGACGGACCAGAGACGTGACGGGATGGGCCAGAGACAGGATGAGATGGGAAGGGATTGGCCAGATACAAGAAGGGACAGGCCAGATACGGGACAGGACAGGCCACATGCGGGACGGGCCAGATACCAGATGGGACGGGCCAGATACTGGACGGGACGAGCCAGAGATAGGACGGGACGGGCCAGAAACAGGACTGGACGAGCTATACATTATGGGACGATCCAGATACAGGAAAAGAGGGACCAGAGACAGGAGGGGATGCCCCAGATACAGTACGGGACAGGCCAGATACAGGACGGTACAGGCCAAATATGGGACGGGCCAGATACAAGACGACATGGGCCTGATACGGGACGGGCCAGATATGGGACAGGACAGGCTAGATATGGGATGTGCCATGGACAGGATGGGATGGGCCAGATACGAGATGGCCAGATACGGGACGGGCCAGATACTGAATGGGCCTGGCCACATTTGGGTCGGGCCAGATAGGGACTGGTTGGGTCAGATACGGGACAGGACGTTCTAGAGACGAGAAGGGATGAGGCGGGCCAGATACGGGATGAGATAGCCAGATATGGGATAGGATGGTCAGATACGGGACTAAACGGGTCAGATATGGGACTGGACGGACCAGATACGGGACGGGGCGGGTTAGACATTACAGGACGGGCCATAGACAGGATGCGAGGGGCCAGGGACGGGCCAGAGACGGGACGGGTCAGATATAGTACTGGGGACACATTTGGAATGCGTGCACTTTTCCTTTAAGAATCAGGAAGTACTGCCGCTGCTGCCCTCAACAAGCAGCCAAGACACATGCACTCAGCCAGCATAGGAACATAGTGCGTAGCCTGCATTGGTGGGTAAGTCGGCGGTCTTGCATGGTGTGAGATGGGAAGCCATGCCAGCACACCGCCAGGGATGTTACAATTAAGTAGTATAGGTCAGGTGTAGAGAAAATGGAAGTTTTGCAAATAAATATTACAACTATTATTTAATAGGCAAACATCACATGTAGAGTTTGCATGATATACCTTCCTAGTACTTTATCTAAATTAGAAGCAAATTGAAGATTACTTCTACCTAAATGGCAGAAAATGCACCTATCTTGGTGATGGATAGGACAGCTTGAGGGGATATGGAGGAGGCTGGTTTTTGATAGGTGTCATTTAAACATTTTGCTAATAATTTATGGAAAGTATCATATTTTTCTAACTATTGAACTCACCTTAATTTAAAACACACCCCAGGTTAAATTTCCTGGAGGTGTAAGTTTGTGGAGGATTTGATAATATTACCTTTAATGGGATGGGCCAGATACAGGACAGGACAGGCCAGATACGTGATGGGATGGGCCAGATACAGGACAGGCCAGAGACAGAACCAGACAGGATGTGCCTGAGAAAGGACGGGACGGGCCAGAGACGGGGCGACCAGATACAGGACGGGACGGTCCAGATACAGGATGGGCCAGGGACGGGATGCACCAGAGCAGGATGGGACTGGCCAGGGGCAGGACAGGACCGGTCAGGCCAGAGAAAGGACGGGACGGGCCAGATACAGGAAGGCACAGGCCAGATACGGGACGGGCCAGATTCAAGACGGGATGGGTCAGAGACAGGACAGGATAGGACGGGCCATATACAGGAAGGGACAGGCCAGATACGGGACGGGCTAGATTTAGGACGGGACGGGCCAGATACAGGACGGGACCGACCAGATGCAGGACGGGATGGGCCAGAGACAGGACGGAATGTGCTAGAGACATTACGGGACGGGCCATAGACAGGACGGGTTGGGCCACAGACAGGATAGGATGGGCCAGATACCTGACGGGATGGGCCAGAAACGTGATGAGCCAGATATGGGACAGCCCAGATACATGACGGGACGGGCCATATACAGGACGGTACGGACCAGATAGGGGACGGGACGGGCCAGATATGGGACGGGTCAGATGCGGGATGGGCCAGATACGGGACAAGCCAGATACAGGACTGGCCAGATACGGGACAGGCCGGGCCAGGGACAGGACGTGCCAGATACGGGACAGGCCAGATATGGAACGGGCCAGATACTGGACGGGATGGGCCAGATACGGGATGAGACAGGCCAGAGCTGGGCCAGAGACAGGAAAGGATGGGCCAGAGACAGGAAAGGACGGGCCAGAGATGGGACGGGCAAGAGACAGGATTGGACAGACCATAGATAGCACCGGACGGGCCAGAGACAGGACGGGACAGGCCATGGACAGGACGAGATGGGAAGGGACTGGCCAGATACAGGAAGGGACAGGCCAGATACGGGACAGGACAGGCCAGATGCGGGACGGGCCAGATACGAGAGGGGACGCGCGAGAAATAGGACGGGACAAGGCAGAGATAGGATGGCACGGGCCAGAAACAGGACGGGACGAGCTATACATTATGGGACGGGAAATAGACAGGACGGGACGGGCCAGAGACGGTACGCGACGGGCCAGATACAGGACAGGACGAGCCAGAGATAGTACGGGACTGGCCAGAAACAGGACGGGAAAAGCTATACATTATGGGACGGGCCATAGACAGGACGGGCCAGATTCAGGACGGGACGGGCCAGATACAGGACGGGACCGACCAGATACAGGACGGGATGGGCCAGAGACAGGACGGAATGTGCTAGAGACATTATGGGACAGGCCATAGACAGGACGGATCGGGCCATATAAAGGATGGGACGGGCCAGATACATGACGGGATGGGCCAGAAACGTGACGAGCCAGATATGGGATGGTATGGGCCAGCTATGGGACAGCCCAGATACATGACGGGACGGGACAGATACAGGACGGCACAGGCCAGATACAGGACGGGCCAGAGACAGAACCGGACGGGCCAGAGACTGGACGGGACGGGCCAAAGACAGGATGAGGCTGGCCGAAGATAGGACGGACCGAGGCATGCCAGAGACAGGACGGGATGGGCTAAAGACGGGGAGACCAGATACAGGACGTGGCGGTCCAGATACAGGACGGTCCAGGGACGGGACGGGCCAGAGCCGGATGGGACTGGCCAGAGCCAGGACAGGACCGGTCGGGCCAGAGACAGGACGGGACGGGCAAGAGAGAGGACGGGACGGGCCAAAGAGAGGACTTGACGGGCCAGAGACAGGACGGGAAGGGCCAAAGACAGGACGGGAAGGACCAGAGATGGGACGGGCAAGAGACAGGATTGGACAGGCCAGAGATAGCACCGGACGGGCCAGAGACAGGACGGACCAGGCCAGAGACAGGACGGGATGGGCCAGAGACAGGATGAGATGGGAAGGTGCTGGCCAGATACAGGAAGGGACAGGCCAGATAAGGGAGAAAACAGGCCAGATGCGGGACTGGCCAGATACAAGATGGGTCGGGCCAGATACCAGACGGGACGAGCCGGAGATAGGACGGGACGGGCCAGAAACAGGACTGGACGAGCTATACATTATGGGACGGGAAATAGACAGGATGGGACGGGCCAGAGACGGTACGGGACGTGCCAGATACAGGACAGGACGAGCCAGAGACAGGACGGGACGGGCCAGAAACAGGACGGGACAAGCTATACATTATGGGGCGGGACAGAGACCGGGCGGGACGGTCCAGATACAGGAAAAGACAGGCCAGAGACAGGACAAGATGGCCCTGATACAGTACGGGACAGGCGAGATACAGTACGGTACGGGCCAAATATGGGACAGGCCAGATACAGGACGACATGGGCCAGATACGAGACGGGCCAGATATGGGACAGGACAGGCTAGATATGGGATGAGCCATGGACAGGATGGGATGGGCCAGATACGAGATGGCCAGATACGGGACGGGCCAGATACTGAATAGGCCTGACCACATACGGGACGGGCCATATAGGGACTGGTATGGTCAGATACGGGACAGGATGTGCCAGAGAAGGGAAGGGACGAGGTGGGCCAGATACGGGATGAGATGGTCCAGATAAGGGACAGCCAGATACGGGACGGGATGGTCAGATACGGGACTAAACAGGTCAGATATGGGACTGGACAGACCAGATACGGGACGGGGCGGGTTATACATTACAGGACGGGCCATAGACAGGATGGGAGGGGCCAGGGACGGGCCAGAGACAGGACGGGACGGGCCAGAGACGGGACGGGCCAGAGATGGGACGGGTCAGATACAGGACTGGGGACACATTAGGAATGCGTGCACTGTTCTTTTAAGAATCAGGAAGTACTGCTGCTGCCGCCCTCAACAAGCAGCCAAGACACATGCACACAGCCAGCATAGGAACATAGTGCGTAGCTTGCATTGGTGGGTAAGTCGGCTGTCTTGCATGGTGTGAGATGGGAAGCCATGCCAGCACGCCGCCAGGGATGTTACAATTAAGTAGTGTAGGTCAGGTGTAGAGAAAATGAAAGTTTTGCAAATAAATATTACAACTATTATTTAATAGGCAAACATCACATGTAGAATTTGCATGATATACTTTCCTGGTACTTTATCTAAATTAGAAGCAAATTGTTTGAAGATTACTTCTACCTAAATGGCAGAAAATGCACCTATCTTGGTGATGGATAGGACAGCTTGAGGGGATATGGAGGAGGCTGTTTTTTGATTGGTGTAATTTAAACATTTTGCTAATAATTTATGGAAAGTATCATAGTTTTCTAACTATTGAACTCTCCTTAATTTAAAACACACCGCAGGCTAAAGTTCCTTTATGTGTAAATTTGTGGAGGAATTGATAATGCTACCTTTAATGGGATGGGCCAGATACAGGACGGGACAGGCCAGATACGTGACGGGATGGGCCAGATACAGGACGGGCCAGATACGGGACAGGCTGGGCCAGGGACAGGACATGCCAGATACGGGAAAGGCCAGATATGGAACGGGCCAGATACTGGACGGGATGGGCCAGATACAGGGCGGGTCAGATACGGGACGAGAAGGGCCCGAGCTGGGCCAGAGACAGGAAGGGATGGGCCAGATACAGGACGGGACAGGCCCATCCTATCTCTGCCTCTTCCCGTCCTATATCTGGCCCGTCCCGCATCTGGCCTGTCCTGTCCCGTATCTGGCCAGTTTCTTTCCATCTCGTCCTGTCTCTGGCGTGTCCCCTCCTGTCTCTGGCCCTTCTGGTGCTATCTCTGGCCTGTCCAATCCTGTCTCTTGCCTGTCCCATCTCTAGTCCGTCCCATCCTGTCTTTGGCTGTCCCATCCTGTCTCTGACCTGTCCCGTCCTCTCTTTGACCCGTCCCGTCCTGTCTCTTGCCCGTCCCGTCCTGTCTCTGGACAGACCGGTCCTGTCCTGCCTCTGGCCAGTTCCGTCCTGCTCTGGCCCGTCCCGTCTCTGGCCCGTCTGGTGCTATCTCTGGCTTGTCCAATCCTGTCTCTTGCCTGTCCCATCTCTAGTCCGTCCCATCCTGTCTTTGGCTGTCCCATCCTGTCTCTGACCTGTCCCGTCCTCTCTTTGACCCGTCCCGTCCTGTCTCTTGCCCGTCCCGTCCTGTCTCTGGACAGACCGGTCCTGTCCTGCCTCTGGCCAGTTCCGTCCTGCTCTGGCCCGTCCCGTCTCTGGACCGTCCTGTATCTGGACCGTCCCATCCTGTATCTGGTCGCCCTGTCTCTAGCCCATCCCTTCTTGTCTCTGGCACGCCTCGGTCCGTCCTATCTCCGGCCAGTCTCATCCTGTCTTTGGCCCGTCCCGTCCTGTCTCTGGCCCGTCTCTTCCTGTCTCCTGTATCTAAATCAGAAGCAAATTGTTTGAAGATTACTTCTACCTAAATGGCAGAAAATGCACCTATCTTGGTGATGGATAGGACAGCTTGAGGGGATATGGAGGAGGCTGTTTTTTGATTGGTGTAATTTAAACATTTTGCTAATAATTTATGGAAAGTATCATAGTTTTCTAACTATTGAACTCACCTTAATTTAAAACACACCCCAGGTTAAAGTTCCTTTATGTGTAAATTTGTGGAGGATTTGATAATACTACCTTTAATGCTGTAAGGTAGAATAGAGTGGATAGAGATCTAATGTTAGTGTTTCTCTGCGGCATGTGTATTATACTCGTATACTTTTGCAGCAGGCAATTTATATGTATTCTATGCAGCAAACACATAATCACATCACTGCTGAATGCACAGTACATGCACATTGAGCTCTGCTATGCATGCACACAGCTCTGCTGCATATATACACACAGCTCAGTTACACACAGCTGTCTTATATACACACATCTCTGCTATATACGTACACACACCTCTGCAGCATGCACACAGCTCAGCTACATACAAACACACAATTCTCCTACATTCACATACATAGCTTTCCTATATACACACATGTCTCATATATACACATACAGCTCCACTATGTACACTCACACACACACACATATATATATATATATATATATATATATATATGTATATACACAAACGCACATAAAAACAGACATACACACAACCACTGTATACCATGCTGGGTTCTTTTGATGTGCCTTTAGCATTGATAAGTTGTCACACTCTTGCCTATTATGTTAATATTCTTCTAGTAAACTTTATAAGCCTGACTGTCTTTCTAGAAGACATATTGAGATTAATTTAAGTACTTGAGGCCCGATTGATTGCGCCCAGTTCAGGAGCTATACGGATGCTATAGGTGAAGGCCATGTCATTATGTTCCACTACGTACTAAAAAATGAAGTAGTGTAGGTCAAGCATAGAGAAAATGGAAGTTTTGCAAATAAATATTACAACTATTGTTTAATAGGCAAACATCACATGTAGAGTTTGCATGATATACCTTCCTAGTACTTTATCTAAATTAGAAGCAAATTGTTTGAAGATTACTTCTACCTAAATGGCAGAAAATGCACCTATCTTGGTGGTGGATAGGACAGCTTGAGGGGATATGGAGGAGGCTGTTTTTTGATAGGTGTCATTTAAACATTTTGCTAATAATTTATGGAAAGTATCATATTTTTCTAACTATTGGACTCACCTTAATTTAAAACACACCCCAGATTAAATTTCCTGGAGGTGTAAATTTGTGGAGGATTTGATAATACTACCTTTAATGGGATGGGCCAGATACAGGATGGGACAGGCCAGATACGGGACGGACCAAATACAATACGGGCCAGAGACAGGACCGGACGGGACACGCCAGAGACAGGACGAGACGGGCCAGAGACAGGACGGGACGGGCCATAGACAGGATGAGACTGGCCGTAGATAGGACGGACCGAGGCGTGCCAGAGACAGGACGGGACTGGCTAGAGACGGGGCGACCAGATACAGGATGGGACGGGCCAGATACAGGACGGGCCAGAGACAGGACCGGACGGGAGACGCCGGAGACAGGACGAGACGGGCCAGAAACAGGACGGGACGGGTCAAAGACAGGATGAGACTGGCCGGAGATAGGACAGACCGAGGCGTGCCAGAGACAGGATGGGACGGGCTAGAGCCGGGGCGACCAGATACAGGACAGTCCAGATACAGGACAGTCCAGGGACGGGACGGGCCAGAGCAGGACGGAACTGGCCAGAGGCAGCACAGGACTGGTCGGGCCAGAGACAGGACGGGACGGGCAAGAGAGAGGACGGGACTGGCCAAATAGAGTACGGGACGGGCCAGAGGCAGGACGGGATGGACCAAAGACAGGACGGGACGGACCAGAGATGGGACGGGCAAGAGACAGGATTGGACAGGCCAGAGATAGCACCGGACGGGCCAGAGACAGGACGGGACAGGCCAGAGACAGGATGGGACGGGCCAGAGACAGGACGAGATGGGAAGGTACTGGCCAGATACAGGAAGGGACAGGCCAGATACGGGACAGGACAGGCCAGATGCGGGACGGGCTAGATACGAGATGGAACGGGCCAGATACAGGACGGGACGAGCCAGAGATAGGACAGAACGGGCCAGAAACAGGACTGGACAAGCTATACATTATGGGACGGGAAATAGACAGGATGGGACGGGCCAGAGACAGTACGGGACGTGCCAGATACAGGACAGGACGAGCCAGTGACAGGACGGGACGGGCCAGAAACAGGACGTGACAAGCTATACATTATGGGACGGGCCAGAGACCGGACGGGACAGTCCAGATACAGGAAAAGACGGGCAAGAGACAGGACGGAATGGCCCAGATACAGTGCGGGCCAAATATGGGACGGGCCAGATACAGGATGACATGGGCCAGATACGGGATGGGCCAGATATGGGACAGGACAGGCTAGATATGGGATGAGCCATGGACAGGATGGGATGGGCCAGATACGAGATGGCCAGATACGGAACGGGCCAGATACTGAATGGGCCTGGCCACATACGGGACGGATCAGATAGGGACTTGTTGGGTCAGATACGGGACAGGACGTGCCAGAGACGGGAAGGGACGAGGCGGGCCAGATACGGGATGAGATGGGCCAGATAAGGGACAGCCAGATACAGGACGGGATGGTCAGATATGGGACTAATCGGGTCAGATACGGGAAAGGACGGACCAGATACGTGACGGGGCGGGTTAGACATTACAGGACGGGACGGGCCAGAGACGGGACGAGCCAGAGATGGGACGGGTCAGATACAGGACTGGGGACAGATTAGGAATGCGTGCACTGTTCCTTTAAGAATCAGGAAGTGCTGCTGCTGCCACCCTCAACAAACAGCCAAGACACATGCACACAGCCAGCATAGGAACATAGTGCGTAGCCTGCATTGGTGGGTAAGTCGGCTGTCTTGCATGGTGTGAGATGGGAAGCCATGCCAGCACGCCGCCAGGGATGTTACAATTAAGTAGTGTAGGTCAGGTGTAGAGAAAATGGAAGTTTTGCTAATAAATATTACAACTATTATTTAATAGGCAAACATCACATGTAGAGTTTGCATGATGTACTTTCCTGGTACTTTATCTAAATTAGAAGCAAATTGTTTGAAGATTACTTCTACCTAAATGGTAGAAAATGCACCTATCTTGGTGATGGATAGGACAGCTTGAGGGGATATGGAGGAGGCTGTTTTTTGATAGGTGTCACTTAAACATTTTGCTAATAATTTATGGAAAGTATCATATTTTTCTAACTATTGAACTCACCTTAATTTAAAACACACCCCAGGTTAAATTTCCTGGAGGAGTAAATTTGTGGAGGATTTGATAATACTACCTTTAATAGGATGGACCAGATACAGGACTGGACAGGCCAGATATGTGACGGGATTGGCCAGATACAGAACAGGTGAGAGACAGAACCGGACGGGACGTGCCTGAGAAAGGACGGGAGGGGCCAGAGACGGGGCAACCAGGTACAGGACGGGACGGTTGAGATACAGGATGGGCCAGGGACGGGACGGACCAGAGCAGGACGGGACTGGCCAGAGGCAGGACAGGACCGGTCAGGCCAGAGATAGGACGAGACGGGCCAGATACAGGAAGGGACGGGCCAGAGACGGGACGGGCTCGATTCAACACGGGATGGGCCAGAGATAGGACGTGATGGGTTGGGCCAGATACAGGAAGGGATGGGCCAGATACGGGACGGGACAGATTCACGATGGGACGGGCCAGATACAGGATGGGACCGACCAGATGTAGGACGGGATGGGCCAGAGACAGGACAGAATGTGCTAGAGACATTACGGGACAGGCCATAGACAGGACGGGTCGGGCCAGAGACAGGATGGGACGGGACAGATATATGACGGGATGGGCCAGAAACGTGACGAGCCAGATATGGGACGGTATGGGCCAGATATGGGACAGCCCAGATACATGAAGGGACGGGCCAGGTACGGGATGGGATGGGCCAGATACTGGACGGGTCAGATGCGGGATGGGCCAGATACGGGACAGGACAGATACAGGACGGGCCAGATACGGGATAGGCCGTGCCAGGGACAGGACGTGCCAGATACGGGACAGGCCAGATATGGAACGTGCCAGATACTAGACGGGATGGGCCAGATACCGGGTGGTCCAGATACGGGACGAGACGGGCCAGAGACAGAAAGGGATGGACCAGAGACAGGACGGGACGGGCCAAAGACTGGACGGGACGGGCCAGAGACGGGACGGGCAAGAGACAGGATTGGACAGGCCAGGGATAGCACCGGACGGACCAGAGACAGGACGGGACAGGCCAGAGACAGGACGAGATGGGAAGGGACTGGCCAGATACAGGAAGGGACAAGCCAGATACGGGACAGGACAGGCCAGATGCGGGACGGGCCATATACGAGACGGGACGGGCCAGATATAGGACGGGACGAGGCAGAGATAGGATGGGACGGGCCAGAAAAAGGACGGGAAGAGCTATGCATTTTGGGACGGGAAATAGAAAGGACAGGACGGGCCATAGACGGTACGCGATGGGCCAGATACAGGATAGGACGAGCCAGAGACAGTACAGGACGGGCCAGAAACAGGACGGGACAAGCAATACATTATGGGACGGGCCATAGACAGGACGGGACGGGCCAGAGACAAGTCGGAACGGGACAGATACAGGAAAAGATGGGCCAAAGCCAGGACGGGATGGCCCAGATACAGTACGGGACAGGCCAGATACAGGACGGTACGGGCCAAATAGTGCGCAGCCTGCATTGGTGGGTATGTCGGCGGTATTGCATGGTGTGAGATGGGAAGCCATGCCAGTACGCCGCCATGGATGTTACAATTAAGTAGTGTAGGTCAGGCGTAGAGAAAATGGAAGTTTTTCAAATAAATATTACAACTATTGTTTAATAGGCAAACATCACATGTAGAGTTTGCATGATATACCTTCCTAGTACTTTATCTAAACTAGAAGCAAATTGTTTGAAGATTACTTCTACCTAAATGGCAGAAAATGCACCTATCTTGGTGATGGATAGGACAGCTTGAGGGGATATGGAGAAGGCTGTTTTTTGATAGGTGTCATTTAAACATTTTGCTAATAATTTATGGAAAGTATCATATTTTTCTAACTATTGAACTCACCTTAATTTAAAACACACCCCAGGTTAAATTTCCTGGAGGTTTAAATTTGTGGAGGATTTGATAATACTACCTTTAATGGGATGGGCCAGATACAGGACGGGACAGGCCAGATACGTGACGGGATGGACCAGATGCAGGACAGGCCAGAGACAGGACCGGACGGGACGTGTCTGAGAAAGGACGGGATGGGCCAGAGACGGGGCGACCAGATACAGGACGGGACGGTCCAGATAGAGGAAGGGCCAGGGATGGGACGGACCAGAGCAGGACGGGACTGGCCAGAGGCAGGACAGGACCGGTCAGGCCAGAGACAGGATGGGACGGGCCAGATACAGGAAGGGACGGGCCAGATACGGTACGGGCCATATTTAAGCCGGGATGGGCCAGAGACAGGACGGGATGGGACGGGCCACATACAAGAAGGGACGGGCCAGACACGGGACGGGCCAGATTCAAGACGGGACGGGCCAGATACAGGACGGGACCGACCAGATACAGGACGGGACGGTCCAGATACAGGACGGGCCAGGGACGGGACGGACCAGAGCAGGACGGGACTGGCCGGAGGCAGGACAGGACCGGTCAGGCCAGAGACAGGACGGGACGGGCCAGTTACAGGAAGGGAAGGGCCAGATACGGTACGGGCCAGGTTCAAGACGGGGTGGGCCAGAGACAGGACGGGATGGGACGGGCCAGATACAGGAAGGGACGGGCCAGATACGGGACGGGCCAGATTCAGGACGGGACGGGCCAGATACAGGACGGGACCGACCAGATACATAACGGGATGGACCAGAGATAAGACGGAATGTGCTAGAGACATTACGGGATAGGCCATAGACAGGACGGGTCGGGCCAGAGACAGGATGGGACGGGCCAGATACATGACGGGATGGGCCAGGAACGTGACGAGCCAGATATGGGACGGTATGGGCCAGATATGGGACAGCTCAGATACATGACGGGACGGGCCAGATACAGGACGGTACGGACCAGATACGGGACTTGACGGGCCAGATACGAAACGGGTCAGATGCGGGATGGGCCAGATACGGGAACGGCTAGATACAGGACGGGCCAGATACGGGACAGGCAGGGACAGGAACAAGACGTACCAGATACGGGACAGGCCAGATACTGGACGGGATGGGCCAGATACAGGGCGGGCCAGATACGGGACGAGACGGGCCAGAGCTGCGCCAGAGACAGGAAGGGAAGGGCCAGAGACAGGGCAGGACGGGCCAAGGACTGGACAGGAAGGGCCAGAGATGGGACGAGGCAGAGATAGGATGGGATGGGCCAGAAACAGGACGGTACGAGCTATCCGTTATGGGACGGGAAATAGACAGGACGGGACGGGCCAGAGACGGTACGCGACGGGGTCAGATACAGAACAGGACAAGCCAGAGACAGTACGGTACGGGCCAGAGACAGTACGGGACGGGCCAGATACATGACGGGACGGGCCAGAGCAGGATGGGACTGGCCAGAGGCAGGACAGGACCGATCGGGCCAGAGACAGGACGGAACGGGCAAGAGAGAGGACGGGACGGGCCAGATACAGGACGGGACAGGCCAGACACGGGATGGGCCAGATACAGGACGGGCCAGAGACAGGACCGGATGGGCTAGAGACAGACGGGACCGGACGGGCCAAAGACAAGATGAGACTGGCCGAAGATAGGACGGACCGAGGCGTGCCAGAGACAGGACGGGACGGGCTAGAGATGGGGCGACCAGATACAGGACGGTCCAGGGACGGGACGGGCCAGAGCAGGATGGGACTGGCCAGAGGCAGGACAGGACCGATCGGGCCAGAGACAGGACAGGACGGGCAAGAGACAGGATTGGACAGGCTAGAGATAGCACCGGTCGGGCCAGAGACAGGACGGACGAGGCCAGAGACAGGATGGGACGGGCCAGAGACAGGATGAGATGGGAAGGTACTGGCCAGATACAGGAAGGGACAGGCCAGATAAGGGACAAGACAGGCCAGATGCGGGACGGGCCAGATACGAGATGGGACGGGCCAGATACAAGATGGGACGAGCCGGAGATAGGACGGGACGGGCCAGAAACAGGACTGGACGAGCTAAACATTATGGGACGGGAAATAGACAAGATGGGAACGGCCAGAGACGGTACGGGATGTGCCAGATACAGGACAGGATGAGCCAGAGACAGGATGGGACGGGCCAGAAACAGGACGGGACAAGCTATACATTATGGGACGAAACAGAGACCGGACGGGATGGTCCAGATACAGGAAAAGACGGGCCAGAGACAGGACAGGATGGCCCAGATACACTACGGGACAGGCCAGATACAGGACGGTACGGGCCAAATATGGGACGGGCCAGATACAGGACGACATGGGCCAGATATGGGACAGGAGAGGCTAGATATGGGATGAGCCATGGACAGGATGGGATGGGCCAGATACTAGATGGCCAGATACGAGACGGACCAGATACTGAATGGGCCTGGCCACATACGGGACTGGCCAGATAGGGATTGGTTGGGTCAAATACGGGACAGGACGTGCCAGAGATGGGAAGGGACAAGGCGGGCCAGATACTGGATGTGATGAGCCAGATAAGGGAAAGCCAGATACGGGACGGGATGGTCAGATACGGGACTAAACGGGTCAGATATGCGACTGGACAGACCAGATACGGGACGGGGCGGGTTAGACATTACAGAACGTGTCATAGACAGGATGGGAGGGGCCAGGGACAGGCTGGGACGGACCAGAGACAGGACCGGACAGGCCAGACACGGGACGGGTCAGATACAGGACTGAGGATACAAAAGGAATGCGTGCACTGTTCTTTTAAGAATCAGGAAGTGCTGCCGCTGCCGCCCTCAACAAGCAGCCAAGACAAATGCACACAGCCCGCATAGGAACATAGTGCGCAGCCTGCATTGGTGGGTAAGTCGGCGGTCTTGCATGGTGTGAGATGGGAAGCCATGCCAGCACGCCGCCATGGATGTTACAATTAAGTAGTGTAGGTCAGGTGTAGAGAAAATGGAAGTTTTGCAAATAAATATTACAACTATTGTTTAATAGGCAAATGTCACATGTAGAGTTTGCATGATATACCTTCCTAGTACTTTATCTAAATTAGAAGCAAATTGTTTGAAGATTACTTCTACCTAAATGGCAGAAAATGCACCTATCTTGGTGATGGATAGGACAGCTTGAGGGGATATGGAGGAGGCTGTTTTTTTGATAGGTGTCATTTAAACATTTTGCTAATAATTTATGGAAAGTATCATATTTTTATAACTATTGAACTCACCTTAATTTAAAACACACCCCAGGTTAAAGTTCCTTCATGTGTAAATTTGTGGAGGATTTGATAATACTACCTTTAATGGGATGGGCCAGATACAGGACGGGACAGGCCAGATACGGAATGGGCCAGATACAGGATGGGCCAGAGACAGGACGAGACGGGCCAGAGACAGGACGGGACAGGCCAAAGACAGGATGAGACTGGCCGGAGATAGGACGGACCGAGGCGTACCAGAGACAGGACGGGACGGACTAGAGACGGGGCGACAGATACAGGACGGGACGGTCCAGATACAGGACAGTCCCGGGACGGGACGTGCCAGAGCAGGACGGGACTGGTCAGAGGCAGGACAGGACCGATCGGGCCAGAGACAGGATGGGACGGGTTAGAGAGAGGACGGGACGGGCCAAAGAGAGGACTGGATGGACAAAAGATGGGATGGGCAAGAGACAGGATTGGACAGGCCAGAGATAGCACCGGACGGGCCAGAGACATTACGGGACAGGCCAGAGACAGGACGAGACGGGCCAGAGACAGGACGAGATGGGAAGGGACAGGCCAGATACGGGACAGGACAGGCCAGATACGGGACAGGCGAGATACGAGATGGGACGGGCCAGATACAGGACGGGACGAGCCTGAGATAGGACGGGGCGTGCCAGAAACAGGACTTGACGAGCTATACATTATGGGACGGGAAATAGACAGGATGGGACGGGCCAGAGATGGTACAGGATGTGCCAGATACAGGACAGGACGGGACGGGCCAGAAACAGGACGGGACAAGCTATACATTATGGGACCGTCCAGAGACCTGACAGGACGGTCCAGATACAGGATAAGACGGGCCAGAGACAGGACAGGATGACCCAGATACAGTACAGGACAGGCCACATACAGGACGGTCCGGGCCAAAAATGAGACGGGTCAGATACAGGACGACATGGGCCAGATACGGGACGGGCCAGATATGGGACAGGACAGGCTAGATATGGGATGAGCCATGGACAGGATGGGATGGGCCACATACAAGATGGCCAGATACAGGACGGGCCAGATACTGAATGGGCCTGGCCACATACGGGACGGGCCAGATAGGGACTGGTTGGGTCAGATACGGGACAGGAAGTGCCAGAGACGGGAAAGGATGAGGCGGGCCAGATAAGGGATAGCCAGATACGGGGCGGGATGGTCAGATACGGGACCAAACGGGTCAGATATGGGACTTGACGGACCAGATATGGGACGGGGCGGGTTAGACATTACAGGACGGGCCATAGACAGGATGGGAGGGGCCAGGGACAGGCTGGGACGGGCCAGAGACAGGACGGGACGGGCCAGAGACGGAATGGGTGTGATACAGGACTGGGGACACATTAGGAATGCGTGCACTGTTCCTTTAAGAATCAGGAAGTGCTGCCGCTGCCGCCCTCAACAAGCAGCCAAGACACATGTACACAGCCAGCATAGGAACATAGTGCGCAGCCTGCATTGGTGGGTAAGTCGACGGTCTTGCATGATGTGAGATGGGAAGCCATGCCAGCTTGCCGCCAGGGATGTTACAATTAAGTAGTGTAGGTCAGGTGTAGAGAAAATGGAAGTTTTGCAAATAAATATTACAACTATTATTTAATAGGCAAACATCACATGTAGAGTTTGCATGATATACCTTCCTAGTACTTTATCTAAATTAGAAGCAAATTGAAGATTACTTCTGCCTAAATGGCAGAAAATGCACCTATCTTGGTGATGGATAGGACAGCTTGAGGGGATATGGAGGAGGCTGTTTTTTGATAGATGTCATTTAAACATTTTGCTAATAATTTATGGAAAGTATCATATTATTCTAACTATTGAACTCACCTTAATTTAAAACACACCCCAGGTTAAATTTCCTGGAGGTGTAAATTTGTGGAGGATTTGATAATACTACCTTTAGTGGGATGGGCCAGATACAGAACAAGACAGGCCAGATACGTGACGGAACGGGCCAGATACAGGACAGGCCAAAGATAGGACCGGAAGGGCCGTGCCTGAAAAAGGACGGGACGGGCCAGAGACGGGGCGACCAGATACAGGACGGGACGGTCCAGATACAGGACGGGCCAGGGAAGGGACTGAACAGAGCAGGACGGGACTGGCCAGAGGCAGGACAGGAACGGTTAGGCCAGAGAAAGGACGGGACGGGCCAGATACAGGAAGGGACGGGCCAGATACGGCACGGGTCAGATTCAAGACGGGATGAGACAGGACAGGATAGGACGGGCCAGATACAGGAAGGGACGAACCAGATACGGGACGTGACGGGCCAGATACGGGACGGGTCAGATGCGGGACGGGCCAGATACGGGACAGGCCAGATACAGGACGGGCCAGATACGGGACAGGCCGGGCCAGGGACAGGACGTGCCAGATACGGGACAGGCCAGATATGGAACGGGCCAGATACTGGACGGGATGGGCCAGATACGGGATGAGACGGGCCAGACCTGGGCCAGAGACAGGAAGGGATGGGCCAGAGACAGGACAGGACGGGCCAGAGATGGGACGTGCAAGAGACAGGATTGAACAGGCCAGAGATAGCACCGAACGGGCCAGAGACAGGACGGGACAGGCCAGCGACAGGACGAGATGGGAAGGGACTGGCCAGATACAGGAAGGGACAGGCCAGATACGGGACAGGACAGGCCAGATGCGGGACGGGCCAGATACGAGACGGGACGCGCCAGATATAGGACAAGAGAAGGCAGAGATAGGATGGGACGGGCCAGAAACAGGACGGGACGAGCTATACATTATGGGACGGGAAGTAGACAGGATGGGATGGGCCAGAGACGGTACGCGACGGGCCAGGTACAGGACAGGACGAGCCAGAGATAGTACGGGACTGGCCAGAAACAGGACGGGACAAGCTATACATTATGGGGCGGGTCATAGACAGGACGGGCCAGATTCAGGACGGGACGGGCCAGATACAGGACGGGACCGACCAGATACAGGACGGGATGGGCCATAGACAGGACGGAATGTGCTAGAGACATTACGGGACAGGCCATAGACAGGACGGGTCGGGCCATAGACAGGATGGGAGGGGCCAGGGACAGGCTGGGACGGGCCAGAGACAGGACGGGACGGGCCAGAGACGGAATGGGTCTGATACAGGACTGGGGACACATTAGGAATGCGTGCACTGTTCCTTTAAGAATCAGGAAGTGCTGCCGCTGCCGCCCTCAACAAGCAGCCAAGACACATGTACACAGCCAGCATAGGAACATAGTGCGCAGCCTGCATTGGTGGGTAAGTCGACGGTCTTGCATGGTGTGAGATGGGAAGCCATGCCAGCTTGCCGCCAGGGATGTTACAATTAAGTAGTGTAGGTCAGGTGTAGAGAAAATGGAAGTTTTGCAAATAAATATTACAACTATTATTTAATAGGCAAACATCACATGTAGAGTTTGCATGATATACCTTCCTAGTACTTTATCTAAATTAGAAGCAAATTGAAGATTACTTCTGCCTAAATGGCAGAAAATGCACCTATCTTGGTGATGGATAGGACAGCTTGAGGGGATATGGAGGAGGCTGTTTTTTGATAGATGTCATTTAAACATTTTGCTATTAATTTATGGAAAGTATCATATTACTCTAACTATTGAATTCACCTTAATTTAAAACACACCCCAGGTTAAATTTCCTGGAGGTGTAAATTTGTGGAGGATTTGATAATACTACCTTTAGTGGGATGGGCCAGATACAGGACAAGACAGGCCAGATACGTGACGGAACGGGCCAGATACAGGACAGGCCAAAGATAGGACCGGACGGGCCGTGCCTGAAAAAGGACGGGACGGGCCAGAGACGGGGCGACCAGATACAGGACGGGACGGTCCAGATACAGGACGGGCCAGGGAAGGGACTGAACAGAGCAGGACGGGACTGGCCAGAGGCAGGACAGGAACGGTCAGGCCAGAGAAAGGACGGGACGGGCCAGATACAGGAAGGGACGGGCCAGATACGGCACGGGTCAGATTCAAGACGGGATGGGCCAGAGACAGGACAGGATAGGACGGGCCAGATACAGGAAGGGACGAACCAGATACGGGACGTGACGGGCCAGATACAGGACGGGTCAGATGCGGGACGGGCCAGATATGGGACAGGCCAGATACAGGACGGGCCAGATACGGGACAGGCCGGGCCAGGGACAGGACGTGCCAGATACGGGACAGGCCAGATATGGAACGGGCCAGATACTGGACGGGATGGGCCAGATACGGGATGAGACGGGCCAGACCTGGGCCAGAGACAGGAAGGGATGGGCCAGAGACAGGACAGGACGGGCCAGAGATGGGACGTGCAAGAGACAGGATTGAACAGGCCAGAGATAGCACCGAACGGGCCAGAGACAGGACGGGACAGGCCAGCGACAGGACGAGATGGGAAGGGACTGGCCAGATACAGGAAGGGACAGGCCAGATACGGGACAGGACAGGCCAGATGCGGGACGGGCCAGATACGAGACGGGACGCGCCAGATATAGGACGGGACAAGGCAGAGATAGGATGGGACGGGCCAGAAACAGGACGGGACGAGCTAAACATTATGGGACGGGAAGTAGACAGGACGGGATGGGCCAGAGACGGTACGCGACGGGCCAGATACAGGACAGGACGAGCCAGAGATAGTACGGGACTGGCCAGAAACAGGACAGGACAAGCTATACATTATGGGACGGGCCATAGACAGGACGGGCCAGATTCAGGACGGGACGGGCCAGATACACGACGGGACCGACCAGATACAGGACGGGATGGGCCATAGACAGGACGGAATGTGCTAGAGACATTACGGGACAGGCCATAGACAGGACGGGTCGGGCCATAGACAGGATGGGACGGGCCAGATACATGACGGGATGGGCCAGAAACGTGACGAGCCAGATATGGGATGGTATGGGCCAGCTATTGGACAGCCCAGATAAATGACGGGACGGGCCAGATACAGGACGGGACAGGCCAGATACGGGATGGGCCAGATACAGGACGGGCCAGAGACAGGACCGAACGGGCCAGAGACAGATGGGACCGGACGGGCCAAAGACAAGATGAGACTGGCCGAAGATAGGACTGACCGAGGCGTGCCAGAGACAGGACGGGACTGGCTAGAGACGGGGCGACCAGATACAGGACGGGGCGGTCCAGATACAGGACGGTCCAGGGACGGGACTGGCCAGAGCAGGATGGGACTGGCCAGAGGCAGGACAGGACCGATCGGGCCAGAGACAGGACAGGACGGGCAAGAGACAGGATTGGACAGACCAGAGATAGCACCGGTCGGGCCAGAGACAGGACGGACGAGGCCAGAGACAGGATGGGACCGACCAGATACAGGTCGGGACGGGCCAGATACAGGAATGGACGGGCCAGATACGGGACGGGCCAGATTCAAGACAGGATGGGCCAGAAACAGGACAGGATGGGACGGGCCACATACAGGAAGGGACGGGCCAGATACGGGAAGGGCCAGATTCAGGATGGGACGGGCCAGATTCAGGACGGGACCGACCAGATACAGGACGGGATCAGCCAGAGACAGGACGGAATGTGCTAGAGACATGGGATAGGCCATACACAGGACGGGTCAGGCCAGAGACAGGATGGGACGGGCCAGATATATGACGGGATGGGCCAGAAACGTGACGAGCCAGATATGGGACGGTATGGGCCAGATATGGGACAGCCCACATACATGACGGGACGGGCCAGATACAGGACGGTACGGACTAGATACGGGACGGGACGGGCCAAATACGGGACGGGTCAGATGCGGGACGGGCCAGATACGGGACAGGCCAGATACAGGACGGGCCAGATACGGGACAGGCCGGGCCAGGGACAGGACGTGCCAGATACGGGACAGGCCAGATATGGAACGGGCCAGATACTGGACGGGATGGGCCAGATACAGGGCGGGCCAGATACAGGACGAGACGGACCAGAACTGCGCCAGAGACAGGAAGGGATGGGCCAGAGACAGGACAGGACGGGCCAAATACTAGACGGGACGGGCCAGAAACGGGACGGACAAGAGACAGGATTATACAGGCCAGAGATAGCACCGGACGGGCCAGAGACAGGACGGGACAGGCCAGAGACAGGACGAGATGGGAAAGGACTGGCCAGATACAGGAAGGGACAGGCCATATACGGGACAGGACAGGCCAAATGCGGGATGGGCCAGATACGAGACGGGACGGGCCAGAAACAGGACGGGACGAGCTATACATTATGGGACGGGAAATAGACAGGACGGGACGGGCCATAGACGGTACTCGACGGGCCAGATACAGGACAAGACGAGCCAGAGACAGTACGGGACGGGCCAGAAACAGGACGGGACAAGCTATACATTATGGGACGGGCCATAGACAGGACGGGACGGGCCAGAGACAAGACAGAACGGGCCAAATAGTGCGCAGCCTGCATTGGTGGGTAAGTCGGCGGTGTTGCATGATGTGAGATGGGAAGCCATGCCAGCACGCTGCCTTGGATGTTAAAATTAAATAGTGTTGGTCAGGCGTAGAGAAAATGGAAGTTTTTCAAATAAATATTACAACTATTGTTTAATAGGCAAACATCACATGTAGAGTTTGCATGATTTACCTTCCTAGTACTTAGAAGCAAATTGTTTGAAGATTAGTTCTACCTAAATGGCAGAAAATGCACCTATCTTGGTGATGGATAGGACAGCTTGAGGGGATATGGAGGAGGCTGTTTTTTGATAGGTGTCATTTACACATTTTGCTAATAATTTATGGAAAGTATCATATTTTTCTAACTATTGAACTCACCTTAATTTAAGACACACCCCAGGTTAAATTTCCTGGACGTGTAAATTTGTGGAGGATTTGATAATACTACCTTTAATGGGATGGGCCAGATCCAGGACGGGACAGGCCAGATACGTGACGGGATGGGCCAGATGCAGGACAGGCCAGAGACAGGACGGACGGGACGTGCCTGAGAAAGGACGGGACTGGCCAGAGACGGGGCAACCAGATACAGGACGGGACGGTCTAGATACAGGACGGGCCAGGGACGGGATGGACCAGAGCAGGACGCGACTGGCCAGAGGCAGGACAGGACCAGTCAGGCCAGAGACAGGATGGGACGGGCCAGATACTAGAAGAGACGGGCCAGATACGGGACCGGCCAAATTCAAGACGGGATGGGCCAGAGATAGGACGTGATGGGACGGGCCAGATACAGAAAGGGATGGGTCAGAGACAGGACAGAATGTGCTAGAGACATTAAGGGACAGGACATAGACAGGAGGGGTCGGGCCAGAGACAGGATGGGTCGGGCTAGAGACAGGATGGGACGGGCCAGATACATGACGGGATGGGCCAGAAACGTGACGAGCCAGATATGGGACGGTATGGGCCAGATATGGGACAGCCCAGATACATGACGGGACGGGCCAGATTTAGGATGGTACGGACCAGATACGGGACGGGACGGGCCAGATACGGGACGGGTCAGATGCGGGATGGGCCAGATACGGGTCAGGCCAGATACAGGACGGGCTAGATACGGGACAGGCCGGGCAGGGACAGGACGTGCCAGACACGGGACTGTCCAGATATGAAACGGGCCAGATACTGGACGGGATGGGCCAGATGCAGGGCGGACCAAATACCGGACGAGACGGGCCAGAACTGGGCCAAACACAGGAAGGGATGGGCCAGAGACGGGGCGGGCCAAAGACTGGACGGGACGGGCCAGAGAAGGGACGGGCAAGAGACTGGATTGGACAGGCCAGAAATAGCAACGGACCGGCCAGAGACAGGACGGGACAGGCCAGAGACAGGACGACATGGGAAGGGACTGGCCAGATACAGGAAGGGACAGGCCAGATACGCGACAGGACAGGCCAGATGCGGAACGGGCCACATACGAGACGGGACGGGCCAGATATATGACGGGACGACGCAGAGATAGGATGGGACGGGCCAGAAATAGGACGGGGCAAGCTATACATTATGGGACGGGAAATAGGACGGGACGGACCAGAGAGGGTACGTGACGGGCCAGATACAGGACAGGACGAGCCAGAGAAAGTACGGGACGGGCCAGAAACAGTTCGGGACAAGCTATACATTATGGGACGGGCCATAGACAGGACTGGACGGGCCAGAGACAAGACGGAACGGGACAGATACAGGAAAAGACGGGCCAAAGAAAGGACGGGATGGCCCAGATACAGTACGGGACAGGCCACATACAGGACGGTACGGGCCAAATAGTGTGCAGCCTGCATTGGTGGGTATGTCGGCGGTCTTGCATGGTGTGAGATGGGAAGCCATGCCAGCACGCCGCCATAGATGTTACAATTAAGTAGTGTAGGTCAGGCGTAGAGAAAATGGAAGTTTTTCAAATAAATATTACAACTATTGTTTAATAGGCAAACATCACATGTAGAGTTTGCGTGATATACCTTCCTAGTACTTTATCTAAATTAGAAGCAAATTGAAGATTACTTCTACCTAAATGACAGAAAATGCACCTATCTTGGTGATGGATAGGACAGCTTGAGGGGATATGGAGGAGGTTGTTTTTTTGATAGGTGTCATTTAAACATTTTGCTAATAATTTATGGAAAGTATCATATTTTTCTAACTATTGAACTCACCTTAATTTAAAACACACCCCAGGTTAAAGTTCCTTTATGTGTAAATTTGTGGAGGATTTGATAATACTACCTTTAATGGGATGGGCCAGATACAGGACGGGACAGGCCAGATACGGAATGGGCCAGATACAGGACGGGCCAGAGACAGGACCGGACGGATCACGCCAGAGACATGACGAGACGGGCCAGAGACAGGACGGGACAGGCCAAAGACAGGATGAGACTGGCCGGAGATAGGACGGACCGAGGCGTACCAGAGACAGGACGGGACGGGCTAGAGACGGGGCGACAGATACTGCACGGGACGGTCCAGATACAGGACAGTCCAGGGACAGGACGGGCCAGAGCAAGACGGGACTGGTCAGAGGCAGGACAGGACCGATCAGGCCAGAGACAGGACGGGACGGGCCAAAGAGAGGACGGGATGGACAAGAGATGGGATGGGCAAGAGACAGGATTGGACAGGCCAGAGATAGCACCGAATGGGCCAGAGACATGACGGGACAGGCCAGAGACAGGACGGGACGGGCCAGAGACAGGACTAGATGGGAAGGGACAGGCCAGATATGGGACAGGACAGGCCAGATGCGGGACGGGCCAGATACGAGATGGGACGGGCCAGATACAGGACGGGACGAGCCAGAGATAGGACGGGACGGGCCAGAAACAGGACTTCACGAGCTATACATTATGGGACGGGAAATAGACAGGATGGGACGTGCCAGAGACGGTACAGGATGCGCCAGATACAGGACAGGACTAGCCAGTGACAGGACGGGACGGGCCAGAAACAGGACGGGACAAGCTATACATTATGGGACCGTCCAGAGACCGGACGGGACGGTCCAGATACACGATAAGACGGGCCAGAGACAGGACAGGATGGCCCAGATACAGTACGGGACAGGCCACATACCGGACGGTCCGGGCCAAAAATGAGACGGGCCAGATACAGGACGACATGGGCCAGATACGGGACGGGCCAGATAGGGACTGGTTGGGTCACATACAGGACAGGACGTGCCAGAGACGGGAAGGGACGAGGCGGGCCAGATACGGGATGAGATGGGCCAGATAAGGGACAGCCAGATACGGGACGGGATGGTCAGATACGGGACTAAACGGGTCAGATATGGGACTGGACGGACCAGATACGGGACGGGGCGGGTTAGACATTACAGGACAGGACATAGACAGAATGGGAGGGGTCAGGGACAGGCTGAGACTGGCCAGAGACAGGACGGGACGGGCCAGAGACGGGACGGGCTAGAGATGGGACGGGTCAGATACAGGACTGGGGACACATTAGGAATGCGTGCACTGATCCTTTAAGAATCAGGAAGTGCTGCCGCTGCCGCCCTCAACAAGCAACTAAGACACATGCACACAGCCAGCATAGGAACATAGTGCGCAGCCTGCATTGGTGGGTAAGTCGGCGGTCTTGCATGGTGTGAGATGGGAAGCCATGCCAGCTCACCGCCAGGGATGTTAAAATTAAGTAGTGTAGGTCAGGTGTAGAGAAAATGGAAGTTTTGCAAATAAATATTACAACTATTATTTAATAGGCAAACATCACATGTAGAGTTTGCATGATATACTTTCCTGGTACTTTATCTAAATTAGAAGCAAATTGTTTGAAGATTACTTCTACCTAAATGGCAGAAAATGCACCTATCTTGGTGATGGATAGGACAGCTTGAGGGGATATGGAGGAGGCTGTTTTTGATAGGTGTAATTTAAACATTTTGCTAATAATTTATGGAAAGAATCATATTTTTCTAACTATTGAACTCACCTTAATTTAAAACACACCCCAGGTTAAATTTCCTGGAGGTGTAAATTTGTGGAGGATTTGATAATACTACCTTTAATGGGACTTTAATGGGATGGGCCAGATACAGGACGGGACAGGAAAGATACGGGATGGGCCAGACACAGGACCGGCCAGATACAGGACGGGCCAGAGACAGGACCGGACGGGACACGCCAGAGACAGGACGAGACGGGCTAGAGACAGGACGGGACGGACCAAATACAGGATGAGACTGGCCGGAGATAGCACGGACCGAGGCGTGCCAGAGACAGGACCGGACGGGCTAAAGACGGGGCGACCAGATACAGGATGGGACGGTCCAGATACAGGACGGTCCAGGGACGGGACGGGCCAGAGCAGAATGGGACTGGCCAAAGGCAGGACAGGACAGGTCGGGCCAGAGAGAGGACGAGACGGGCAAGAGAGATGACGGGACAGGCCAAAGAGAGGACGGGACTGGCCAGAGACAGGACGAGACGGGCCAAATACAGGACGGGACGGACCAGAAATGGGACGGGCAAGAGACAGGATTGGACAGGCCAGAGATAGCACCGGACGGGCCATACCATAGGACGGGGCAGGCCAGAGACAGGACGAGATGGGAAGGGACTGGCCAGATACAGGAAGGGACAGGCCAGATACAGGACAGGACAGGCCAGATGCGGGACGGGCCAGATACGAGATGGGACGGGCCAGATACAGGACGGGACGAGCCAGAGATAGGACGGGACGGGCCAGAAACAGGACTGGACGAGCTATACATTATGGGACGGGATATAGACAGGATGGGACGGGCCAGAGACGGAACGGGACGTGCCAGATACAGGACAGGATGAGCCAGAGACAGGACGGGACGGGCCAGAAACAGGACGGGACAAGCTATACTTTATGGGACGGGCCGGAGACCGGACGGGACGGTCCAGATACAGGAAAAGACAGGCCAGAGACTGGACGGGATGGCCCAGATACAGTACGGGACAGGCCAGATACAGGCTGGTACGGGCAAAATATGGGACGGGCCAGATACAGGACGACATGGGCCAGATACGGGACGGGCCAGATATGGGACAGGACAGGCTAGATATGGGATGAGCCATGGACAGGATGGGATGGGCCAGATACGAGATGGCCAGATACGGGACGGGCCAGATACTGAATGGGCCTGGCCACATACGGGACGGGCCAGATAGGGACTGGTTGGGTCAGATACGGGACAGGAAGTGCCAGAGACGGGAAAGGATGAGGCGGGCCAGATACGTGATGAGATGGGCCAGATAAGGGATAGCCAGATACGGGACGGATGGTCAAATACGGGACCAAACGGGTCAGATATGGGACTGGACGGACCAGATACGGGACGGGGCGGGTTAGACATTACAGGACGGGCCATAGACAGGATGGAAGGGGCCAGGGACAGGCTGGGATGGGCCAGAGACAGGACGGGACGGGCCAGAGACGGGACGGGCCAGAGACGGGACGGGTCAGATATAGAACTGTAGAGTTTGCATGATATACCTTCCTAGTACTTTATCTAAATTAGAAGCAAATTGTTTGAAGATTACTTCTGCCTAAATGGCAGAAAATGCACCTATCTTGGTGATGGATAGGACAGCTTGAGGGGATATGGAGGAGGCTGTTTTTTGATAGGTGTCATTTAAACATTTTGCTAATAATTTATAGAAAGTATCATATTTTTCTAACTATTGAGCTCACCTTAATTTAATGCACAGAGGACGGCACGGGCCAAAGACCGGATGGGACGGGCCAGAGACCGGATGGGGCGGGCCAGAGACCGGATGGGGCGGGCCAGAGACCGGATGGGACGGGACATATACAGGACGGGACGGGCCAGAGACGAGGCGGGCCAGATACAGGATGGGCCAGGGACGGGCCACTGCAGTACCGGACGAGTCAGAGGCAGGACAGGACGGGTCCGGCCAGAGACAGGACGGGACGGGCCAGAAACAGTACGAGATGGGCCAGAGACAGGACGAGCCAGAGATAGGACAGGACGGGCCAGATACGGGATGGTATGGGCCAGAAATGGGATGGTACGGACCAGATACATGACGGGACGGGACAGATACAGGACAAGACGGACCAGATACGGAACAGGACGGGCCAGATACGGGACGAGCCAGATACGGGACAGGCCAGATACGGGACGGGGCAGATAGGGGACGGGGCAGATAGGGGACGGTACAGATACGGGACGGTCCAGAGATACAGGACGGGCCAGAGACAGGAATAGGACGGGCCATAGACAGGACGGGATGGGCCAGAGACGGGACGGGTCAGACACAGGACTGGGGACACATTAGGAATGCGTGCACTGTTCCTTTAAGGATCAGGAAGTGCTGCCGCTGTCGCCCTCAACAAGCAGCCAAGACACATGCACACAGCCAGCAGAGGAACACAGTGTGCAGCCTGGATTGGTGGGTAAGTCGGCGGTCTTGCATGGTGTGAGATGGGAAGCCATGCCAGCACGCCGCCATGGATTTTACAATTAAGTAGTGTAGGTCAGGTGTAGAGAAAATGGAAGTTTTGCAAATAAATATTACAACTGTTGTTTAATAGGCAAACATCACATGTAGAGTTTGCATGATATACCTTCCTGGTACTTTATGTAAATTAGAACAAATTGTTTGAAGATTACTTCTACCTAAATGGCAGAAAATGCACCTATCTTGGTGATGGATAGGACAGCTTGAGGGGATATGGAGGAGGCTGTTTTTTTGATAGATGTCATTTAAACATTTTGCTAATAATTTATAGAAAGTATCATATTTTTCTAACGATTGAGCTCACCTTAATTTAAAGTACAGAGGACGGCACGGACCAAAGACCGGATGGGGCGGGCCAGAGACCGGATGGGGCGGGCCAGAGACCGAATGGGGCAGGCCAGAGACAGGACGGGACATATACAGGACGGGACGGGCCAGAGACGACGCGGGCCAGATACAGGATGGGCCAGGGACGGGCCACTGCAGTACCGGACGGGTCAGAGGCAGGACAGGACGGGTCCAGCCAGAGACAGGACGGGACGGGCCTGAGACAGGACGAGATGGGCCAGAGACAGGACGAGCCAGAGATAGGACTGGACGGGCCAGATACGGGATGGTACGGTCCAGAAATGGGATGGTACGGGCCAGATACAAGACGGGACGGGCCAGATTCAGGATGAGACGGACCAGATACGGAACAGGACGGGCCAGATACGGGACGAGCCAGATACGGGACAGGGCAGATATGGGACGGGGCAGATACGGGACGGTACAGATACGGGACGGTCCAGAGATACAGGACCGGCCAGAGACAGGAATAGGACGGGCCATAGACAGGACGGGAGGGGTCAGATACAGGACTGGGGACACATTAGGAATGCGTGCACTGTTCCTTTAAGAATCAGGAAGTGCTGCCGCTGTCGCCCTCAACAAGCAGCCAAGACACATGCACACAGCCAGCAGAGGAACACAGTGTGCAGCCTGGATTGGTGGGTAAGTCGGCGGTCTTGCATGGTGTGAGATGGGAAGCCATGCCAGCACGCCGCCAGGGATGTTACAATTAAATAGTGTAGGACAGGCATAGAGAAAATGGAAGTTTTGCAAATAAATATTACAACTATTGTTTAATAGGCAAACATCACATGTAGAGTTTGCATGATATACCTTCCTAGTACTTTATCTAAATTAGAAGCAAATTGTTTGAAGATTACTTCTACCTAAATGGCAGAAAATGCACCTATCTTGGTGATGGATAGGACAGCTTGAGGGGATATGGAGGAGGCTGTTTTTTGATAGGTGTCATTTAAACATTTTGCTAATAATTTATAGAAAGTATCATACTTTTCTAACTATTGAGCTCACCTTAATTTAAAGCACAGAGGACGGCACGGGCCAAAACCAGATGGAACGGGCCAAAGACCGGATGGGATGGGCCAAAGACCGGATGGGACGGGCCAAAGACCGGATGGGACGGGCCAGAGACAGGACGGGACGGGGCGGGCCAGAGACAGGACGGGACATATACAGGACGGGATGGGCCAGATACAGGATGGGCCAGATACAGGATGGGCCAGGGACGGGCCACTGCAGTACCAGACGGGTCTGAGGCAGGACAGGACGGGTCGGGCCAGAGACAGGATGGGACGGGACAGAGATAGGACAAGACGGGCCAGAGACAGAACGAGATGGGCCAGAGACAGGACGAGCCGGAGATAGGACAGGATGGGCCAGAGAAAGGACGGGACTGGCTAGAAACAGGAAGGGACGGGCCAGATACGGGACGGGCCAGATACAGGACGGGACAGGCGAGAGACAGGATGGGATGGGCCAGATATGGGTCGGGAGAGGCCAGATATGTGACGGGACCCGACAGGATAGACACGGGACGGTACAAGCCAGATGCGCGACGGGCCAGATACAAGATGGGACTAGATGGGCCAGATACAGGATGGTACGGAACGGGCCAGATACAGGAGGGGACGGTCCGAGTACAGGATGGGACAGGCCAGATAGAGAACTGCACGGGATGGGCCAGAGACAGGACGGGACGGGCCAGAGATAGGATGGGACAGGCCAGATACGGGACGGGACAGGAAAGATACGGAACAGGACGGGCCAGATACGAGATGGTACGGGCCAGATACAGGACGGTACGGGCCAGATACAGAACTGTATGGGACGGGCCAGAGACAGGAGGGGATGGGCCAGTTACAGGATGGGACGGGCCAGATACGGAACTGCACGGTACGGACCAGAGACAGGACTGGACGGGTCAGAGACAGGATGGGATAGGCCAGATACGGGATGGGGCAGGCCAGATACGGGACAAGACGGGCCAGATACAGGATGGTACGGGCCAGATATGGGACGGTATGGGCCAGATACATGACGGGACGGGCCAGATACAGGACGAGACAGACCAGATACAGAACAGGACGGGCCAGATACGGGACAAGCCAGATACGGGACAGGTCATATATGGGATGGGGCAGATATGGGACGGTACAGATACGGGACGTGCCAGCGACAGGACGGGCCAGATACTGGACGGGATGGGCTAGATACGGGGCGGGCCAGATACGGGACGATACTAGCCAGAGACAGGATGGGACTGGCTAGAGACAGGATGGGATGAGCCAAAGACAGGACGGGTCAGAGACAGGATGGGACGAGCCAAAGACAGGACGGGAGGGGCCAGACACAGGACTGGACAGGCCAGAGACAGAACGGCACGGGCAAGACACAGGACTGGACAGGCCAGAGACAGGACAGGACGGGCCAGATACAGGATGGGACTGGCTAGATACGGGACAGGACCGGCCAGATACTGGACAGGTCAGATACGGGACGGGATGGGCCAGATTCAGGACGGGACGAGATGGGCCAGATACAAGACGGTACGGGACGGGTCAGATACAGGACGGGACGGGATAGATACGGAACGGGCCAAATACAGGACGGAACGGGCCAGAGACAGGATGGGCGGGCTTGACATTACGGGCCGGGCCATAGACAGAATGGGACGGGCCAGATACAGGACGGTACTGCCCAGATATGGGACGGAACGGGCCAGATACGCGATGGGACGGGCCAGATACGGGATGGGCCAGATACGGGACGGTCCAGATATGAGACGGGCCAGATATGGGACAGGACGGGCCAGATACGACATGAGCCAGGGATGGGAAAGGACAGAAACTGAACGGGATGTGCCATTTATGGTGATGGGCCAGATACGTGACACGCTGGGCCATATACGGGACGGGCCAGATACGGGACTGGTTGGGCCATATACGGGATAGGACGGGCTAGATAGTGAAGGGACGAGACGTGCCAGATAAGAGATGGGCCAGATACGGGACTGGACTGGCCAGATATGGGACTGGACTGGCCAGATACGGGACTTGTCGGGTCAGATATGGGACTAAGCAGGCCAGATATGGGACATACGGGCTAGACATTACAGGACGGGCCATAGACAGGAGGGGAGGGGCCAGGGACAGCACGGGACGGGCCAGAGACAGGTCAGGACGGGATGAGCCAAAGACGGGATGGGCCAGATACAGGACTGGGGACACATTAGGAATGCGTACACTGTTCCTTTAAGAAGAAGGAAGTGCTGCCACTGTCGCCCTCAGCAAGCAGCCAAGACACATGAACCCAGCCAGTTGAGGAACACAGTGCGCAGCCTGGATTGGTGGGTAATTCGGTGGTCTTACATGGTGTGAGATGGGAAGCCATGCCAGCACGCCTCCAGGGATGTTACAATTAGGTAGTGTAGCACAGGCATAAAGAAAATGAAAGTTTTGCAAATAAATATTACAACTATTGTTTAATATGCAAACATCACATGTATCGTTTGCATGATATACCTTCCTGGTACTTTATCTAAATTAGAAGCAAATTGTTTGAAGATTACTTCTACCTAAATGGCAGAAAATGCACCTATCTTGGTGATGGATAGGACAGCTTGAGGGGATATGGAGGAGGCTGTTTTTTGATAGGTGTCATTTAAACATTTTGCTAATAATTTATGGAAAGTATAATATTTTTCTAACTATTGAGCTCACCTTAATTTAAACCACACAGGACGGGACGGGCCAGAGACAGGTTGGGACAGGCCAATTATCGGATGGGACTGGCCAGAGACAGGATGGGATGGGGCTGGCCAGAAACAAGACAGGATGGGCCAGATACATGACGGGGCAAGCCAGATACAGGATGGTCCAGATACAGGATGGGCCAGGGACGGGCCAGAGCAGTGCCGGACGGGCCACAGGCAGGACAGGACGTGTCAGGCCAGAGACAGGACCGGACGGGCCAGAGACATGACAAGACGAGCTTGAGACAGGACGGGACGGGCCAGAGACAGGACGAGCCGGAGATAGGACAGGACGGGCCAGAGACAGGACGGGACTGGCTAGTTACAGGAAGGGACAGGCCAGATACGGGACGGGCCAGATATAGGACGGGATGGGCCAGAGACAGGATGGGACGGGTCAGAGACAGGATGGAACAGGCCAGATATGGGACGGGACAGGCCATATGCGTGACGGGACAGGCCAGATACGTGACGGGACAGGACAGGACAGATATAGGACTGTACAAACCAGATACAGGACGGGCCAGATACAGGACGGGATGAGATGGGCCAGATACAGGATGGTACGAAACGGGCCAGATACAGGATGCTACGGGCCAGATACAGGAGGGGACAGGCCGGGTACAGGATGGGACGGGCCAGATACAGAACTGCACAGGACGGGCCAGAGACAGGACGGGACAGGCCAGAGACAGGATGGGACAGGCCTGATATGTGATGGGACAGGCCAGATACGGGACAGGATAGACCAGATACGGGATGGTACAGGCTAGATACGGGCCAGATATGGGACGGTTCGGGGCAGATATGGGACGGGCCAGATACATGACGGGACGGGCCAGATACATGACGGGACGGGCAAGATACAGGACGAGACGGACCAGATACGAAACAGGACGGGCCAGATACGGGACGAGCCAGATACGGGACAGGGCAGATACGGAACGGAGCAGATATGGGACGGTACAGATACGGGACGGGCCAGATACTAGACAGGATGGGCCAGATACGGGACGATACTGGCCAGAGACAGGACGGGACGGGCTAGAGACAGGACGGGATGAGCCAAAGACAGGACGGGCCAGAGACAGGAAGGGCCAGAGACAGGACTGGACAGGCCAGAGACAGGACTGGACGGGCCAGAGACAGGACTGGATAGGCCAGAGACAGGATGGGACAGGCCAGATACAGGACGAGACTGGGAGGGACTGGCCAGATATGGGACAGGACAGGCCAGATACGGGACAGGACGGGCCAGATATGGGAGCCCTCAACAAGCAGCCAAGACACATGCACACAGCCAGCAGAAGAAGGCAGTGTGCAGCCTGGCTTGGTGGGTAAGTCGGCGGTCTTGCATGGTGTAAGATGGGAAGCCATGCCAGCACGCCGCCAGGGATGTTACAATTAAGTAGGACGGGTCGGGTCGGGCCAGAGACAGGACAAGACGGGCCTGAGACAGGACAGGACTGGCCAGAGACAGGATGGGACGGGCTAGATACAGGAAGGGACGGGCCAGATACAGGACGGGACGGGCCAGATACAGGACGGGACGGGCCAGAGACAGGATGGGACGGGTCAGAGATAGAATGGGACGGGCCAGATACGGGACAGGCCAGATACAAGACTGGCCAGATACAGGACGGGCCAGATACGGGACAGGCCAGATACGAGACTGGCCAGATAGGGGACGGGCCAGATACGGGACAGGCTGGGCCAAATACAGAACGGGACAGGCCAGATACGGGATGGGCCTGATACAGGACGGGACGGGCCAGATACGGGATGGGCCAGACACGGGATGGGCCAAACACGGGACAGGACCTGGCAACTCAGCAGTTGCACAGATCACGCTGAAGGATAGTGTTGCTCAGGCACCTTCCAATGGGTGGAGGTGGTTTAAGTATCCAGTGTCTCATAGCAATAGTCTGGGGACGCATTAGGAATGCGTGCACTGTTCCTTTAAGAATCAGGATGTGCTGCCGCCCTCAACAAGCAGCCAAGACACATGCACACAGCCAGCAGAGGAACACAGTGCGCAGCCTGGATTGATGGGTAAGTCGGCGGTCTTACATGGTGGGAGATGGGAAGCCATGCCAGCACGCCGCCAGGGATGTTACAATTAAGTAGTGTAGGTCAGGCATAGAGAAAATGGAAGTTTTGCAAATAAATATTACAACTATTATTTAATAGGCAAACATCACATGTAGAGTTTGCATGATATACCTTCCTAGTACTTTATCTAAATTAGAAGCAAATTGTTTGAAGATTTTGAAGATTACTTCTACCTAAATGGCAAAAAATACATCTATCTTGGTGATGGATAGGACAGCTTGAGGGGATATGGAGGAGGCTGTTTTTTTGATAGGTGTCATTTAAACATTTTGCTAATAATTTATGGAAAGTATCATATTTTTCTAACTATTGAACTCACCTTAATTTAAAACACACCCCAGGTTAAATTTCCTGGAGGTGTAAATTTGTGGAGGATTTGATAATACTACCTTTAATGCTGTAAGGTAGAATAGAGTGGATAGAGATCTAATGTTAGTGCTTCTCTGCGACATGTATATTATACTCCTATACATTTGCAGCAGGCAATTTATGTCTTTTATACAGCACATACATACACTGTGTTCCAAATTATTATGCAAATAATATTTTCTCAGATTTTCCCAAATTACCTATATGAATTGTAGTCATTGTAATTTTCCAGTCAAATAACTATTAGAGTACAATTGAAAGGTTTTTGTACAAACTGCCTATGATAACAGTATATTTTAAAAAAAATAAAACACTCAAACTGCACTCAAAATGCATGTTCCAAATTATTATGCACAGCAGAGCTTCCAACCTTTTTATTTTATATGTCCTTACATTTAGTTGGGGATTATCTAAATATATGAGTTCACTTGTTCTTTTTTATTGTGGAATTTAAGTGTATTATTGTTTAATTTTTGTATGTTGTTGTAAAGTTTTGTTATATATTTTTTGTCTTGTTGGTCTACTCTTTTTTTATGTTAATGAGAATTATGTCATTTCCGTGGATCTGTGTATAAATGTCTTGACTGAATGTATTTAACCACAATTGAAAAAAGCCTTGGACAGGCTGAAACGTCTTGTATGAGTTGTGGAATAAATCAACTGATTATCAACACGTGAGTGCCGGGATTTTCTTTTTCTACAGACATTGTTTTCCACGTGCACCACCCTAGCTATACGGAGTGCCGACTATTCCTTTTCTGTTGCTTACATGTGAACTGCCTCCCGCCATCATAGACACTCCTTTTGATGATGCTCCAGAGGTTCTCAATGGGGTTGAGGTCAGGGGAGCATGGGGGCCACACCATAAGTTTGTCCCCTTTTATGCCCACAGCAGCCAGAGATGCAGATGTGTTATGTGCAGCATGAGTCTGGGCATTATCATGCACGAAAATGATCTTGCTGCGGAATGCACGGTTCTTCTTCTTGAACCATGGCAGGAAGTGCTGTTTGAGAAACTCAACATACATTATGGAGTTCATCTTTACCCCTTCAGGGATTCTAAAAGGACCGACAATCTCTCTCCCCATGATTCCAGCCCAAAACATTACTCCACCTCCTCCTTGTTGGCGCCGTAGCCGTGTTTGCATGGGGTGTCCATCAACCAGCCATCCTCCACTCCATCCATCTGGACCATCGAGATCATTTCATGCATGATAATGCCCCGTCTCATGCTGCACATGACACATCTGCATCTCTGGCTGCTGTGGGCATAAGAGGGGACAAACTTATGGTGTGGCCCCCATGCTCCCCTGACCTCAACCCCATTGAGAACCTCTGGAGCATCATCAAGATGAGTGTCTATGATGGCGGGAGGCAGTTCACATCTAAGCAACAGCTCTGGGAGGGTATTCTGTCCTCATGCAAAACAATTGAAGCAGAAACCATCCAAAACCTGACAAATTCAATGAATGAGAGAGTTCAGAAGCTCCTTTCGAACAAGGGGTCCTATGTGCAAATGTTACATCACCTAGAATAAAGTTTTGAGTTGAAAACTGTTTGATTTCAGTTTGTAATAACCTGCTAATGCTTATAATTTCAAAAATGACCATTTTTTTGTTCTTTATTAAAATGAAAAGGTTGGAAGCTCTGCTGTGCATAATAATTTGGAACATGCATTTTGAGTGCAGTTTGAGTGTTTTATTTTTTTTAATATACTGTTATCATAGGCAGTTTGTACAAAAACCTTTCAATTGTACTCTAATAGTTATTTGACTGGAAAATTACAATGACTGCAATTCATATAGGTAATTTGGGAAAATCTGAGACAATATTATTTGTATAATAATTTGGAACACAGTGTAATCACATCACTGCTGAATGCACAGTACAATGCACATTAAGCTCTGCTATGCATGCACACTGCTCTGCTCCATACATATGTAACACAGGTGCTGGAATGCAACGCACAGAGACACAAAATGGGAACAGTTAGGGATATATATAAAACCACTTTATACAAGTATTATGCAAGGGGGTTAGTAACAGGGATAATGAACAGCAAATTGGAATAACAATGAGAAACAGCTTCAGTGAATAATGGTAAAGTTCTTTGCAAAAGTGTGATGCATCCAGTCGTGGGAGTCACCACGTGAGTTTCTCTTTGTATGGCCGTAGCGGGGGGGTCACCGGTTATTCCCGCTAGGCCGCAAGTCTCTTCCGGATAAAGTCTATCAGATCCCTTTTAGCCTCCCACACACCAACCAGCCCCCTCCCAACCTGAAATCCTAATCGCAACTGTCCCTGGTACCGTGAGTGGAAATTGGAAGTGACGGCCCTGTTCACTTGCGCGATTCCTCCGCTGCTGCTGGCGCGTCTCTCCTGTCACAGTCCTCTCTCAGCTCTTCTCAGCTTGACCGTCGACGGTAGTCTCTCAGGCTTGGGGTAAGGGGATCCAGACCTCGGCTATTGACAGACGGCATCAGTTCCCAGGAATTTACTCTGTGTGGGACGCAGGCCCTGACTCTGGGCCACACATGGAGGGATCAGGTCGCTTCTGTGGGGAGTCCAGAACTTCTCAGGCTGCGTCTGACTCTGATGCAGCACAGGCCTCTGGCTGGGGCCTGCCGCGCTGGCATCTGTAGTCCCTCTGGAACACATCTGTTCCACTCTGCAGCCTGGCGCCAAGTCTCCCTGTGTCTTGGCACGCTGGGCTTTTATATCCAGGAAATCCATCCTGGAGGTCACCTGATCAGGTGCAGCATCTGAATCTCTTCCCCCTCCAACTCTTCTGGCATAACTTGGTTCCGCTTTATTTCGTCTGGTCAGCAGATGGCAACCTTTCCTCATCTCTGGCACATCCTGCAAGAATCCTCCTTTATTGCACTCTACTACATTCCTCCCACCTCTTTGCTTGCCAGTCCTCGGGCAAGTGGACTTCTTGCTGGGTTGACGTCTCCTTCCAGGCAGCACAAGTTGAGACAAGAGTTGAGCACACTCTTCTGTTTTCTGTTGAATCTGAGACCATATAAACTCCTCTTGGGCAAACCGGTTATTGGGAATTCCGGCATTAGCCCGCCCAGTCTGGCGGAGCTGCTCTTCCAGAGGTGATTCTGGAGGTCCTGAATAATCAATCACTGGGGACTGCAAATCGCCTCCCGATTCATTCTCTGCCCCACTTGAGGATGACACTGGCAACTCTGACAGACTCAACAGTACTGTAGCCCATCCTTCTTCATCCCCCAAGACCCCTGTTTGTGGTGCCTCAGCAACCTCAGTTGGAGATTCAGTCCCATGACAGTCCTCCACTTTGGAAGAGCAGGGCCGCAGCATGTTACGGTGAAACACCCTAGATGTCGTGGTGTCATTCCCTTTGGGTCGGACCTCGTAGACCGGGTTATCTGGGTGGACCTTCTTCACCACTCGATAAGGTATCGCCTCCCAACGGTGACCCAGTTTACTTCCGAGCTGCTTGGCTCGCAATAGCTCACGGTCTCCTGACTGGAGTGGTCCACCCAAGGTCAGGGGCCGACTTGAATGTTCCACTTCCCCGTACTTCTATTCAACCAACCTCCTCAAAGTGTGAAGTCGGCGTCGGTGCACCCGAATCCAGGTACTTGGGCTGCTGCCCGGGCAGGGGTCTTCTGCTTCTAGCTCCAGTTCGGTGATTTATCATCCATTCCTCCCAAACAGCGACATGTAAGGGGTGTAGCCAGTAGTCGCATGTATTCGATTGTTATACACCCACACCAGCTCAGACACAAATTCGGACCACTTCATCTTCTTGTCTTCTTCCAGAGTTGGCAACATCTGCTTCGCAGGCCCCATTCCCCTGGGGGTGATATGGCGTTGCTCGAGACTTATCGATTCCAGAGATACGATACAGCTCATCCATCACTCGCCCCTGGAAGCAGGTCCCCTGGTCGGAATGTATTCGCTTCGGGCACCCATATATTCGAATGAAATCTTGGCAGATGTCCTTAGCCGCAGCTTCTGCTGTCTGGTCTCGAGTAGGAGTCACCACTGCGAACTTGGTCAAGTGGTCAGTCATCACCAAGCAGTACCCGTAGCCATTGTATGAAGTTCCGATCATCAGGTAGTTAATGATCAGGACCTCCAAGGGTGCAGAAGTTCACATGGTCTGAACAGGAGCCCTCTGTTCCGGGGGCTTACTTAGCTCACACTGGCGACATTTTCGGCAAACTCCCTCAACTTCCTGCCACAGTTAAGGCCAGTACAGCAGTTGTTGTAACCACCGGAAGGTTTTCTCCACACCAAAGTGAGCGCCCCTCTCATGAGCTTCTTTGGTCAGCTGTACCACTAGTGCCTCTGGAACCAGTACTTGCCAGGTAACGTCGAACTCTCGAGGTAGTTGGATCCTTTGGCATACCAAGCCATCCCTCAGAAAGAGCCTTTCCCACTGGCCCAAGATTTGCAGGGTAGTTGGGAGCAAAGCAGCCCTGGCCTTCTAATCTGGCTTTTTCCCCAGGGCGACCCATTCTCTAAGTTTCGCCAGATCTGGGTCAGACTGCTGTAGATGTATCCTCTCGTCTCTTGATCGTCCTAGAATTTGAGTGGGTCTAGGCTCTTCTCCAGACTCCTGAGCGTCTACTACAGCAGCGGCAAGCTAACTGAAATCCGGGATCTCGTCGCCTTCAAGCTCTTCGTCTATATCTCTCTTTGGTCCCGCTTGGGTGACTCGGGACAAGGCGCCTGCATGCATGTTCAGGGCCTTAGACCGATATGCGATCTTGTACTGGTACTTAGACATCCTCGCGACCCACCGCTGTTCCAACGCACCCAACTTCGCATTCTCCAGGTGGGCCAATGGGTTGTTGTCTGTTCGCACTTGTACTTCTGATCCCGACAAGTACTCCGCAAATTTCTCTGTCATGGCCCACACCAATGCCAGCAACTCCGGTTTGAACGAACTATAGTTGTCTGGGTTCTTCTCTGTATCCCGTAGTGACCGACTAGCATATGCGATCACCCTCTGTCTTTCTTCCTGTACTTGTGCCAACACTGCTCCCAGACCATGCAAGCTTCCATCGGTGTACAACACGAAGGGCTGTGAAAAGTCAGCGTAGGCTACAATTGGAGCATCCGTTAGCGCCATCTTTAATGCTCGGAAGGCTTCCTCTTGTCGTGGGCCCCACTAAATAGGTTGTCACTTGGCTCCCACCGCTGTTCCTCTCAGGAGCTCATTGAGCGGTACCGCAATCTTAGCAAAGTCTTTCACGAATCGGCGGTAATATCCGACGAGCCCCAGAAATGCCCTCAGTTCCCTCAGGTTGGTGGGTGTGGGCCACCTCTGTACCGCAGCTACTTTCTCTGCAGTGGGGGTGCACTCCTGCACTGGACACAGTGTGTCCCAAATAGTCAATCTCCTGCTTGAATAAATGACACTTGCGAGGCTTGATCTTCAATCCATGTCTCCGAAGTCGCTCTAACGCTTGTTCCAGCTGGCGGAGATGATCTTCAAACGTTGCATCCTGCCGACTACGCCAAATATAACACAGGTGCCTGAATGCAACGCACAGAGACACAAGACGGGAACAGTCAGGGATATATATAAAATGACTTTATATGTATAACAAGTATTATGCAAGGGGGGTTAGTAACAGGGATAATGAACAGCAAATTGGAATAACAATGAGAAACAGTTTTAGTGAATAACGGTAAAGTTCTTTGCAAAAGTGTGATGCACCCAGTCGTGGGAGTCACCACGTGAGTTCTCTTTGTATGGCCCTAGCGGGGGTCACCTGTTATTCCCACTAGTCTGTAAGTCTCTTCCGGATAAAGTCTATCAGATCCCGTTTAGCCTCCCACACACCAACCGGCCCCCTCCCAACCTTAAATCCTAATCCCAACTGTCCCCAGTACCATGAGTGGAAATTGGAAGTGACAGCCCTGTTCACTTGCGCGATTCCTCCGCTGTTGCTCTCTTGTCGCAGTCCTCTTTCGGTCCTCTCGGCTTGACCGTCGACAGTAGTCTCTCACGCTTGGGGTAAGGGGATCCAGATCTCGGCTCTTGACAGATGGCGTCCGTTCCCAGTAACTTACTCTGTGTGGGCGCAGGTCCTGACTCTGGGCCACACGTGCATGGCTCAGGGCGCTTCTGTGAGGAGTCCAGATCTTCTCAGGTGGCTTCTGACTCTGATGCAGCACAGGCCTGGGATCTGTGGTCCCTCTGGAACATGTCTGCTCCACTCTGCAGCATGGCGTCAAATCTCTCTGTGTCTTGGCGCGCTGGGCTTTTATATCCAGGAAATCCTTCCTGGAGGTCACCTGATCAGGTGCAGCATCTGAATCTCTTCCCCCTTCAACTCTTCTGGCATAACTTGATTCTGCTTTATTTCGTCTGGCCAGCAGATGGCAACCTTTCCTCATCTCTGGCACATCCTGCAAGAATCTTCCTTCATTACACTCTACTACACATTCACACAGTTCAGTGGCACACAGCTGTCTTACATACACATATCTCTGCTACATACATACACACACCCCTGCAGCATGCACACAGCTCAGCTACATGAAAACACACAACTCTCATACATTCACAGACATAGCTTTCCTATATACACACATGTCTCATATATACACATACAGCTCCACTATGTACACTCGCACACACAGATATATATATATACGGTTGTGCTCAAAAGTTTACATACCCTGGCTGAATTTTTGCTTTCTTGGCCTTGTTTCAGAGAATATGAATGATAAAAAAAAACTTTTTCTCCACTCATGGTTATCGGTTGGGTGAAGCCATTTATTGTCAAATTACTGTGTTTTCTCTTTTTAAATCTTAATGACAACCAAAAACATCCAGATGACTCTGATCAAAAGTTCACATACCCCAGGTCTTAATACCGTGTATTGCCCCCTCTAACATCAATGACTGCTTGAAGTCTTTTGTGGTAGTAGTGGATGAGGTTCTTTATTTTCTCAGAATGCGCACTTGAGATCTCCCCAGAGTCTCTCAATGATATTGAGGTAAGGAGACTGAGATGGCCACTCCACAACCTTCACTTTGTTCTGCTGTAGCCAATGACAGGTCGACTTGGCCTTGTGTTTTGGATCGTTGTCATGTTGGAACGTCCAAGTACGTCCCATGCGCAGCTTCCAGGCTGATGAGTGCAAATTTGCCTCCAGTATTTGCTGATAACATGCTGCATTCATCTTTCCTTCAACTTTTACCAAGTTTCTTGTGCCTTTGTAGCTCACAAATCCCCAAAACATCAGCGATCCACCTCCGTGCTTTACAGTAGGAATGGTGTTCCTTTCATCATAGGCCTTGTTGACCTCTCTCTAAATGTAACGTTTATGGTTGTGGCCACAAAGTTCAATTTTGGTCTCATCACTCCAAATTACCTTGTTCAAGAAGTTTTGAGGCTTGTCTCTGTGCTGTTTGGCGTATTGTAGGCAAGATACTTTGTGGCATTTGCACAGTAATGGCTTTCTTCTGGCGACTCCACCATGCAGCCCATTTTTCTTCAAGTGCCTCCTTATTGTGCATCGTGAAACAGCCAACCGCTAGTTTTCAGAGAGTCCTGAATTTCAGCTGATGTTATTTGTGGGGTTGTCTTTGCATCCTGAACAATTTTCCTGGCAGTTGTGGCCTAAATTTTTGTTGGTCTACCTGACCGTGGTTTGGTTTTTACAGAGCCCCTGATTTTCCATTTGTTAGTCACGGTTTGAACTCTGCTGACTGGCATTATCAATTCCTTAGATATCTTTTTGTATCCCTTTCCTGTGTTATACAGTTCAACTACCTTTTTCCGTAGATCCATTGACAATTCTTTTTCTTTTCCCCATGACTCACAATCCAGAAACGTCAGTGGCTGGATAAAAGATGCAAGAGTCTGTCTGGATCCCAGAAACTCACTCAGCTTTTATGCACACACACTGATTACAAGCAAACAGGTCACAGGTGAGGATGTTACCTTTAGTAGCCAAATTCTGAGCATGTTATCAGGACAAAATTACCAGGGTATATGAACCTTTGATCAGGGTCATTTGGATGTTTTTTGGTTGTCATTAAGATTTAAAAAGAGAAAACACACTAGTTTGACAATAAATGGCTTCACCCAACCAATAACAATGAGTGGAGAAAAAGTTTTTTTGTTATCATTCATATTCTCTGAAACAAGGCCAAGAAAGGAAAAATTCTGCCCTGGTATGTAAACTTTTGAGCACAACTGTATATACAGTTATATGAAAAAGTTTGGGCACCCCTATTAATCTTAAGCTTAATGTTTTATAAAAATTGGTGTTTTTGCAACAGCTATTTCAGTTTGATATATGTAATAACTGTTGGACACAGTAATGTTTCTGCCTTGAAATGAGGTTTATTGTACTAACAGAAAATGTGCAATCTGCATTCAAACAAAATTTGACAGGTGCATAAATATGGGCACCCTTATCATTTTCTTGGTTTAAATACTCCTACCTACTTTTTACTGACTTACTAAAGCCCTTTTTTTGGTTTTGTAACCTCATTGAGCTTTGAACTTCATAGCCAGGCGTTTGCAATCATGAGAAAAGCTACTTAAAGTGGCCACTTGCAAGTTGTTCTCCTGTATGAATCTCCTCTGAAGAGTGGCATCATGGGCTCCTCAAAACAACTGTCAAATGATCTGAAAACAAAGATTATTCAACATAGTTGTTCAGGGGAAGGATACAAAAAGCTGTCTCAGAGATTTAACCTGTCAGTTTCCACTGTGAGGAACATAGTAAGGAAATGGAAGAACACAGGGACAGTTCTTGTTAAGGCCAGAAGTGGCAGGCCAAGAAAAACATCAGAAAGGCTGAGAAGAAGAATGGTGAGATCAGTCAAGGACAATCCTCAGACCACCTCCAGAGAGCTGCAGCATCAACTTGCTGCAGATGGAGTCACTGTGCATCGGTCAACTATACAACGCACTTTGCACAAAGAGAAGCTGTATGGGAGAGTGATGCGAAAGAAGCCGTTTCTGCAAGCACGCCACAAACAGAGTCGGCTGAGGTATGCAAAAGCACATTTGGAGAAGCCAATTTCTTTTTGGAAGAAGGTCCTGTGGACTGATGAAACCAAGATTGAGTTGTTTGGTCATACAAAAAGGCGTTATGCACGGCGGCAAAAAAACACAGCATTCCAAGAAAAACACTTGCTACCCACAGTAAAATTTGGTGGAGGTTCCATCATGCTTTGGGGCTGTGTGGCCAATGCCGGCACCGGGAATCTTGTTAAAGTTGAGGGACGCATGGATTCCACTCAGTATCAGCAGATTCTTGACAATAATGTTCAAGAATCAGTGACAAAGTTGAAGTTATGCAGGGAATGGATCTTTCAGCAAGACAATGATCCAAAACACCGCTCCAAATCTACTCAGGCATTCATGCAGAGGAACAATTACAATGTTCTGGAATGGCCATCCCAGTCCCCAGACCTGAATATCATTGAACATCTGTGGGATCATTTGAAGAGGGCTGTCCATGCTCGGCGACCATCAAACTTAACTGAACTGGAATTGTTTTGTAAAGAGGAATGGTCAAAAATACCTTCATCCAGGATCCAGGAACTCATTAAAAGCTACAGGAAGCGACTAGAGGCTGTTATTTTTGCAAAAGGAGGATCTACTAAATATTAATGTCACTTTTCTGTTGAGGTGCCCATACTTATGCACCTGTCAAATTTTGTTTGAATGCAGATTGCACATTTTCTGTTAGTACAATAAACCTAATTTCAAGGCAGAAACATTACTGTGTCCAGCAGTTATTACATATATCAAACTGAAAAAGCTGTTGCAAAAACACCAATTTTTATAAAACATTAAGATTAATAGGGGTGCCCAAACTTTTTCATATAACTGTATACACAAACGCACATAAAACAGACATACACACAACAACTGTATACATTACCACATTTTGAAATTCCTTTCAGGAATGTGACTTATCACATGATGTGAAATGTCCTTCTGCTAAACTGGAACGTGCAGTATCATTACAGGTCCCAGTATCTTTCCTGTGCCGCACCGATCAGATAGATCAGTGAAGGACAAGCACAGAGAGCATAGTTCTCTCAGTGATCAGGAAAGATGCTGTCATCACTCTCCTCGTGCAGAATAATCTGCCTCCAGACTGTAAGACGCATACACTTTTTAGCAAGTTTTTTCATTGCTAAAAAGTGTGTCTCATGTCTAATAGATACTGGTGGTAAAATTTACATTTGTTTACAACGCATTTTTGCCATGTATGTTATCATGGGTCAAAACCAAGAGTTTTAGCATGCTGAGTGAGTTCTCTTGTGGTGCCTTTAGCACTGATAAGTTGTCACACTCTTGCCTATAATTTTAATATTCTTCCAGTAAATTTTAGAACCCCTTCTTGAAGAAGCCCGTGCGAAACGTACGTAAAGGGGGATATCCTTACGTGGCTGACCGCCGACTACTGATAGCTGATTGCTGACTGCGCTTTGTTTGGTAATTATGTTTTCATAGGATATTTAATGAATTTATGAAGATCCATAGTGAATTTGTTCAAAGGGATGGTGCCTTTTAGACATGGGTTTACTCTGTTATGAGGTGCTAAGTTACATTTGAGGTTTAAGGCCCTTTTGACACCATCAATATGCCAAATGATGGATGGACATATATTATTTAGCAAGTTGTATTAAAGAGGTAATTTCTCTATTTATTTATTAAATGTAAAACTTGCTGCTTGTCGCCATTAGATGGCGATATTGTAACACCATCCCTTGGCATTCTTTCACTATAGAGCTCTATGTACTGTTTATCCTGTCTTCTGAATAAAGATGCAATTCAGTGTTTGGTCATGCCATGTGATGCCTATTTATGCTATACTTGTATGCCTTTTTTAATAATTTTTTTCTGTTGTTTTTTATTGTGAATGAAATAAAGAATTGTTATTTTTTAAGAAACCTCGATCTGTGTTCATTGGTTTCAGTAAACTTTATAAGCCTGACAGTCTTTCTAGAAGACATATTGAGATGCATTTAAGTACTTGGGGTCCGTTAAATATAATTGATGGTGCCCAGTTCAGGAGATGTATGGATGCTATAGGTGAAGGCCATGTCATTATGTTCCACTACCTACTAAAAAAAATAAGTAGTGTAGGTCAGGAATTGAGAAAATGGAAGTGTTGCAAATAAATATTACAGCTATTATTTAATAGGCAAACATCACATGTAGAGTTTGCATGATATACAGTACAGACCAAAAGTTTGGACACACCTTCTCATTTAAAGTTTTTTTTGTATTTTCTTGACTATGGAAATTGTATATTCACACTGAAGGCATCAAAACTATGAATTAACACATGTGGAATTATATACTTAACAAAAAAGTGTGAAACAACTGAAAATATTTCTTATATTCTAGGTTTTTCAAAGTAGCCACCTTTTCCTGATGACTGCTTTGCACACTCTTGGCATTCTCTTGATGAGCTTCAAGAGGTAGTCACCGGAAATGGTCTTCCAACAATCTTGAAGGAGTTCCCAGAGATGTTTAGCACTTGTTGGCCCTTTTGCCTTCACTCTGCGGTCCAGCTCACCCCAAACCATCTTGATTGGGTTCAGGTCTGGTGACTGTGGAGGCCAGGTCAGCTGGCGTAGCACCCCATCACTCTCCCTCTTGCTCAAATAGCCCTTACACAGCCTGGAGGTGTGTTTGGGGTCATTGTCCTGTTGAAAAATAAATGATGGTCCAACTAAACGCAAACCGGATGGAATAGCAATGCTCTGTAAGATACTGTGGTAGCCATGCTGGTTCAGTATACCTTCAATTTTGAATAAATCCCCAACAGTGTCACCAGCAAAGCACCCCCACACCATCACACCTCCTCCTCCATGCTTCACGGTGGGAACCAGGCATGTAGAGTCCATCCGTTCACCTTTTCTGCGTCGCACAAAGACACGGTGGTTGGAAGCAAGGATCTCAAATTTGGACTCATCAGACCAAAGCACAGATTTCCACTAGTCTAATGTCCATTCCTTGTGTTCTTTAGCCCAAACAAGTCTCTTCTGCTTGTTGCCTGTCCTTAGCAGTGGTTTCCTAGCAGCTATTTTACCATGAAGGCCTGCTGCACAAAGTCTCCTCTTAACAGTTGTTGAAGAGATGTGTCTGCTGCTAGAACTCTGTGTGGCATTGACCTGGTCTCTAATCTGAGCTGCTGTTAACCTGCGATTTCTGAGGCTGGTGACTCGGATAAACTTATCCTCAGAAGCAGAGGTGACTCTTGGTCTTCCTTTCCAGGGGCGGTCCTCATGTGAGCCAGTTTCTTTGTAGCGCTTGATGGTTCTTGCAACTGCACTTGGGGACACTTTCAAAGTTTGCCCAATTTTTCGGACTGACTGACCTTCATTTCTTAAAGTAATGATGGCCACTCGTTTTTCTTTACTTAGCTGCTTTTTTTCTTGCCATAATAGAAATTCTAACAGTCTATTCAGTAGGACTATCAGCTGTGTATCCACCTAACTTCTGCACAACACAACTTATGGTCTCAACCCCATTTATAAGGCAAGAAATCCCACTTATTAAACCTGACAGGGCACACCTGTGAAGTGAAAACCATTTCCGGTGACTACCTCTTGAAGCTCATCAAGAGGAATGCCAAGAGTGTGCAAAGCAGTCATCAAAGCAAAAGGTGGCTACTTTGAAGAATCTAGAATATAAGACATATTTTCAGTTGTTTCACACTTTTTTGTTAAGAATATAATTACACATGTGTTAATTCATAGTTTTGATGCCTTCAGTGTGAATGTACAATTTTCATAGTCATGAAAATACAGAAAAATCATTAAATGCGAATGTGTGTCCAAACTTTTGGTCTGTACTGTACCTTCCTGGTACTTTATGTAAATTAGAAGCAAAATTGTTTGAAGATTACTTCTACCTAAATGGCAGAAAATGCACCTATCTTGGTGATGGATAGGACAGCTTGAGGGGATATGGAGGAGGCTGTTTTTTGAAAGGTGTAATTTAAATATTTTGCTAATAATTTATCGAAAGTATCATATTTTTCTAACTACTGAACTAATCTTTAAAACACACCCCAGGTTAAACTTCCTGGAGGTGTAAATTTGTGGAGGATTTGATAATACTACCTTTAATGCTGTAAGGTAAAATAGAGTGGATAGAGATCTAATGTTAGCATTTCTATGCAGCATGTATATTATTCTCATACATGTGCAGCAGGCAATTTATATGCATTCTATGCAGCACACACATACTCGCATCACTATGAATGCATAGTACATGCAAATTAAGCTCTGGTATTCATGCACACAGCTCTGCTACATACATACCCATAACTCAGTTACACACAGCTGTCTTACATACACACATCCATCTTTGTTACATACATTCCCACACCCCTGCAGCATACACACAGCTCAGCTACATACAAACATACAACTCTCCTACATTCACATACATAGCTTTCCTATATACACACATCTCTCATATATACACATACAAAGTACACTCACACACACCTCTTTTGATGTGCCTTTAGCACTAATAAGTTGTCACACTCTTGCCTATAATTTTAATATTCTTCCAGTAAACTTTATAAGCCTGACAGCCTTTCTAGAATACATATTGAGATGTACCATATTTTTCGGACTACAAGATGCACTGTTTTCCTCCAAAATTTTGGAGGGAAGTGGGGGGGTGCGTCTTTTAGTCTGAATATATACATATATGCTGTGGGTGGTAGTGGGTGTGGGGGGAGCAGGTGCGGCGGAGGAGCGGGGCACAGGAGGCAGTAGCCAGCTGCTGCATCCTACACTGTGCCCGCTGCTAAAGAAAATTAATATTCACTGCTCCCCACGCCCATGGGTGTGTAGAGCAGTGAATATTCATTTTCCTTAATAGCGGGCATACTGTACTCGCAGCGCAGCTCCTCGGCGGTCATGTGTGCCCGCTATTAAAGACCATGAATATTCACTACAACCCACTTCCATGGGAAAGGTCCCAGTATCTTTCTCTCCTGTACCGCACTGATCAGATAGATCATTGACCTGCCTCCGGACTTTAAGACGCATACACTTATTAGCAAGTTTTTTCATTGCCAAAAAGGGCGTCTTATTATCTAATAGATACTGGTGTTAAAAATTACATTTGTTTACAATACACACAGCCATTGTATACATTACCACATTTTGAAATTCCTTTCAGGAATTTCTGGTTAAATAACCCTATAGGACTTTCCCATTGTCTTTGGAATTATATTGTCGTTTGAAATCCCAGTAGGACTTGCACACATAGACTTGCATTGAATAAAAAGCAAGAAAAAAATCAGACAGCACACGAACCGTGCATATGCTGGCCTATTTTTATGCACACATCTCAAAGGAACCACAAAAATTCCTCAGCCAAGTACAATGAATTCACAGCCAGAAACATCAGGATGGATAGAATAAACAAATGTTCTGTATTTTTATATATAATTTCACAAGCCCCCTACATTTAATAAACTTGCACCCTTAGGTGACTTTCATGTGGCTCTAAAGGGTGTTCAGCCTGGTTTATCCTAATAAATAATTGTAAAAAATTACGTGGGGTTCCCCCTATTATTGATAATCAGCAAAGGTAAAGCAGACAGCTGTGGGCTGATACTATGAGTCTGAGAAGGTCCTTTCTTTATTGGACACTTCCCAGCCTAAAAATACCAGCCCGCAGCCGCTCTACAAGTGGCGCATCACATGAGATACCCCAATTCTGGCGCTTTGCCTCACTCTTCCCAATTGCCCTGCTGTGGTGGCAATTGAGGTAATGGTACTTGGGGTTTATGACAGTGGTGATTTGTCAAAAATCACAGGCCAATATTGAGTCAATGGGCAGCTAATGGTACCCACGTTCCGGTGCCGTTTCTCACCCTGTGAAGGTCCTATTCATACCAAACTTTCACGGTGAACAGAGCTCATCTACACCTACACAAAGCTGGTTCGGGTACCAGGTTAGGCCAAAATCCGGTAACGTTTACTTTGGTACTGAGGGTCCAATCTGAAACCTGAGATAATCATTTTGTAACACTAGATCTCCTGTTTCCACAGACACATCACATGTACTTTTCTTAGTACTACAACCAGCTTATGTTAACCAAGTAGCAGTCAGGGGTATACCGTCCATAGCGGCAGCCCGCGCAGTGGCTATGGGGCCCTTGAGACAGGGGGGCCCGATGTTAAAACAGTATCAGACCCCTCCATCCGCCCCCATCACAATTTCAACAGTATCTGCATCCTTGGGATGCAAACACAGTTGAAAACAAACAGGCTTGGTCAGAACCACCGGAGGATTCTGTGGCCCGGAGTCGGGTGAAAGATCTACCTCTGCTCCTCTGGCTGCACTGCTCTGAAAGTGCAGGAGAGGAGGCTCCTCCCACCAGCCCCAGGCTCCAGCAGAGTTGCTGCCTACAGCATGGCCCCTACTCTCCTGGATGTGTCCCCTGCTGCTTACTTCTCCGTTCTCCTCCTCCTGCCTTCACCCCTACAATTAAAGCAAGATAGCTCTGCAGTCGGGCCCTGGGGGATGGGAGGCTGCACCAGAGAGAAATACATCATGTGCAATCATCTGCAGAGAGGTTAAGTTCATGTGTAATGTGTGTGTATATGTGTGTGTGTGTGTGTGTGTGTGTGTGTGTGTGTGTGTGTGTGTGTGTGTGTGTGTGTGTGTGTGTGTGTTTACGTGTGTGTACAGGTGCTTCTCACAAAATTAGAATATCATCAAAAAGGTAATTTATTTCAGTTCTTCACTACAAAAGGTGAAACTCATATATTATATAGAATCATTACAAACAGTGTGATCTATTTCAAGTGTTTATTTCTGTTAATGGTGATTATGGCTTGCAGCCAATGAAAACACAAGTCATTATCTCAGTAAATTAGAATACTTTATAACAGCTTGAAAAATGTTTTTAAAATCCGAAATGTTGGCCTGCTGAAATGTATGTTCAGTAAATGCCCTCAATACTTGGTCGGGCTCCTTTTGCATCAATTATTGCATTAATGCGGCGTGGCATGGAGGCGATCAGCCTGTGGCACTGCTGAGGTGTTATGGAAGCTCAGATTGCTTTGATAGCAGCCTTCAGCTCGTCTGCATTGTTGAGTCTGGTATCTCTCATCTTCCTCTTGACAAGCGGACATAGATTCTCTATGGGGTTAAGGTCAGGCGAGTTTGCTGGCCAATCAAGCACAGTGATACTGTTGTTTTTAAACCAGGTATTGGTACTTTTGGCAGTGTGGACAGGTGCCAAGTCCTGCTGGAGAATGACATTTCCATCTCCAAAAAGCTTGTCGGCAGAGGGAAGCATGAAGTGCTCTAAAATTTCGTGGTAGACGGCTGCGCTGACTTTGGTCTTGATAAAAGACAGTGGACCTAAACCAGCAGATGACATGGCTCCTCAAACCATCACTGATTGTGGAAACTTCACACTATTCCTCAAGCAGCTCGGATTGTGCGCCTCTCCACTCTTCCTCCAGACTCTGGGACCTTGACTTCCAAATGAAAATTGGAACTCTGGGACCTTGTGGAGTGTGTCAATGACTGCCTTCTGGACATCTGTCAAGTCAGCAGTCTTACCCATGATTGTGGAGCCTACTGAAACAGACTAAACAACCTGTTTTTTTGTTAATTATTCTAATTTACTGAGATAATGACTTTTGTGTTTTCATTGGCTGTGAGCCATAATCATCAACATTAACAGAAATAAGCACCTGAAATAGATCACTCTGTTTGTAATGACTCTATATAATATAGTTTCACTTTTTGTGTTGAAGAACTGAAATAAATGAACTTTTTGATGATATTCTAATTTAGATGCACCAGGTGACAGCTGATGTAATCAGCCATCATGTGCCTTAACAGCCATGGGTGTGTATTGCTAATAAAAATATGGATATCTTATAGCCTACATATTGTAACATATTGTTTATATGCTTTGATAAAGTGTGGTCATTAGACCAAGTGTGGAATGTACTGCAAATATGGTTGTCTGAATCCAAGCACTATAATATTGCAATATACTGCAGTATAATATTGATATACTCTGATACTGAGAAACTAGTTCTTTCACATGAACTGTCCTTGATGCATGCTATCCACAAAGTGTTTGCTAGGTGTCAATACAGTAAGACAATGTTAATTGTTCTATGGTCTATGAAGTTGTGTGTTTCAAAGATTCATTATCCTGATTTGTACACAAGTGACCACTGTGATATTTGCTTTGACAAATAGTGTTATTGTAACCAAAATACTGATTCAAATAATGTGTGTACACTTACCATTATGTTCCATGAGAAATACATAGATCTATTGTCTAAAACAATGTTTATAAGTAAACTTCTCGAAATTACAGAACCTGGCCAATTCGGTATTATCGACGAATCATACTTATAAACATTAACCAGCTTTATGCTTCCATTGTCTAAACCTTATAAAAGTCACTGGAATCATGATACAGACATAAGCTTTCTTGTGTAGACTTCTCAGGGGTTCTCTGTCAATTAGACAGATGATGCTCATAAACTCCTAGATGAAGAAGCCATAAGTTGTACCTGCACTGATGTGTAGTGTTGTATGTACCTGCCCATGCAGTGTTGTGTAGACTTCCAGCGATTTCTCTGTCTTGGTGAAATTTCTTCTCTGATCTTCCAGACGGATGATGTTTAAAAGCTCCTTGGTGATGAAGTGAATACATATATATATGTACTTAACCTTTGTATTATAACATGTACAAAAGTGTATGCAATATCAGCATATCATACTATTCCTTTAATTATATATTTTACGTTTTATATCAACTATTATAAATAAAATTGCGTTATATTGCAAAGGGTTGCCTTCTTTAAAGCCGTATCCGAACCTTAGTGTCAAAACTATTGGCAAAACATTTGGCGTAGTCGGCAGGATACGCAGAAGGCTCAGAAGTTCTTTTTGTTAAAAATTACAATCATCTTGAATTTATAAGGACTCTGTGTGATAAGGTGTGATAGAGTGATATTGCAGTGATATTGCGTAAAGCATGCCTTTCTTTAAGAGAAAGGTAGGTGTGAGTCTATTGAGATTCCTGGTTGGGAACAGACTCCCTTTAATATTTTGGCAACCAAATGGTCCCACAGTGTTGGTTTGAGTGAACCATGAGACAAATGTCAGAAGGATGCGGAACCTGATGATGTGGTTTCATGCTTGCAGAAAGTGAAAGTAGAAAAAGGTAAAGAGTTGGGTGCTGTTGGCAGGCGTGGATGTGTTAAGGGAGGGCAATAACCCTTCACGGTTGACCAAGTGAGTGTCAAAATTATTATGTTGATTGGCAATCCACAGAAAACCAAACGGAGGCAATGTGTGCTCTGTATTGGGAGGATGCAAAGAATCTCTGATCCCGTTTATTTTGCTTAGCATTTTATATTGTTTTGAGTACATCAAACAGCCAATCAACTCTACAGCCATACTACAATACTATAGGCTAACTGATGTTAGTACAATTATTACGGAAAACACATATATGGTCATATTATCATTGTTAGTTTGAAGCACTATGGAAATTTTACAAGGTCAAACCTGGCCTAAACAAGTTAGATAACAGAGTGTCTGACAAAATGTTCTCTTGAGAAAAAGTTAGTGTGAGATAAGTTCCATGGGAAGAAAAAGAAAGAATGTATGTTATGCAAGGAGTGATAATAATAACATGATTTTAAAGCAAGCAGCCAAAATGGAGTTGCTCTAGCATGAGTATCAATATGTCCTTTACATTCCCCCCTAAAAGTTATGTTATTATCAACAATAAAGGTGCTTTCCCAGGGTCATGGTTTGAGCCTGAGGGACATTGGTCTTCACCCAATTAGTGCCCTTGTTACCAATTGGGGCTGTCGCGGCATGTCCACCCCCCCTTGTTTGTTGATATAATCATAAAGTTCAGATCTGAAATTGGTTGGGGCAAGCGGGTAAAGGTCATCATTCCCTTGTCATCCAGGTCCTCAATGCTGGTTACATCTGGGAGGTCCGTGTACAGTAGCACTGGATGTCGGTTAACAGTGTCCTCCTTGCTCTCTGATGACTGGCAGGTTTTCCTCATGCAAAATGGGATACAATAAAAGACTAGTTTTAGTAAAACATATATTAACAAGCAAGCAACAATATGCAACACTCTTTGGTCAACTCGTTATGTTTGTTATACTCTTCCCTGAGTTTCCTAATGTCTCCATTTTAGTCTTTAACCGTATGGTAGAGTCGGGGTCAATATATGGGTCAATATAGTGACAACAGGCTGGGCCTACAACCTGACACACATCCCTCCTTGAGCTGCTGTCAAATAGTCCAGCACTAACGTATGTTGATTAGCCACTATAATAAGCTGATTCTGCACTGCAACAGTAGTATTAATTACTTCCAAAATATTCCAAATCTGGTCATCTAAGTAGTCAGTGACTTCCACTAACTTGTCCCACATTTATGTAACCATAGGGTAGAGGAAGACGGTACTGGCTATCTTATTGGGTACACTCATTTGTACTAAATGAGGTCTTCCTGATGGTCGTGGGGTGTTGTCTTTGGCACGTTTATAACGTTTATAGATGGTATGAAGAGGGATGGCTCTCATATCTACTTTACTATGGGTAATAAGATAAGTGGCTGAAGTTAGCCGGCCCAACGTACAAGTCCCCCCTACTCTGACTGGGAGCCATTTATACGCATTATTCCCACAGACCCAATATGTGGCTGATGGCAAATCCCATAAAGCAGAGTGCTGTAATACTAATTTATGTACCAAATTGATTAAAACGGTGTTATTTGATAACATACACCATGAAGACATTTGTCCCAGGGGGCTACAATATCCAACATCCGGATTGCCACATGTTGGATCACTAGGCTTATATTCAGAAGATTCATTACAAGGGACGTTACCAGATATTTTATAACGTGTCATCGGTACCTTTTATAAACAGATTTGCATGTACCCATGAGTGATTATGAATGTATCTTTCCAATAATGATGGTCTGGGACGGACCGCCAGAAAGGGCATACTAGCGGCTGAAACTGGTGAGTGAGTACATATCCAACAGTCACTGATCTGGTTGTTTTCTAATTGTCTCAATTCTTGTACCAAAATCTGATGGTCAGTAATGAACTTATTATTAAAGGGGTCAGTACTCTGTTGTAGGCTATTCCAGGTATTGACTAGTTTAACCATACATATTATCATAAAACATCTCAGCTGTTGGGATTGTCAGGAGCACTTGGTATGATCCGTCATACAATGGTTCTAGTCCGTGTTTCCGAACATGCTTCTTCACATACACATAATCTCCAGGCCTGAGGGTATGACAACCTTCTGCATCAGCTGGATCTGGAATAGAAGATGATACTAACGCATGGGTGTTAGTTAAGGCTTTGGCAAACTGAATCACATATTGCACAACATAATCTGTTTCTTCTGATAATTGTTGTGGGGTAAATCTAGCTATAGCTGGTTGTGACCTAAATAGTATCTCATAGGGTGACAGTTTGTGTTTCCCTATGGGGGTGGTGCGTATGTGATATAGTGCAATGGGAAGGAGCTCAGGCCACTGGGCCGTAGTCTCCTGCATCATTTTGGTTAACTGCCTTTTCAGTGTGCCATTCAATCTCTCCACCTTGCCACTTGACTGTGGATGGTAAGGAGTATGTAACATCACTGTTGATCCGATCATGGTAAGTATTTCTTGATATACGCATGAGGAAAAGCCTGGTCCTTCATCACTTTTGATAACTTCTGGGACTTCATACCGGCAAACAACTTCAGAGACCAGCTTCTTGGCGGTAGTCTTGGCAGTCATGTTTGGAACGGCGAATGCTTCTGGCCAACTGGAAAACATATCCACTACCCCTAAGCAGTCCATGGGCCCAGGCCGCAATGGCTGGATACAGGAGTCGAGGCAAACAGTACAGTTGTTTCTTCTTCCATAGCCCATCTATCAACTTAGCACTAGAGATGAGCGTTGTTCTACTCGAACTGTTCGCCAATCTCAAATTCGAGCTGTTTTGGGCGGTGTTCGAGCCGGTCGGCGAACACGAACAATTTGAGAAAAATTCGGCTGTTCGAGGTTATGTTCGATAACTGTTCGTGCACCAAAATCATAACTGGATTTTTTCTCAGTAATGATGAAAATTAATGTTAATACGCAGTTTGAGTGTACAGCGGGGCGGGGGGAGGGGCAGGGGATGGATCTCTGCAGGAACAATGAAGATCTCCATTTTTTTTTCTCTTTCCTGCATTTGCAGTGGGGAGGTGCAATCTGTCAGCCTATCAGCAGCGCACACACGGAGCGAAGTGCTTTTTTTCACACAAGCAAGGGCATGTGTGATTGCCAGTGTATGTCACATGTCCTTGCCCTATAAGACCAAGCCATTTTCCCCGTCGCCACCATTTTCTCACTGCTGCAGCTGCGTGTTAGACGGCACCGCTGTTGCTGTGTGCGCTATACCTTGTTAATTTCAAGCCAATTTTCGCACAAATATACAGATAGCTTGGGAGTAGGGAATAGTTGTGATTGCAGTCCTTTTAAGGACTAGGTTACAGCATTTCCTACGACTTTTATCAGGCAGGTCTGTGCTCTTAAATAGATAGATTGTGGGAGTAAAGACTAATTGTAATTGGAGTCCTTTTCAGGACTAGGTTACATCAGTTCCTATCAGTTTTTGCCAGGCAGGTCTGTGCCAGTGCTGTGCAAGTTTTTTTCACAGCATTTGGCTGAATCTAGCAAAGCTAATCCTTTTTGGCCTATTGCAGAGTGTGTTAGTCAGTGGAGTAGCCTATCTGTGTTGCAAGATATACCACCTGTGTATAGAATACCAATTTTTTTACTGCACCTAGTGAAGTAAAATCTTTTGGGCATAGCATCATTCTATTAGTCCATCTATACTGACCTCCATCAGGTTGCAAACTGAATATAATTTTTTTCTGCATCTAGCTCTGAAAAAATATTTGGGCTTCTAGCAGTGTGTGGGACTTGGTCTATTAGTCCATCTATCCTGACCTCCATCAGGTTGCAAATTAAAAATAATTTTTTTCTTCATTTAGCTCTGAAAAAATATTTGGGCTTCTAGCAGTGTGTGGGACTTGTTCTATTAGTCCTTCTATACTGACCTCCAGCAGGTTGCAAATTGAATATAATTTTTTTCTGCATCTAGCTCTGAAAAAATATTTGGGCTTCTAGCGGTGTGTGGGACTTGGTCTATTAGTCCATCTATACTGACCTCCATCAGGTTGCAAATTAAAAATAATTTTTTTCTGCATCTAGCTCTGAAAAAATATTTGGGCTTCTAGCAGTGTGTGGGACTTGATCTATTAGTCCATCTATACTGACCTCCATCAGGTTGCAAATTAAAAATAATTTTTTTCTGCATCTAGCTCTGAAAAAATATTTGGGCTTCTAGCAGTGTGTGGGACTTGGTCTATTAGTCCATCTATACTGACCTCCATCAGGTTGCAAATTGAATAAAAAAATTTTCTGCATCTAGCTCTGAAAAAATATTTGGGCTTCTAGCGGTGTGTGGGACTTGGTCTATTAGTCCATCTATACTGACCTCCATCAGGTTGCAAATTAAAAATAATTTTTTTCTGCATCTAACCCAGCCAATAGTTTTGGCCTAATACCACAGTTTGGCCACTCAGCTCTGCTCGGTTACCATCCATTGTTTTTTTGTGCAAACAACTCCAGAGTTGTGAATTAGTTAACCACCAAAATGAGTGGAAAAAGGCCTGCTGCTGGTGGAAAGGGGAATAGGCGTGTTGGGAAGGGGAAAAAAGGTTGTGTCCGTGGGGTAGGTGCAGAAGAAAGACCATCTTCCAGCCAAACTAAAATGTCTACTTCTTTTAGCGGACAATGTGATAAGATCCCTTTCTTACGGCCACGCCAATCGCTACAAATTCCAGATGAGGCACAAAAACAGCAGGTGCTTCAACGGATATCAAGTGCTCCTTTAAGTGGGCTCTCCTCCACATCAACTTCAACATCACAAATACTCCAGTCCTCAAAGGTGTCACCCAAATCGCACTTGCTTCCTCACAGCTCCCAAATCTCCAGCTGCCCGTCTGAGTATGAGGTAGAACAGATGGTTGAGTCTGCAGAGCTGTTTACTCATACTATAGCCTGGGAATCAGAGGTCGACTCCAGCGCTTCTGTGAATCCAGACGAGGAAATGATCTGCACTGATGCCCAGAATCTTTATGAGTCGGATCCAGGACCAGACGCAGAAGGTTCTGACCATAATGTAGACCCTCATTCCCAAACTGTAACTCCTGTTGGTGGAGACAATGAGGAAGACGATGATAAGACTCAAATACCTGATTGGAGCGACAACTTTACTTTTTTGTCAGGGCAGGAACAGGTTGGCTCTGAGGACGACGGGTGTGATAACGCACAGGGTGATGATGATGAGGTCGGAGATCCCACTTACTGTCAACCCACAGTCAGCCAAGAGATGAGGTCAGCAGAGGAGGTGGAGGAAGATGCTAGTGACGACGAGGTCAGGTTGCGCCTTCCTGGACAGAGACGTAGTACTGGAAGCACGTCAACAACTGCATCCTCAAACACAACTCTGCCTCTCACCACAAGTCGTGGTGGCTCTTCAGGTCGCATGGGTGCTAAGCCTTGCATAGCCTGGGCATTTTTTCAGATCGATAAAGATGACCCAACTCGTGTTATCTGTAACATTTGTCAGCAAAAGCTAAGTAGAGGCCAAAAAATACATAGTTTGAGTACTTCATGCATGAACCGGCACATGGACATGAAGCATAAGTTGCAGTGGGAAGCTCAGTGTGCTACAATGCGGTCTAGCCGGCCGGGCCAACCACCGTCTGCCATATCTTGTGCATCCGCGGCCTCTTCATCCTCTGTGACTGGGGGGACAGCAGTCACACCTGTTTTGGGGCGCAGACCTGCCACCTCTTTACCCGCAACAGCCAGCGTGATTGGCAGGTCATCATTTTCTTTGGAGGTGGTAACACCAGCTGGTCTTGAGCGCTGTCCGACATCGATAGCACCACCTTTGGATCAAGGCAACCTAACATGTCCGCCTGCATCTTCCTCACAGACCGGCAGTTTGCCGGGGACACCCTTATCAACCCCGTCTAAGCACAATAGCCAGCCCTCGGTCCCTCAGATGTGGACAAGTAAAAGACCATTTCCTCCTAGCCATGAGAAAGCTAAGAGGTTGAATTTCACCATCTGCAAGCTCTTGGCTACAGAAATGCTGCCTTTCCGCCTGGTGGACACAGAGGATTTTCAAGACCTTATGTCCGTCGCAGTGCCCCAGTACCAGATGCCCAGTCGGCACTACTTCTCAAAGAAAGGTGTGCCTGCGCTCCACCAGCATGTCGCACACAACATCACCGCTTCTTTGAGAAACTCTGTGTGTGACAGGGTGCATTTCACCACAGACACTTGGACGAGTAGGCATGGACAGGGGCGTTACATGTCGCTGACTGGGCACTGGGTAACTATGGTGACAGCAGGACAAGGGGCTGCTGTCCAAGTCTTGCCGTCCCCACGAGTTGTGCGTCAATCCTCTTTATGTCATTTTTCCTCCACTGCTTCTGCCTACTCAACCTCCTCTCGGTCTTCCACCTGCACCCAAAGCCTGTCTGGTCATGCCACAAGCTTTCTAACTGCGCAGAAGGGATCCTGCACACCTCCTTACTATGCTGGCAGTAGGGCTCAACGTCATCAGGCGGTTTTTACATTGAAATGTCTGGGAAATGTGAGTCACACAGCTGAGGAGTTGTGGTCAGCTCTGGAGAACCAATTTCATGAATGGTTGTCTCCACTGGACCTGAAACCAGGGAAGGCCGTGTGCGACAATGCTGCAAACCTGGGTGCGGCCCTTCGCCGGGGCAATGTCACACACGTGCCTTGTATGGCTCACGTGTTGAACCTGGTTGTCCAGCAATTTTTAGCCCACTATCCCAGACTAGATGGCCTTCTGCAGAGGGCACGGTCGCTGTGTGCTCACTTCCGCCGTTCGCATCCCGCAGCTCAGCGACTTACATCTCTACAGAAGTCGTTGGGCCTGCCACTTCACCGGCTAAAATGCGATGTGCCTACCCGGTGGAATTCAACTCTGCACATGTTGCAGCGACTGTGGCAGCACCGACAAGCCCTGGTGCAATACGTTCTGACGTATAGCCTGGGCCAACGAGATTCAGAGGTGGGGCAAATCACGCTGGAGGAGTGGTCTCAGATCAGGGACCTATGCACCCTTCTGCACAGTTTTGAAATGGCGACGAAGATGTTTAGTGCTGACGATGCCATTATCAGCATGACTATTCCGGTGATTTACATGCTGGAGCACATGTTAAACAGAATTCGGAGTCAGGTGGTGGCACAAGAGGAGGTGGAGGAAGTAGAGGAGGAGGAGTTGTATGCGGAAGGGCTAACATCTGCAAGGTCCAGACGGTCGGCAGCACCAAGGCGGCAGGCATGTGAGGGTGGGGGAGATGATTTTACCAGGGCGCATGGTAGCAGCCAAACTAGTGAGGAAGGTGCAGGAGCCCAGGAAGAAGTGGAGGACGAACTGATGGAAGACTCATCAGATGAGGGAGACCTTGATCACATTTCTGTTGTGCGAGGTTGGGGAGAGAGGACAGAGGAAGGAAGCATGATTGCTACCTCGCCACCAACACAACAGGGACTTGGTGCTCCTGGATGCGCAACACACATGAGTGCCTTCTTGCTGCACTACCTGCAACATGACCCTCGAATTGTGAGAATTAGAAATAATCCTGACTACTGGGTTGCCACACTGTTAGATCCCCGGTACAAAAGTAAATTTGCAGAAATTATTCCTGCCATAGAAAGGGATGCACGCATGCAGGAGTATCAGCAGAGACTGTTGCAGAATCTTACATGTGCTTTTCCACAAAATACCAGTGGTGCACGTAGTGAATCTCACAGTTCCAACTTGCCAACCGTGGGACCGTCAAGTGTTCAGCACTCAAACCGTAACAGAACCACAGTATCTGCTGGTAACATCAATTTTGCGGAATCATTTCACCACTTTTTTAGCCCATCCTTTGCAAGGCCACAGGAGACAAGAAGTCTGACACATAGTCAACGCCTAGAGACGATGGTACAGGAGTATCTCCAAGTAAACATTGAAGCCACGACTGTGTCACTGGACCCTTGCTCTTTTTGGGCTTCCAATCTGGATAAATGGCCGGAGCTAGCCACTTACGCCTTGGAGATCTTGTCATGCCCCGCAGCCAGCGTTCTGTCTGAACGTGTGTTCAGCGCTGCTGGTGGTGTGCTGACAGATAAGCGCACGCGGCTCTCCACTGATAATGTAGACAGACTCACGTTCATAAAGATGAACAAATCATGGATCCGAAACGACTTTTCTACCCCTGTGTCATCCTGGGGAGAGTAAAAGCTTGATGATTGGTTAAAATCACCCTACCAACCGTTTTAAGCTTTCAAATTACTAATCATGTTTATCTGTATCTTGACTGGAAAATAATTTGGGCTTTGTAGCAGTGTGCAGCACTGATCCTATTAGGCCATCTATAATAAGCTTCACCAGATTTAAAATTAAAAATAATTTTTAGCTGCATCTAGCCCGGAAAATAATTTTGGGGCTCCGAGATGCGCAAGACACATAAGTGCCTTCTTGCTGCACTACCTGCAGCATGACCCTCATATTGTCAGAATTCGAAGTAATCATGACTACTGGGTTGCCACACTCTTAGATCCCCCAAACTTTTCGATCAACCTTTTCATTTTAATAAAGACCAAAAAAATGGTCATTTTTGAAATTATAAGCATTAGCAGGTTGTTAGAAACTGAAATCAAACAGTTTTCAACTCAAAACTTTATTCTATGTGATGTTACATTTTCACATAGGACCCCTTGTTCGAAAGGAGCTTCTGAACTCTCTCGTCCATTGAATTTGTCAGGTTTTGGATGGTTTCTGCTTCAATTGTTTTGCATGAGGACAGAATACCCTCCCAGAGCTGTTGCTTAGATGTGAACTGCCTCCCGCCATCATAGACACTCCTTTTAATGATGCTCCAAAGGTTCTGAATGGGATAGAGGTCAGGGGAGCATGGGGGTCACACCATAAGTTTGTCCCCTTTTATGCCCATATCAGCCAGAGATGCAGATGTTTTATGTGCAGCATGAGATGGTGCATTATCATGCAGAAAAATGATCTTGCTGTGAAATACACGGTTCTTCTTCTTGAACCATGGCAGGAAGTGCTGTTTGAGAAAATCCACATACATTATGGAGTTCATCTTTAGCGCCTTCAGGGATCCTAAAGGGGCCGACAATCTCTCTCCCCATGATTCCAGCCCAAAACATTACTCCACCTCCTCCTTGTTGGCGCTGTAGCCGTGTTTGCGTGGGGTGTCCATCAACCAGCCATCCTCCACTCCATTCATCTGGACCATCGAGCGCTGCACGGCACTCATCCGTGAACAAAACAGTTTTGAAATCAGTCTTCATGTAATGTTTCGCCCACTGGAGCCGTTTCTGCTTGTGTGAAGTGGATAGAGGAGGTCGACAGGATGGCATATGCACAGCTGCAAACCTCTGAAGGACCCTGCATCTTGTTGTTCGGGGGACGTTGGAGGCACAAGCAGCTTCAAAAACTTGTCTGCTGCTATGACAAGGCTTTTTTGCCGCTGCTGTTTCAACCTGACGTAATTGCCTGTAGGAAAGAGTCCTCAATTTGCCCTTATCAGCACGCACACGTGTGTACTGTGAATCAGCTACATACTTCTTGATTGCCAAGACACTTCATCCTGATCATCGCACAATGTTGATTGTAGTCATGCCTTGACCTAAACACTCCACAATTTGTTGCTTCTCAGCAGCCGACACATCCTTTTTCTTTCCCATTTTGGCAGAAAATGTAGGCTGCTTAATAATGTGAGAGAGCCTTCTTAAGTAGTCTTGCCTTTCATTGGACACACCTGCCAAACTAATTAGCACAGGTGTCTGCAATTGCTTACAGTGATATAAAGAGCCCTGACACACATCACCATCAATGAGTTTAACTGACAAACAAACAAATTCTTCCCTTATCACTCCTAAACACTTTTTGCATAATAATTTGGAACGCGGTGTACATGTGCTTTTCCACAAAACACCAGTGGTTCACGTAGTGAATCTTACAGTTCTAACTTGCCAACCGTGGTCTGTATGGAATTGTTCAATAAAGGGCCCAAAATTAAGATAACATAGATGGGAGAGGTCTCTATGAATAGGAATTCGTAAGTATTTGATACCCTGTGAGGGCCAGGCAAAGGGAAAGTTGGACTGGATGGAATCCTATATGGATTTGGGGAGGGAGACATCGAGGGCCTCAGACTTCGCTGCATTGATTTTAAAATTTTACCATGTAACAAAGTGATCTATTTCAGCCATAACAGCAGGGATGGATATATGTGATTGAGTGATATATACTAGGACATCATCAGCAAATAGAGAGCACTTGTACTCGGTGCCTCCCACCTCAATCCACCTAATATTGGGGTTATGGCGAATTGATGAGAGCAGGTGCTCCGTCACTAGGATGTATAAGAGAGGGGACAGAGGACATCCCTGCCTTGTCCCATTGGTGATTGTGAAAGGTGATGAAAATGTTCTGATGCACCCCCTGGGCCTTGGGACACTCGGAGCCGGACCCTTTTTGGTGGATGCTGGTGGTTGTAGTCTTCGTGGCGGCGATCCGGTTCCGTGGCTCAGGGCGGTCAAACCAGTGGCGGAACTATTTATGTGGTTTTGATGTTTAAATGTCCGACTACGCCACCCGTGGATTGCGGTCAGAGTGAACCGCCGCTACAGGGCAGACCGCTAAGGCTGGTGTTGTGGGTGCAGCAGAGCGTAGCATAACTCCCCACGGGAGGAGTATAGCCTCAGGGCAGTGTATGCGGAGGATGGGGGTGATGGTGCAGGGCAGCAGCAGTAACGACACGGAGTCAGTGATGCAGTTCAGGGCCTTTACTCACAGTTCTTATTATCCAGACCACGTCTGCAGGTAACGGCTGCCCACGTCGTACTGTGCTCACCAGGTGAGGGGCTCAGACAACTCCCAGATAACTTTGGAGCGCTTCACAGGACCCCCTTTGTGTGTCCTTTGTCTGGCCTTTCTTACCAACACTTCTGTCCGGCTGCCTCGGGCCTCCTCTTGGTAAACTTGGCGCCAGTTTCCCTGACCCTATGTGGTGCCTTCCTAGCGGGTGGAGCAAGGGGCTGCGCCACATAAAATGTCAGAGCCTCCGGTTTCTAGCTGAGGGTCGTTTCCTGCCTCCACTAGTTCGGGGACCGGTCTCCCCCTTTGGCCTGACCCCTCCACGCAGGTGGATTCGGGCGTGCGGTTGCGACTCGCCCGTCCGCACCCCTGGGATCCCTTCATTCCTCGTTCCTGGAGCCTTCTCCGCTCCTCTTCCTTCCTTCTCCCTCTTGCAGGCCTGGGCCTCTGTTACTAGGCCCGCCTCCGGAGCAGAGCTCATGCAGAGCCCCTGCTCCCTGCCACTTCTGCTCAGACTTCTCTGCACTGAACTAAGATGGTGCCCACCTTTTATACTCCCTTCTCAATGCACCCAGGAACTGCTTCCTCCCTGCTCCTGCACTGCAGGGTTCCCCTTCCTCAGTGTTCCCTCCCCCCACTCCAGCCAGGGACAGGGACTGTCATGCCCATCTCAGGGGCATATTGGTCGCCCTGCCCCACGGCAATGTGGTGTAATGCATGCAGGTGTCGGGTCCTGATCCACACTCCATCCTTATCTGAGAGTGAGATATCACACCTCTGGGTGAGGTGCAATACGTCTGTAGCAACCGAGCCCTCGGTGCTACAGTTCCATTTATCTTCAGCCTAGGTGACGTATTGTGATACAGGGCTGTGATTTTGGCTATAAAAGGGTCCCCTAGACCCCTACCCCAAGCTTTTTAAGAGAATCATATATGGCATGCCAGGAGACTCTATGGAATGCTTTCTCAGCATCCAACGAGAGTATCTACTTACAAATTTTTAACTGCATCTAGCCCAGGAAATACTTTGTGCCTAGTAGCAGTGTCTGCTAGTCAGCGGATTATCCCGGCTGTTAAGCAAGCTACACCACCTGTAGTTTGGACACTTAATTTTTTCAAAGGAAATGCTTCGGGACCACGGGATACTTAGTGAAGAGCATCAGGAGGCACCCCAAGTCATAGGGGCTGGGACTGGCAGTAGGATGCCTTGCGGTGGACAGCCGAGCTCGATCCTTATAAAAGCTTTTTAACTGCAGCAGCTTTAGTGGACGCTACTGGAGCTGGAATTACGCGGCTGCTGGCATGAGACTTGCCCTCCAATAGATCCTTGTAAATGGATTTAAAGTGTATTCATTCAAATTAGAGGGACAATTTAAATTAAAAAGCTTAGAGCTGCCTCCACCACAGGGGGGCTCTCTCGACCCACCAGCGGACAGGCACCAGTATTGGGAGAGGGGGGCTGGCCGTCAGGGTTCACCGCGGCTCTGGCACAAACCCGGCGACACGGAGGTGGCACGGGCAGGAGCGGACTGGCCGTCTCGGCTTCTCACTTTTTGGATTTTAGAAGGGCATGACATGCCTATATCTGTGTCTCCCCCTCCTTTTACTCCTCCACCTCTTTTCTTTTCGCATGGCTATATGTACTTGTCACTTTTCCATGTGTTAGTTGTGTCTTCTGAGCAGTTTGTCAGCTTTTGGACACCTTTGAAGGTGTTTTCTATGTGTTTCTATGTGTTTTTGTTTGCCTGCCATTGGTTTTAACGGTGTTCGAAGGTGTTCGACGAACAGTTCGACGAACAGTTCGACGAACACACGAGTGTTCGACGAACCGAACCGAACTCGAACACTACGGGGGTGGCTCAACACTACTTAGCACCCACCTCCTTCTACGACTGGCGTTCTTCTTTAGCGCGTAGAGCGTGTGGAGCGTAGCTTTGTGATTGGAGGGACCGGTTGATGCTCTTCTGCAGGTTGATCCTGGGTTGGCACGGAATTTAGCTGTTTGGCCTGTTGCCGTGTAAGAGCCATGGACATGGATGTCAGAAGAAGAGCTGCTCGCTTAGCATGGAGATGAGCAAGTGCATTACCTCTTGCTTCAGGGGCATCTGGTCGGGTATGAGCTTTTACCTTTACGACAGCCAACTGTCTTGGTAGTTGCACCACTTCCATCAATTGTCTGATGCTTTCAGCATTTTTCACAGTCTGCAGTCAGAGCTTTGAGCTCTGCTTCTTGTGCTGACATACTGGGAGGTAAGACTGCTGCCTCTACCAATGTATCTTCAGTTGTGACAGCATATCCAGTATGAAACCTGCCAGAGGTGTCAACATATCTGGATCCATCCGTATATAACGTAAGTTCTGGGTCATCCAAGGGTACTTCCCCCACTAGAACAAGTGGAGTTGACTCCGCAGTAATTTGTTCCAGACAATCATGCGGTGGAGCCTTTTTCCCCTCTCCTTCAGGTGCTGGTAGCAGGGTGGCTGGGTTGATGGTGGTGTAACTTCACATTTTCTGGCAAAATCAACGAACACTGCAGCCACAGGTGTCTCTGTGTAGACAGATGTTTAGGTTGCTGTGTGGCGTGAACCGCTCGTAGACAGCTGGGGGAGAGATGCGCTAGGTAATAAACGACTGGGCGCTGCTTTGTACAGTGTCTCTGCGTGAGTACTCCGGCTGCATGTCCTCCTGTCTCAGAGGCATACAAATGGAAAGGTTGAGCATAGTCCAGATTTCCAAGGGCAGGGGCTGTCATTTTCCTTGACTTTAGTTGCTCAAAGGCTTGTTGCAGCTGTTCTTGGTGGTCCTTGTTGTTGACATCAGCCAGAGTGTCTTCTTTTAATGCATCTTAGAGGGGCGGCTGCATGAGACGTGAGGCGTCTGGGATCCATTGTCTGCAGTATGTACATAGTCCGAGGAACCGTTGCAGCTCTATGGGATCTTTTGGGAACGGTAGTGCATAGATGACCGTCTTCCTTTCTTCTGTGAGATGTCTGGCACCCTGAGTAAGGCAATGGCCTAAGAAGACCACTTGCCGGGCCAAAACTGAAGTTTCGAGGCTGAGACTCGACAATTCAGTTTTGCTAGATGCTTGAGGAGACTAACACTGGCCCTGATGGACATTTGCTCCGTGTAAATGTAATATGTAATGTAATATGTAAATGCAAACAGAAACTGACAGTCTTTGTGTAGTGGAATGCTAATAAAAAAACAAAAACGTTTGCTAAATCAATTACTGTAAACCAGACAACGTGTATGTGCATCTATTAGAAACTTAAGGATACATGACCATCTAGAGAATTAGTTTACATCACGATATTTTAGCCCTAATGTCAAAGTGGACATAAATATGTGCTGTTGAGGGTAGTGGATTGATTAGCCAACTTATCCTGAGCCCATATTTTAAGGGCTTGACAGAAGTTAAACCCACTCTCATATGTATTGGCGTCTAATGCTCTGTCACACACTGATTATGATGATCTTCCTCATACACATTCTGGGTGTAGTGTGTATTGCTGCCTGTATTCTGGGTGTGCCAAGATGGCCGCAACCAGAAGGAAGCATACTACAGGAAGGGTGCACCAAGATGGCCACCACCAAAGGGACATTTGGTCAGAGACCGGAGGTGATGCAATGGGTGTAGCAACATGGCCGCTGCAGGAAGGGTTGGAACTTTGGGCGGACATAGGTATAACAGATGAGGATGGGGCACTAGAAGTGGCTTGGGTAGTAGCGAGGGGAGTGCGTGACATGCAACACAGTAATCTACTGACAATGGATTCTGCTGGCCACAATTAGAACATTCCCAACAATTCATTACTCCGCCATTATCGGAGAGCAGTATCTTTGTAATACACATAACATAGCATCGTGTTTCCCTTATTGTCTGCATTTTCTTCCTCCATTCACCTTTTTTTTTTTTCCTGCTCTGTATCAAGCCAAGGCCGTTTTGCTATGCTAGCAGCTGTAACTGGGCGCTTATCTGGCAGCGTGCATATTTCAGTTAACCATTTAAGTTTCTCCACATATCCACATACTTTTTCCTTCTGTCAACAAACTCAGCGCAACCTTTTTTTTTCACATGCATTTACTTTTCAACATTTCAACATCCCATTATCTTCCTTGCTGCATTTAACATCTTGTACTGTAATCTTACACAATGACATTACTCTTTTGGTTTTCTCTACATGTATAACAAAATGACATGATAGCTGTCCGGCTCTTGTAGCCATCACCTCTCCTTCTCTTAACGGGCCATGGTCACGGATGTAATCATTAGATGCAGCTTGTATTGTAGGTCCCCCAATACGACATATCTCTGCAGCTAGCCCCCACCCATGCTGCAGTTTCGCATTTGCTGCGTTTACAATGATCCCAACCTGCTGTTGTGGTATACTCCCCATACCTATTCTCAGTATAGTAGAGAATTCTGAAGGACCATTTAGTAAATCAGACGCCACCTCCTCATACTAGCGTCCATGTTCTATTTCCCCAGTTTGGGAGAGGGTGAATAGGGAAGAGTTCAGAGGACCCTGGGTCCCTCTGAATGGAATATGATGGTAGGGGCAGGTGGGGGTAGTGATTCATAATACCCCCCGTCAGCGTTAAGTAATGGGTAGGTTGGTGCTACAACACCGGGTTTACGTGCGTGCTTCACAATTATAGCATGTCCTGCGCCATCCTGGATTAGTGACCCAACACACATTACAGAGCCAACCGTCTGGGTTATATGATGGTGGCTGGCTCTCAGTGGGAAGTGCAGGGTATTTAATCTCATAAGGTATAAATTGCTCAGTTTCCGGATTCAGGGGCTGGGGTATTGCTACATTTGTGGGAGATGCTTCTTTAGGGGCTCTAGATTTGGATTGTGGACACATAAGTTGGGAAGGGGGGGACCTACTTCCTCCTGTACTTTTTCAACATATCCTTCATCACAAATCTCATGTGCCACTTTCCTAAAGTTTTCAGCATCTTCCAACAATCCACAGCAGTCAACTAATCTACCCCTTTGCTGCCGGATGCCTTCATCCCACAACACAGGCTGAAGCCTCCCCTCCACAGGAAAATTTAACACCTTAAACACTTTTGGCACGTGCTTAAATGATCTTTTCCCTTCTCGACTGATCATGATATTCATCACATCCTCCCTCTCCTTCGGGGGAGACAAATTCTTTCTGCTCCACAGAAACATTGATTATTCACTACAACTGACAAAAAGATCCTTAATTTGTTCACAGCGGAGTCTGGCCAGAGCTCCCAGCTGTTCCACTACTAACTCACCCCTCCCGTCGGGGGAATTCTTTCACACAACAAATGAAAGGAGGTGCACTTCTGCTGCTATGCAGCTTTGCAGCGCACCGGACACTCGATATACGTATATCTACTTGCGTGTCCTACCCAATCTTCGATCACCTGCCGCGACTGAAACTAACAATGTTCAGTCTCTCCTAAGGATTTTTGTCCAAAGCTGAGAAAGATTCACACAATATTCACTTGTAAATCCGAGGTGATACTGCTTTGAAGTTAAATAATATCAGACCCCTAATGAGACTACACCCCTTATAGTCTCACCTTTGACTATATCCAACCAGGACACCCGGAGATACTGCAAACAACCACACACTACGTGGAAACCACGCCAAACGGTCAGTGTCACTAGTAAAGAACTGGTGCACTTACCGTGGCTTTTTGTGGGGAATGATCAGTCCCAATTCCAGTGGGGGAGGCTGAAGGCAGGTCTCTCTTTGTGGTCGTCCAGAGGTGGAGGGGCGTCCCTGGTTAGGGATCCGAGTCACGGCACCAGCTGTTAAGGGAGGGCAATAACCCTTCACGGTTGACCAAGTGAGTGTCAAAATTATTATGTTGATTGCGCAATCCACAGAAAACCAAACGGAGGCAATGCGTGCTCTGTATTGTCGGGATTCAAAGAATCTCTGATCCCGTTTATTTTGCTTAGCATTTTATATTGTTTTGAGTATATCAAATAGCCAATCAACTCTACAGCCATACTACAATACTATAGGCTAACTGATGTTAGTACAATTATTACGGAAAACACATATATGGTCATATTATCATTGTTAGTTTGAAGCACTATGGAAATTTTACAAGGTCAAACCTGGCCTAAACAAGTTAGATAACAGAGTGTCTGACAAAATGTTCTCTTGAGAAAAAGTTAGTGTGAGATAAGTTCCATGGGAAGAGAAAGAAAGAATATGTTATGCAAGGAGTGATAACATGATTTTAAAGCAAGCAGACAAAATGGAGTTGCTCTAGCATGAGTATCAATATGTCCTTTACAGATGGATCCTGCTGTCTGCATATAGAAAACAGCATGAGGAAAGAATACGTATATTAACAAAAGTTCAGGAATTGGAAAGACAGTTGTGTGAGGCCCAGAATGCATTGATTATAGCACAGTGTCAGAATAAGTTATTAATGGACAGATGTGATGGATATCAGCATGTTGCAGAAAAGGCTGCTGTATGTGTAGCGCAGTATAAATACAAAAGGAGGTGAGGGAAGGTTAATAACAAGAAAGTAGCTTTGGCCATAGCCAAAGCAGGGATAGAGTGGAGTCCTGATCAGTGGGATGGGGATGTATGGGATTCAACTGACTCTAAAAACATCACCAATCCAGAGACTGAGGATGAATATTTCAATGGAAAGAGAGAAATTGATCCTCCTCTTAACCCAGTGAAAGTTCATCCTATATATCGGAGACGGATTGTAGAGACTGCTGCAGGTAAACAGAATAAGAATGCAGTAGAGGATTACAGTCAGCAGGAGCTTAATGACCTTCATGATTGTTTCTCTCAAAAGCCAAATGAATCTTTAGTAGCTTGAGCTGTCAGATTATGGGAGATGGGGGGCTCATGGAGTGCAGGTGGATGCTGTGGATGGCCAAAAATTTGTCCAATTCAGTCATGAACCTGTAGTGAAGGAGGCCTTTCGTACCTTGACAATTCAGCAGCCACATGTGGTGTGTAGTATGCTTGATGTGGCCATGGCATTGCAGCATAAATACCCATCCGAGGCGGACTGGCCGCCCAATGAAAAACCATGGTTTACATTGAAAGATTGTACTCAGAGGTTGAAAGAGGAGGTCATGAAAAATGCTATTTCGGCAAGCTCTTATGATGATTATATGCAAGTTGTTGTGAGTGTATCTGTTAGAAATCGTATCATTAGAAATGCCCCTGCAGCCTACAAGCATATCATGATGACGCTAATGATAAATCAGACTGGGAAAACTATCGCCAATACATTGGAGGCAATTAGACAGTTAGGGGATCTGGGAGATTGGGGTCCCAAACAAAAGGGTAATTTTACCTCTGAAGAGCAGCATGACAATGTCAAAAGTAACTACAATCCTAGATCTTGTATTACCCGTAAAGATATGTTTATGGCCCTGATAAAGGATGGTGTCCACAGGGATAAAATAGACGGGATTGGTACTAACGAGATGTGGAAATTGTATCAAAAGAGAGGACTTAATAAAAAGTCAGGGTTTCACATAATAGAAAGGTTACAGTAAAAGATTCTGAATCCCCACAGCAGGGGCCGGGCAGGACACAGGGAGAGAGAGGGCCAACTCCCTCCTCGTCGCCAGCAAAGCCCACAGCACAGGGGTTTGAGGATCTTTATGCTGAAGTTAAATCCTTGATACAGGAATTCAAAGCCCAACAGAAGGGGGCATCATTTTCTCCTAATATGATGTCTTCATCTGAAATGGAGGATCGATGGAGGGAGACAGATAAAAGTGATTGACATGCTGGCCACACCCCACAAATGTTGGTAGATACAGGGGCGGAGGCCAGTTTGATTAAGGGAACTCCAAAACAATTCAGTGAGTGCAAAGTTATAACTACAGAATTAGGAGGAATGCAAATTGAGGCAATTCAGGACAGAGCAAAACCAGGAGTTAGTGGAATCTCCACATTGCATGAGAAGTTAGGCAAAGTCCCTATGGGACTTCAGGAGCAGGAGATATCCTTTGAACAATTGATTCCTGAGCAGAGGAAACAAGCGTGGTTTACAGAAGGGTCAGCTAGGTACCAAGGTAACAACCGTGTGTGGAACGCAGTGGGCTATCAGACTACAAGTATACATAGCAAAGAAGTATGGGGAAAAGAGTTGTGGCAAGATATCTGGGCAATTGTACAAATAATTAAAGTGACTGTGTTTCATGTTGATGCTATTTGTGCTTCAGATACCCTGGAAAGATTCAACTCAGTAGCAGACTAACAGTCCGAAATATCAGTCACTGAATCCAGTAAAGACTGATACCTCTGAGGAGCTGCTTGGACTGACTCAATGGGCACAGACCAGAGGGGTGCCCATCAGGTTAGAGTTCATAAAGGAAACCGTCATTAAGTGTCAATATTCACAACAGAGACCAATCCCTCATGTGGTGAGAGGCCAGAAAGCTCAAGGAAAACTTCCTGGGCAAATTGACTACATTGGCCCTCCTCTACATGATGGAGGATGTGTATGCGTATGCACAGCTTTGTATGCATATTCTGGGTTTACGTTGATTTGTACCTGTAAAATGGCCAATGCTAACAATACTATTAAGACTTTGGAAACAATGGTATTGTACTGTATCCCAATACAGATTCAAAGTGACAATGAAAGTCACTTCAAAGAAGTTGTAAAGAAAATCAGGACTGCTATAGGCTTGCAAATGCCACCTGAGCATTTTTGTCTTATAACCTCAAGGTCAGGCTTGGCCTTAAAGGGTATTCAGGTAATGGGAGGAGTGATAGACCAGGATTATCAGGAAGAAATTAAAGTACTTTTAATGAATGATGAAGAAAAAGTCATGATAATACAGAAGAGAGATAAGATAACTCAGTTACTGGTACTGTCTATTTCTAAAACGAAGGTGGTCAGAGTAAGGACCCCTGCAGTTGTGACAGTCAGAGGAGGTGAAGGATTTGGATCCTCAGATCCTATCAATGATGGTGCAAAAATCTGGTTGAAACAACTGGGTGACAAAGGTCCTCCAGAACCTGCAGAGGTAATTGTTCAAGGAGCAGACAATGTGTTGATAGTTATGAAACCCGGGCAAAAGAAAGGGGAACACGTCCCAACTGACCGGGATTTTGTGCAGAGAATAATATGTGTTTTCCCTTTAGATCAAAATCTGGAAATGATGACCCAAGCAATCTTCAGACCGAAAATCGAGAGGCCAACCGTGGAAAATGTGGCGTCATGGAAAACCAAACAGAATCTATAGATTTACTTGGCTCAAATGATGAACACTAGCCATTTTTGCGTGACAAAGGTTACCACTGCTATCAATATATTTGAGACTTGGTGGCAGTACTGACCCCCTCTACAGTTATGGACAAAGCTTATAGGGGTAGCTACTCAAGATGAGGACACAGAAGGAGAAGCTGTGACACAGAACTTCACGTGCAATCCATGTTGTGCCTGTGTGAACTGCATTGGGGAAAGTTTTTTGGCAGAGGAGATGATTGAATCATAGAATCATAGAATGGTAGAGTTGGAAGGGACCTCCTGGGTCATCTGGTCCAACCCCCTGCTCAAAGCAGGATTCACTAAATCATCTCAGACAGATGTCTGTCCAGCCTCTGTTTGAAGACGTCCATTGAAGGGGAACTCACCACCTCTCGTGGCAACCTGTTCCACTCATTAATCACCCTAACTGTCAAAAAGTTTTTTCTAATATCTAATCTGTGTCTCCTCCCATTTAGTTTCATCCCATTGCTTCTAGTCTTTCCTTGTGCAAATGAGAATAAAGATGATCCTTCTACAATGTGACAGCCCTTGACATATTTGTAGACAGCTATTAAGTCTCCTCTCAGTCTTCTTTTTTGCAAGCTAAACATTCCCAAATCCTGCAACCGTTCCTCATAGGACATGGTTTGCAGACCAGTCACCATTCTGGTCGCTCTTCTCTGAACTTGCTCCAGTTTGTCTATGTCTTTTTTAAAACGTGGTGCCCAAAACTGTACACAGTATTCCAGATGAGGTCTGACCAAAGAGGAGTAAAGACTGATAATGACTTCACGTGATCTAGACTGTATGCTTCTGTTAATACATCCCAGAATTGTATTTGCCTTTTTTGCTGCTGCATCACACTGTTGACTCATGTTCAGTCTATGATCTATTAGTATACCTAAGTCTTTTTCATATGTACTGTTGCTTAGCTCTATTCCTCCCATTCTGTATATGCTTTTCATTTTTCATTTTTATTGCCCAGATGTAGTACTTTGCATTTTTCCCTGTTAAAAACCATTCTGTTGGTTGCTGCCCACTGCTCCAGTTTATTTAGGTCTTTTTGAATCCTCTCTCTCTCTTCTCTAGTATTAGCTATCCCTCCTAGCTTTATGTCATCAGCAAATTTAATCAGTTTACCCTCAATTCCTTCATCTAAATCATTGATAAAGATGTTGAACAATACAGGTCCCAGGACGGAGCCCTGTGGTACCCCACTTGAGACATTCATCCAGCTGGATGTGAAGCCATTTACAACCACCCTTTGAGTCCGATCACTAAGCCAGTTATGAATCCACCTAACAGTTGCCTGGTCCATTGCATACTTGGTCATTTTTTCAATAAGGATGGTGTGAGATACTTTGTCAAATGCTTTGCTGAAGTCAAGATATACTATATCTACAGCTTTTCCCTGATCCACCCAGTCAGTGATTATGTCATAGAAGGAAATTAAGTTAGTCTGACATGACTTGTTAGTTACAAACCCATGCTGACTCTGGTTAATCATTTCATTCTTATCCATGTACTTACATACATGTTGTTTAATAATTTGTTCAAAGATCTTTCCTGGTATAGAAGTCAGACTCACCGGCCTATAGTTCCCTGGGTCCACCTTCTTCCCCTTTTTGAAGATAGGAACAACATTTGCTCTTCTCCAGTCTTCTGGGACTTCTCCTGTTCTCCAAGAATTTTCAAAGATTATGGAGAGTGGTTCTAAAATTTCTTCTACGATCTCCTTCAGTACTCTGGGGTGTAATTCATCTGGACCTGGAGACTTGAACTCATTTATGTTAGCTAAATATTCCCTCACAATCTTTCTGTTTACAGATAACTTGGATTCCTCTATTCCTTTAACCCCTTACTTACCGGGGACGTATTAGTACGCATATTTGCGTACCGCCGGTTCAGTGAGGGCTCCGGCGCTGAGCCCTCACTGAACCGAGCACATGTCAGCTGATTCTTACAGCTGACATGTGCCCGCAACAGCCGCGGGTGGAATCGCGATCCACCCGCGGCTGTTAACCAGTTAAATGCTGCTGTCAATCTCCGACAGCAGCATTTAATGCGCGCTTCCGGGTAGCGCGTCATAAGCCCCGCCCACCGGCGACCCCGTCACGTGATCGCGGGTCGCCGATGGGCGTGCATGACAACCCAGGGTCTGCAGCAGACGCCTGTGGTTGTCATGATCTTGTCGCTATGCGCGCCACCTAGTGGTCGGCGCTCATAGCACAGGACCATTTCTGCTGCATGCAGGGGACCTGCTCGTCCCCTGTATGTAGCAGAGGCGATCGAATAGTTGCTGCTTCTAGTCTCCTATGGAGACTATAGAAGCATGCAAAAAGTAAAAAAAAAAAGTTTTTAAAAATATAAAAAAAAGTAAAAAAATATAAAAGTTTAAATCACCCCCCTTTCGCCCCATTCAAAATAAAATATATAAAAAAAAAAACCCACATACAGATATTTGGTATCGCCGCGTTCAGAATCGCCCGATCTATCAATATAAAAAAAGAATTATTCCGATCGGTAAACGGCGTAACGAGAAAAAAATTCTAAACGCCAGAATTACGTTTTTTGGTCGCTGCAAAATTGCAATAAAATGCAATAACGGGCGATCAAAACATCGGATCTACCCCAAAATGGTATCAATAAAAACGTCAGCCCGGCACGCAAAAAATAAGCCCTCAACCAGCCCCAGATCCCGAAAAATGGAGACGCTACGGGTCTTAGAAAATGGCACTATTTTTTTATTTTATTTTTTACCAAATTTTGGAATTTTTTTTCACCACTTAAATATAAAAGAACCTATACATGTTTGGTGTCTATGAACTCGTAATGACCTGTAGAATAAGAAGAGCAGGTCAGTTTTAGCATTCAGTGAACATGGTAAAAAAAATAAATAAAAAACAACTGTGGTATTGCACTTTTTTTGCAATTTTACCGCACTTGGAATTTTTTTCCCGTTTTCCCGTACAGGATATGATAAAACTAGTAGTGGCGTTGAAAAGTACAACTCGTCCCGCAAAAAATAAGCCCTCACCTGGCCATATTGACCAAAAAATAAAAACGCTATGGCTCTGGGAACAAGGGGAGCAAAAACGAAAATGCAAAAACGAAAAATGCTCCGGGGCTTAAGGGGTTAAAAGGACAGTGAAGATCAGTTGATGTTACATTTTCTTTCTGAGAGAAAACAGATGCAAAATAGGAATTAAAAAGTTCGGCCTTCTCAACATCCTCTCTTACCATTTCTCCATTTTCATCCTGTAAAAATCCTATAGCATCTTTGACTTTTCTTTTACTTTTGACATACCCCCAAAATCCTTTTTTATTGCTTTTGACATCTCTTGCAAGCCTTAATTCATTGTCAGCTTTAGCTAACCTGATACGTGCCCTACAGGATCTGCAGACTGCATTATAATCTTCTTTAGATATGCCTCCCTCTTTCCATTTAATAAACATTTCTTTCTTTCTTTTTAGCATGTGTTTAAGTTCTGTGTTCATCCATCCTGGTTTCCTTAAATGCTTCCCATTCTTCCTACTTTTCGGGATTGTTAACGATTGTGCTTTGAGAATCTCATTTTTAAAAATTTCCCATACTTCCTGGACATTTTTGTCCTTAAGGACATCCAGCCATTGGATCCCTCCTATTCTCTTTCTGAGTCTCTTAAAATCTGCCTTTCTAAAATCTAACCTTGAAGTTTGAGTCTTCACATGTCTTCCTCCTCTAGTTATCCAAAATTCTATAATAGCATGATCGCTGCCTCCTAGGGTCCCAGCCACCTTTACCTCCTCAACCATTTCCTCCCTGTTTATAAGGATTAGATCCAAAGTAGCAGATCCCCTTGTTTTCTCCCCTACCTTTTGGAAGATAAAGTTGTCAGCAAGAGAGGATAAGAATTTGCTTGACCTGTTAGTTTTACTTGAGAGAGATTCCCAACAAATGTCTGGATAGTTGAAATCTCCCATGACCACTACGTCATATTTTTTGGAGAACTTGGTCATTTGATACATAAAGAGTTCATCCATATCTTCAGCTTGCCCAGGTGGCCTGTAGTAAATGCCTACAATGGTGTCCTTTCCGTTGTTCTCTCCTTGTATTCTTACCCAAACAGTTTCCACAGAACTCCCAGTCTCTGAAGCTTCAATCTCTTTGCAGATATACGCTTTTCTAACATACAATGCGACACCTCCTCCTCGCTTATCAAGTCTGTTTCTTGCAAATAAGTTGTATCCTTTTAGCCTTTTATTCCAATCATGTGTATCGTCCCACCAAGTTTCAGTGATTCCAATGACATCATATTTCTTTTCCTGCATTAGTAGTTCCAATTCTCCTTGTTTGTTGCCCATGCTTTGTGCATTTGTATAAAAACATTTTAGTTTGTGATTGGTTTCTCTTCCTCCCATATTTTTATTATTTAAATTGTTTTGTCTTTGTTCTTCCTTTCCACTTCCAGTAGCAGAGATCTCAATAGTATTTGTCAGCTGTATGGCTTTTTCTGGCCTTTTGCTTCCCTTCCCACATTGTTCTAGTTTAAAGCTCTCCTGATGAGTGTAGCAAGGCGACTTCCAAATACATGTTTTCCAGTCTTCGTAAGGTGTACCCCATCTCTAGCAAGTAGTCCATCGTATAGGTAATTCATTCCGTGATCCAGAATTCCAAATCCTTGTTGACGGCACCATCGACGTAGCCAGTTGTTCACCTGTAGAATCTTATTCCACCTCATTGTTCCATGGCCATCCACTGGGAGGATTGCCATGAAGACTTTGAGTATTAGGCCAGCTGATTTATTTTTTGCTATAATTTGTTCATGCATTGCTTTGTGTTGTTGTACACAGTGTACACTTCCATTATTATTTTTATGGCAATCATCCGCTAAAACCATCCCCTTTGGATAGGGTGCTTTGTGTAAATAATGTGTGGCTATAAGATATCCAAATGTGGATTGTATTGCTAATAAAAATATGGATATCTTATAGCCTACATATTGTAACATATTGTTTATATGCTTTGATAAAGTGTGGTCATTAGACCAAGTGTGGAATGTATTGCAAATATGGTTGCGTGAATTCAAGCACTATAATATTGCAATATACTGCAGTATAATATTGATTTACTCTGATACTGAGAAACTAGCTCTTTCACATGAACTGTCCTTGATGCATGCTATCCACAAAGTGTTTGCTAGGAGTCAATACAGTAAGACAATGCTAATTGTTCTATGGTCTATGAAGTTGTGTGTTTCAAAGATTCATTATCCTGATTTGTACAAAAGTGACCACTGTGATATTTGCTTTGACTAATAGTGTTATTGTAACCAAAATATTGATTCAAATAATGTGTGTACACTTACCATTATGCTCCATGAGAAATACACAGATCTATTGTCTAAAACAATGTTTAAAAGTAAACTTCTCGAGATTACAGAATCTGGCCAATTCGGTATTATCGACGAATCATACTTATAAACATTAACCAGCTTTATGCTTCCATTGTCTAAACCTTATAAAAGTCACTGGAATCATGATACAGACAGAAGCTTTCTTGTGTAGACTTCTCAGGGGTTCTCTGTCAATTAGACAGATGATGCTCATAAACTCCTAGATGAAGAAGCCATAAGTTGTACCTGCACTGATGTGTAGTGTTGTATGTACAGTACAGACCAAAAGTTTGGACACACCTCATTTAAAGATTTTTCTGTATTTTCATGACTTTGAAAATTATACATTCACACTGAAGGCATCAAAACTATGAATTAACACATGTGGAATTATATACTTTACAAAAAAGTGTGAAACAAGTGAAAATATGTCTTATATTCTAGGTTCTTCAAAGTAGCCACCTTTTGCTTTGATGACTGCTTTGCACACTCTTGGCATTCTCTTGATGAGCTGCAAGACATAGTCACCGGAAATGGTCTTCCAACAATCTTAAAGGAGTTCCCAGAGATGCTTAGCACTTGTTGGCCCTTTTGCCTTCACTCTGCTGTCCAGCTCACCCCATACCATCTCGATTGGGTTCAGGTCTGGTGACTGTGGAGGTCAGGTCATCTGGCGTAGCACCCCATCACTCTCCATCTTGGTCAAATAGCCCTTATACAGCCTGGAGGTGTGTTTGGGGTCATTGTCCTGTTGAAAAATAAATGATGGTCCAACTAAACACAAACCGGATGGAATAGCATGCCGCTGCAAGATGCTGTGGTAGCCATGCTGGTTCAGTATGCCTTCAATTTTGAATAAATCCCCAGCAGTGTCACCAGCAAAGCACCCCCACACCATCACACCTCCTCCTCCATGCTTCACGGTGGGAACCAGGCATGTAGAGTCCATTCGTTCACCTTTTCTGCGTCGCACAAAGACACGGTGGTTGGAACCAAAGATCTCAAATTTGGACTCATCAGACCAAAGCACAGATTTCCACTGGTCTAATGTCCATTCCTTGTGTTCTTTAGCCCGAACAAGTCTCTTCTGCTTGTTGCCTGTCCTTAGCAGTGGTTTCCTAGCAGCTATTTTACCATGAAGGCCTGCTGCACAAAGTCTCCTCTTAACAGTTGTTGAAGAGATGTGTCTGCTGCTAGAACTCTGTGTGGCATTGACCTGGTCTCTAATCTGAGCTGCTGTTAACCTGCGATTTCTGAGGCTGGTGACTTGGATAAACTTATCCTCAGAAGCAGAGGTGACTCTTGGTCTTCCTTTCCTGGGGTGGTCCTCATGTGAGCCAGTTTCTTTGTAGCGCTTGATGGTTTTTGCAACTGCACTTGAGGACACATTCAAAGTTTGCCCAATTTTTCGGACTGACTGACCATCATTTCTTAAAGTAATGATGGCCACTCCTTTGTCTTTACTTAGCTGCTTTTTTCTTGCCATAATACAAATTCTAACAGTCTATTCAGTAGGACTATCAGCTGTGTATCCACCAGACTTCTGCACAACACAACTGATGGTCCCAACCCCATTTATAAGGCAAGAAATCCCACTTATTAAATCCCACTTATTAAACCTGACAGGGCACACCTGTGAAGTGAAAACCATTTCCAGAGACTACCTCTTGAAGCTCATCAAGAGAATGCCAAGAGTGTACAAAGCAGTCATCAAAGCAACAGGTGACTACTTTGAAGAACCTAGAATATATGACATATTTTCAGTTGTTTCACACTTTTTTGTTAAGTATATAATTACACATGTGTTAATTCATAGTTTTGATGCCTTCAGTGTGAATGTACAATTTTCATAGTCATGAAAATACAGAAAAATCTTTGAATGAGAAGGTGTGTCCAAACTTTTGGTCTGTACTGTATGTACAGGAGTGGATTAAGAGTAGTAAGAGTAGCCAGGGCACTGGGTAGTTTAGAAGGTGTACCCCCCCCCCTCAGGTACTGGATGTATCACGTGACTTGTCACACGATCCCCTTTGATAGATCATGTGATTCTATCTACACATGTGCATCAAAGGTTCTGTGAGTAACACACAGACGCTTTGATGCACATGTGTAGATGGAAAATGTGCAGCACTTTAGCACTTTGCATAACATAGCACTATATATAATAGAGCAAGAGTGGGCGATTAATTTTCCCAAGGGACAACATGGGAGACCGTGACAGTTGTGGAGGCTGCACCAATAGGCTGAAATTAATTCTGCTCAATATTAATATTAACATTAATTTTATTTTATTTTTTTATATTAATTGTATGCAGCATCGGGCTGCAGAACCTTGGATCCCCAGAGTAAATCATTCTTGGGGCCCACTATGCTGCTGTAGCAACAATATAGAAATAATACAAGACCACCAATTGTATAATAAAATGTGCCAATATGTTTCCGTAATATAAAACACAATGGGCTCGATTCATCAAGACCGGCGTTGTTCACAGCAATCTTGATGAGGGGCATGCTGGAGTCGGATGATCCTGATTCATGAAGAGGTGCTCAACTACAGCATCCAGTTTAGGACATGACAGATATCAAAGTCAAACATCAGAATAATGTCAGTTTGAGGCTAAATACCTTGTCTGAGAACTGACTTTGATATGTGACTTTGATAAGTGACTTAGACATCTGACTTTCACAACTGATGAAAATAATAATAAAAAGTTCACTGTATGCTGCTGGGAATTGAACCCAAAACTCTATGTCTAGAAGCCAGTACACTTACCATTGACTTAAACACTCAGTTGAAGAAACTTAAGCATTCTATTTGGTTATGTGATTTTCAGTGCAAACTTGTCTGAAACGCATTGGGACTTTCACACAGACCTCCTCCAGGCCAAATTCAAATGATGTGTGATTTTGATATGTGACTGATATCTGACTTTCTTCAAATATTAGAATCAGAATCACAATGACTTTTAGATACCAGTTTGATCTCATAAGCCAAGAAAAACTAGCAGTCACTATCACTTGACCCTATGGCTGTATGGTAACTCTTCAGCCTCATTTTTTCTTTCCATCCAGCAAGAAATGACTGCAAACTCCAAACGACTAGGGGTTTCAACTGCCTGCTAAGCATGGTCCTTCTCTAGCAGCAAAAACAGGCATGATAAGGGGTTGTCCTGTCCAAACCGATAAGTCTGCAGTCACTCTGTGTGTGTCACGCAATGTGTGGGAAAGACTTAGTGCAACACAAAGGGAAGAGGGAAAGGGAGCCCAGACTCTAGGGAAAGGGGGAAGTGGAGACATCCTAGGCTGATCTAATATCACCCTGTCTCCACTAACGTCCCTATATTGGTTCTTCACCAATTGCTGCACGCGAACCTCGCCCTGTCTTTCCATGGTGTTAAGCCCTGGCTAGGGAAGGGAGGGGGATGAGCGACCAACAGCAGGGCGACTGTCACTTCTGACACACCCGTGACAGTACACCCCTCTCTACGAGTGGCCTCCGGACACTCAGGACCGGGTTTCTCAGGATAAGAGGTGGGGAATGAATGAACCCACCTGGGAGCATTCATCTCTGATGCTGAAACCCACATCCTCTCCTCTGGACCATAACCTTTCCAGTGCACCAAGTATTGTAGAGAACGACGTTGGAGACCAGAATCTACAATACTCAAAATCTGGAACTCCAGATTACCACAACCATTACTGGGGGTGGTGGTAGAGGTGAGGGCTCAAGAGGTTCCACATACTTCTTGAGTAAGGACCTATGGAACACGTAGTGGACTTTAAGGGCCAGAGGAGGTTCAAGACGAAACGCTGATGGGTTAATGACGGCGGTTATTTTATAGGGACCAATAAGCCTAGGTCCCAGCTTCCAATAAAGAACTTTCAATCTTATATTCCTGGTAGACTACCATATAAAGTCATTCACATTCAGCTCCAGACCTGGCTGGCTGTCAGCCATACATTTATACATGTGGTACCCCAGGGGTCTGGTTGCCACAGTGATAGAAATATCACGTCTGAGAGCAAGTGGGAGGTTTCCTGGTCAGGAGCCCTTAAACATGCAACAGCTCCTGTCCCAGGCCAGATAGGGGAGGAACCTGCCCTACATAAACTGGGTCTGGGGCGGGGTTAGTCAGTCTAAGAGTCTAGAGAGGAGAAAGACAGGGAAAGCAACAGCTAGGAGCTCTGTAGGAGCAGGAGCTGAAGACCAGGGGCTGGAGCTAAGCAGAGTTCGCCCTGGCAGAAGAATATAAGAACCGGACACCAGAGTCCGAGGCTGCGGGGATCTTTAAGTCCAGCAGCAGAAACCAGCCGGCAGGGGATTCCAGGTCCTCTGGCCTTAGAAGCCCGGAGGCTCAGTCACAAGGAAGGGACCAGCACCGCCATCGAGGAGCGAAGGCTATCAGAAGGCCCCAAGTCACCAGCCATACGGGTGAGCACCACACGGTATACTCAGGGACGTGGGCTACTTCCACACGCTTACAGCAAGGTAGCCAGGAAGAGTGCAGATAGACGGGGAGGCCTACAACTCCACCTGGCCAGGGGAACTCCTGTTTGTTCACAGACTGACCAGGCCCCTTATGCTAGCCAGTACTCCCGGGAGGGTCTGCCTTAATATCATCAGTAAAGACCCTGAACTGCACTGCAAAGACTCTGAGTCGTTCCTGCTTTCTCACCGCATACAGCACTACTAATACTAGGACGCCCGTGCACCATCACTCCCATCATCCACATTCCCTGCCCTGAGGCTATACTCTTCCCGTGGGGAGTTATCCCATCCTTTGCTGCGCATACCACACCAGCCTCAGTGGTCTGCCTCGCAGCGGCGGTACACCCTGACCGCAACCCATGGGTGGCGTAGTCGGACAATTAACCTAAAACTTATAGTATACCGCCACTGGTTTGACCACCCTGAGTCACGGGACCGGGTCGCCGCCACGGAGACTACAATCCCCAGAGACCCGGCTCCGGGTAACCCACTACATGTGTACACTAGGCCCAGGGGGCGCGTCAACTTTGGCGTAGTCGGCAGGATTTCGTGCCCGCAACCACCGTGTACTGCGCGCCTTCAAAAGACTGTCACACCTGCCGTGGTGAAGGTCCCCGCCATCCGGAGCCATTTCCCGCCATCCGGAGCCGTTTCCCGCCATCTTCAGCTGTTTTCCCGCCATCCGCAGTCGTTTTCCCGCCGTCGGACGCCATCTTCAGGACGCCGCGCGGGAAGAAGAGGGGTGTGGACGCCGAAAGCGCGCGAGACCTGAAGCTCCGCCCTACGCACCGACGCTGCGCAAGGTCCTGGAAGGAGAGGGAGTGACGCTGACGTCACCAGAGCGCGATGCATGGTCCTCCACCCTGACGATCGTCTGCGGAGCCGCGGCCTACGGAGAAGAAGCAACAGAAGGTAGGCCACGCTTAACTAGGGGGGAGGATACGGAGGGACCCTCTACCACCAGCGTGGCCGCTGCCGCAGTAATGCCGTTCACCATGCCTTACATCCCCGGATACTCAGGGGAGTCGCATACCCTAAGCGACTTTAAAGAGAGACTGTACAGCCTGTTTAAAGTATACCCCCTGACGGAGGGACAAAAAGTGAGCATATTGGTAGGCCAGTTAACCGGCGCAGCCCAACGTGAAGTAAAGTCCTGGTCAGTCAGGGACAAGGAGACCGTGAAGGAGATCTTAGCCCGTCTGAGGGACACGTTTGATACCCGCACCTCTGCAGAGATCAAAATGAAATTTTATGGGTGCAAGCAGCGGGCCCAAGACAGTATAAGAGACTATGCTTTGAATTTGCAAGAGGCCCTGGGAGCCATTAAACAGGCAGACCCTGACAGTGTGCGGAATGCAGATGAACTGTTGACTGAGCAATTCATTGAGGGTCTGCTGTCCAACGCCCACCAAACCCAGTCACATGCAATGGCCTTGCAGAACCCTGGGTTAGACTTTGCAAAGTTCAAAGACAGGGCCATCCGGGTGCTCCGAGAACCGGCACCGGGTAGCTCTGTAACCCACTGGCGCCCTGCTATTACCTATCACCAGGAGGCGGCGCCCTTGTCTACAGAGTCTGTAGGAGCTGGTGCGCAGGCTTTGGATAACAACCCGGCTACAGCCTTGCACCATCAGGTCCAAGAACTGACCAAAAGCGTAGCCGCGCTAACCAGAACTGTGCAGTCTTTACAGGTCTCTCCTCCAGGAAAGATCCAGCTGGAATCCGGACCGGAGGACGTCCCATGGCGCCGACAGAGGAGGATCCCGCCGTCCAGAGGAAGACCCAGCGACCGCTACAACGAGGACGGACAGCCCATCTGCCGCCGCTGCAATCAACCCGGACATATGGCAAGGTACTGTCATTTAAACGGGCACAACCTGGGGTAGAGGGCCAACCCCCAGGCATAAGATCATCAGGCCCATCGAACTGGCGTGATAAATACGTAGGGGGACGTCCAGTCTTGCCTGTGGTACTGGATGGCATTCCTATGAGTGCCCTACTAGACACTGGGTCACAGGTGACTACCATCCCGTACGTGCTCTTTAAGCGGTACTGGAATGACTCGGACATAACCCGCTACCCAGATGATGACCTGAGTATCATCGCCAGCAATGGTCAGCCCGTGCCGCAGGTGGGGTTCAAAGAGGTGACCATTAAGATCGGTAAAGTCGAACTGGCGGCACAAGGACTGATTATTGTGGACATTGACCGTCATGAGAGTCACCCTAAAATAACCTTGGGAACTAACGTAATTGAAAATTGTCTTGCAGAGGTAATTCTCATTTTGCAGCAGGTTACCAAGAACGCCAGTTCCAGCCAGCAGCGTGTTCTCCAAAAAGAGATCCGGGCACTGATGAAACGGCAACAAGTGGAACTATCTGGTGGTGAGATTGGTAGCGTGAGAATGTGTGACCCGTTCCCTATTGCCATGCTCCCGAAAAGTGAGATGATGATCTGGTGCCGGGCAGCTATTGGTCTAAGAGGTAGAGACTACCAAGCAATGGTAGAACCCGTCTACTCAGACAGTAGGCCCACCATTTTGACAGCACGGGGGGTGGTCAATGTACGCCATGGGAGGGAGCCCGTCCGCATCATAAATATCGGGGGGAGAGAAGTATACCTGCCCCGGTATGCCACGCTAGCCAAATTGTTCACCATAAACCAAAATTCTGTAAGGGCCGTGGAACCCTTGCCTCCATCTCAACCAGAGGAAGGTAACGGCTCTAAGAAACAAACGGAGGACTGGTGTCAGCAACTGCATGTGGGTACTACCTCCACTCCCTCACACCAAAATCAGGGAGTCTACCGGGTGGTTCGGGAGTATGAAAGAGTCTTTAGTAAACACCCGCTAGACTTCGGGCGAGTAAAGGGGGTAGAACATCACATCCCCACAGGAGACCATCCACCCATAAAGGAAAGATACCGACCTGTACCCCCTGCACACTATCAGCATGCAAAGGGGATGTTGCGGGACATGAAGGAGGCTGGGGTAATCAGGGACAGCTGTAGCCCCTGGGCAGCTCCACTAGTTCTAGTGAAAAAGAAGGACAACACAATGAGAATGTGTGTAGACTACAGAAAGGTCAACCGTATCACACACAAAGATGCGTACCCATTACCTAGAATAGAAGAATCTTTAGCTGCATTAAAATCTGCTAACTTCTTCTCCACTTTGGATCTTACTAGCGGGTACTGGCAGGTTCCTGTAGCAGAGGCAGACAAGGAGAAGACTGCATTCACCACTCCGATGGGTCTCAGCGAATTCAACTGTATGCCGTTCGGACTCTGCAATGCACCAGGAACCTTCCAGCGGTTGATGGAATGCTGTCTGGGACACCGGAATTTCGAGACGATCCTCTTATACCTGGATGATGTCATCGTTTATTCCAAAACCTACGAAGACCATCTGAAACACCTGGCAGAAGTGTTTGATGCCCTGGCAAGCTACGGCCTAAAGGTGAAACCCTCCAAGTGTCACCTCCTGAAACCAAAGGTGCAGTACCTGGGACATGTGGTGAGTGCTGACGGAGTGGCTCCTGACCCCGATAAGATCACCGTGATTAAAGACTGGCCAAGACCCTCCAGCATAAAGGAAGTGCGGCAGTTCCTCGGGTTGGTAGGCTACTACCGAAGATTCATTCCCGGTTTCACCAAAATGGCAGCCCCTATGCAGGACCTCCTGATAGGTCAATCCAGGAAGGCCAAAAACCAGAAGCCGCCCTTCAGGTGGGAAAAGCTGGAAGAGGAGTCCTTCCGCCAGCTGAAGATGGCCCTCACGGGGGATGAAATCCTGGCGTACCCTGATTACGGCCAGCCCTTTATCCTCCACACGGACGCGAGCAACATCGGGCTAGGAGCCATACTGTCCCAGATCCAGCAGGGGAAAGAACGGGTAATCCCTTACGCCAGCCGAAAACTACGGCCCACAGAGAGAAACCCTGAGAATTATAGCTCATTCAAGCTAGAGTTCCTGTCAGTGGTGTGGGCAGTGACCGAACGTTTCAAGCATTACCTTGCCTTTTCCAAGTTCACCGTGTACACGGATAACAACCCGTTGACACACCTGGACACTGCAAAACTTGGTGCCCTGGAGCAGAGATGGATGGCCCGCCTGTCCAACTATGAATTCACCATCAAATACCGGGCGGGACGCTCGAATGCCAACGCGGATGCCCTGTCCAGAATGCCAAACTAACCGGACGTAGGGGAAGATCCAGAAGAACTGGAAGAAGTCGAACTCCCTGCGTTCCACCGTCATGGGATTACCCTGTATTCCCACCGTGTGAGGGACAGGCGCTCTGCTACGTTCAATCCCTTACCCCACTACAGCTGGGCGGAGACACAAGACAGTGATCCCGCAGTCCGTCTGGTGAAGGAAATGCTGACACAGGCCGATGCCCGTCTTGACCCAGATGCTCCAGAGGAGACCAAGCAACTGTGGAAGGAGAAACGTAAGCTGTTTCTCTACAAGGAGAAGCTGTGCCGGAGAGTGGTCAACTCTAGAACACATGAGCTGACCTGGCAGGTAGTGGTCCCAAGACGAGACGCGGCTATGGTTCTGGAGGCATACCACGATGGAGCAGGACACTTCGGATGGAAGAAGCTGGAGTTCCTGTTGCGTGGATGGTTCTACTGGGTAGGCATGAGAGGAGCCATCGAGAGATGGTGCAGAGACTGTGGCCCGTGCAACCTAAGAAGAAAGGACCGTGCCAGCCAAAAGACTCCCCTGCAGTCCATCATCACCAGGCAGCCACCGGAACTGGTAACCCTGGACCATGTGAAACTGGCTCCAAGCAAATCTGGGTAAGTCTACGCCCTCACCATCGTAGATCACTACTCCCGGTTCCTGGTGGTGGTCCCTGTCAAAGACTTAACAGCTCAAACAACAGTCAGAGCCTTCCAGCTGCACTTCTGCCGTCCACACGGGTATCCGGAGCAAGTGTTGACGGACCAAGGACCAGCCTTCGAAGCGGAGGTCTTCCAGGAGTTCTGCAACCTGTATGGCTGCAGGAAGATAAGAACAACGCCTAATCACCCTCAGACCAATGGACTATGTGAGAAAATGAACCAGGTGGTGATAGACTTGCTAAAAACGTTGCCCCTGGAAGAACGCAGTCTGTGGCCTGAAAAAGTGCCTGATCTGGTGGACTTGTATAATCACATCTCCGTAGGTTCCACCAACTGTACCCCGGCTTACCTAATGAGAGCAAGACCTGGTAAGCTGCCTATTGACCTGGATATGGGAGTCCTGACACCTGAGGACACCTCGCCAGAGGCAGACTGGGATACAGAACGGCAGCAGCAGTATTGGAAAGTACAGGAGAGCGTCGAGCGAAGTCTGTCTCAAGCAAGAGAAAGGCAAGAGAAGGCTTATAACTAGCATGCTCCCGCTGTTCCCCTGGTACCCGGAGAGCAGGTCTTGAAGAGAAAGAGGCGGCTCCACAAGTTGGACGACCAGTGGGAGAAGGACCCGTACACCGTGCTGCCCTCAAGCCATGAGAACCCAAAAGTGTGTGTCATCAGTAAGGATGGAGGAGAGACCACAGCCATTGTCTCCAGAAACCACCTGAAAAAGTGTCCCGAGCTGCTGCAAAGCCCTGAGGAAGATCAAGAGAACCCTCAACCCGCAGAGGAAAGGGAAGAAATGATCAGTACCGTACTCGGAGACTTTCCCCGGTCATGGACTCAAATCAACAACGCAGTCGTGGTACCCATCCTCACCTTTCTCCAGCCAGCCCCTCAAGGGCCTACAGAAGAACAGGAAGTGTCGGGAGAGCAACCAGCCCAGGAGGCAGAAGAATCCATACCAGCAGACCAGGAGAATCAACCCTCTGCTAGTAGTGAGCCTGCCGTGCCCCTAGTAAGCCAAAGAGAACGCAGAAAGCTGCCAGGCCTACCCACAACACCTCCTACACCCTGTAGTTCAGAACCAGATAGTGGCTTACGTAGGTCCACCAGGAGCACTAGAGGACAGATGCCCGCGCGCTGGAGAGTCTAATGCCAAGTATATATTTACCTGTAGCTACGTAAATGCTGAAAAAGGTTTATGTTTTTGTTGCCTGTTTATTGATTATGTTTCTCTAGTTACCCTGCAGGTTTATTTGGACTGACAGGTTATGGACGCTGAATAACCGGAACTACAATGTAGATAGTTGCACCTTGGTGCCTCTTGCGAAGATGGCCGCGGAAGAGAAAAACCTGTCTGGCATGGCCTCCTTGTGGCCCAAAGTAGCTAGCCTCAGCCTTGCAGCCACACCCAGGGCCAACGTTTGGGGTTTGCTTCTGTTCCAAGACTTCACCTTGTTGGGTGACATGGACACCCGGTTACGGACACGCCGTGACCTCTAAAGACTAAAACTTCTTGTATATATGTTGAAATGTTATTGTTTATGCCCTGTATGTGTTTTCTTGAAAATGTGTTTAGTCCTGGAGTGCTAAAATTCACTAGGGGGGAATGTGACACCCCAGGGGTCGGGTTGCCACAGTGATAGAAAAATCACGTCTGAGAGCAAGTGGGAGGTTTCCTGGTCAGGAGCCCTTAAACATGCAACACATCCTGTCCCAGGCCAGATAGGGGAGGAACCTGCCCTATATAAACTGGGTCTGGGGCGGGGTTAGTCAGTCTAAGAGTCTAGGAGAGGAGAAAGACAGGGAAAGCAACAGCTAGGAGCTCTGTAGGAGCAGGAGCTGAAGACCAGGGGCTGGAGCTAAGCAGAGCTCGCCCTGGCAGAAGAATATAAGAACCGGACACCGGAGTCCGAGGCTGCGGGGATCTTTAAGTTCAGCAGCAGAAACCAGCAGGCAAGGGATTCCAGGTCCTCTGGCCATAGAAGCCCGGAGGCTCAGTCACAAGGAAGGGACCAGCACCGCCATCGAGGAGCGGAGGCTATCAGAAGGCTCCAAGTCACCAGCCATACGGGTGAGCACCACACGGTATACTCAGGGACGTGGGCTACTTCCACACGCTTACAGCAAGGTAGCCAGGAAGAGTGCAGATAGACGGGGAGGCCTACAACTCCACCTGGCCAGGGGAACTCCTGTTTGTTCACAGACTGACCAGGCCCCTTATGCTAGCCAGTACTCCCGGGAGGGTCTGCCTTAATATCATCAGTAAAGACCCTGAACTGCACTGCAAAGACTCTGAGTCGTTCCTGCTTTCTCACCGCATACAACACTACTAGTACTGGGACGCCCGTGCACCATCACTCCCATCATCCACATTCCCTGCCCTGAGGCTATACTCTTCCCGTGGGGAGTTATCCCATCCTTTGCTGCGCATACCACACCAGCCTCAGCGGTCTGCCTCACAGCGGCGGTACACCCTGACCGCAATCCACGGGTGGCGTAGTCGGACAATTAACCTAAAACTTATACTATACCGCCACTGGTTTGACCACCCTGAGCCACGGGACCAGGTTGCCGCCACGGAGACTACAATCCCCAGAGACCCGGCTCCGGGTAACCCACTACACGTGTACACTAGGCCCAGGGGGCACGTCATACATGTCTCCCATGATCTTTAAATTACTCAGAACACCCTGTTACACTGAGGAGAGCGACGAAGCAAACTGTTCCCCCTCAGGAACTCCCGAAGCTCCTCCCCCACTAAAGGTACCAAATTGTGGGTGATAACCGTATGCACCGAAGAAAGGTGACCTGCCAGTGGATTCTTGACAATGATTATTATTAATGGCAAATTCTGCCAGCGGTAAGTAGGATGTCCAAACCTCCTGATTTTCGGAGATGAAACACCTGAGTTAGGTCTCCAAATTCTGAATGATACACATGGTCTGTCCATTCGACTGAGGGTGGAAGGCAGAGGAAAAGGACAGCTGCACCCCCAGTCAAGAACAGAATGCCTTCCAGAGCTTGGAAACAAACTGGGTCCCCCGATCTAACACCACATCGGAGGAATATCTGTGAAGCTTCATGATCTCATTTATAAGCACCTGAGCAAGTGTCTTGGCATTTGGAAGTGCAGGTAATGCGGCAAAGTGAACCGTTTTACTGAACCTATCTACAACCACCAAAACTACCGTTTTGCCTGCAGAAGCTGGTAGGTCAGTATTAAAATCCATGGACAAGTGTGCCCATGGCCTACTAGGGATAGGTAGCAGAAGAAGAGTACCAGACGGCCAGGTATGCGAAGCTTTAGAACGCGCGCAAATACTACAAGCAGAAACATGTTCAATCACATCCTGATGCAACCCCAGCCACCAAAAACGACGAGAGAGGAGGTCCGCGGTTGCCTTACCATCTGGATGCCCAGCAAGCAGAGTTGTGATGTTCCTTAATAACTTTGCGGCGCAGATTAGATGGTACAAATAACCTTGCTTAAGGGCAGAAGGCAGGAGCGTCCCCCTGAGCCTCCAACATCCCACCCTCCAGTTCAGGATACAGTGCCGAAATGACTACCCCTTTCCGTAATATCGAGGCAGGGTTCTCATGGTCACCACCACCAGGGAAGCTCCGGGACAAAGCGTCAGCCTTGACAAAGCATCAGCCTTGACATTTTTGACCCCTGGACGAAAAGTGACAACAAAATTGAACCTAGTAAAAAACAGGGACCATCTGACTTGCCTAGGGTTGAGACGTTTAGCTGACTGGAGATATGACAGGTTATTATGGTCAGTAATAGAATGGACTGCCCCCTCCAACCAATGTCACCATTCTACGAACGCCAATATGATCGCCAAAAGTTCACTATTACCCACGTCATAATTTCTCTCAGTCGAAGACAATTTTTTAGAAAAGAAGGCGCATGGATGCCATTTACCAGGGGACGGACCCTGAGACAACACAGCCCCAACCCCCGACATCCGACGCATCAACCTCCACAATAAAGAGTTGGGAAATATCGGGTTGACTGAGTATAGGTGAAGTGGCAAAATGATTCTTTAAGGAAGAAAAAGCCTGGAGGGAGGCATCCGACCATTTGGAAAAATTGGACCCCTTCTTAGTTCTTAGTCATGTCAGTAAGGGGTTGCACAATTACAGAGTAATTTTGGATGAATTTCCGGTAAAAATTAGTAAAGCTCAGAAAACATTGAAGAGCCTTAAGGTTCTTGGGACAGTCCCTATCAAGGATTGCAAGGATCTTCTCCGGATACATCCGAAAACCCGAAGATGACATCAAGTACCCAAAAAACTGCACCTCCTTAACAGCGAAAACACATTTTTACAGTTTGGCATAAAGTTTGTTATCCCTTAATATCTGGAGCACCTTCTTAACATGCCCCCGATGTGTCTCAAAATCAGGTGAGTAAACCAAAATCTCATCCAGATAGACCACCACAAACCTCCCCACCAAATGATGGAAAATATCATTTATGAAATGCTGGAATACCACAGGTGCATTGGTCAAACTGAAAGGCATAACCAGACTCTCGAAATGCCCTTCAGGGGTATTGAATGCTGTTTTCCTTTCGTCCCCTTCTCTGATTCTAACCAGATTGTAGGCTCCCCTTAAATCAATTGGAGAATACCTTAGCTCATACAACCTGGCTGAACAAATCAGGAATAAGGGGATATGGATCACAGATGGTAATTTGATTTAATTCCCGGAAATCTAAACAGGGACGTAGACCGTCATCTTTTTTCTTCACAAAGAAAAACCCTGCCGCCACGGGCGAAGATGATGGTCTGATATGTCCCTTTTCCAGACTTTCCGCAATGAAATCCTTCATGGCTTGTCTCTCAGGGCCAGAAAGATGATACAGTCTGGACTTCGGTAGTTTAGCTCCGGGGGTCAGGTTAATAGGACAGTCATATGCACGATGAAGAGGCAAATCCTGATACCCCCTCTCAGAAAAATACATCCTCAAAACCAGGCAGAAAAGCAGGTAATATTTCCGTAGAGACAGTAGCAAGGGAAATATCTAAACCGTTCTCATGGCAGTAATCCGTCCATTCAATAATCTCCCCGGTTTGCCAATTCACCAACGGATTATGTTTAACAAGCCAAGGAATACCCAAAACAATAGGTATGGAAAGACTGTCCAGGACATAGCAAGGGATTTTTTCACAATGAACTGACCCCACTCTCAGTTTTACATTATGTACAATCTGAGTAAATGCTCTCTGTGCAAGTGGCGCCGAGTCGATGGAGAAGATTGAACTAGGTTTAGCTAAAGTACAGCAAGCAAGTTTATGAGTTTTCACAAACTCAGCATCAACCATGTTGACTCCGGCTCCACTGTCAACAAACACAGAAATTTTCTCGGTTTTGCTCTCTAGCACCACCTCTGCTGTCAGGACCAACCGGGAACTGCAGGTTGGCAACAAATTCACCCCTTGTTTATCCAACTCCAGACTACCAAGAGTTAATCGAGTCTCCTTTTGTTTGGACAGGTCCCAAGAATATATCCCTTTTTTCCACAAAAAAAACATACGCCTTTTTTTTGCAAATCTCCTGGGAAATGTATGATGCAGAGACACCCCCTAACTGCATGGGTTCCTCCACCTCCCGCAGTACTGGTTCACTGCCAGACCGCTCGCCCTGCAGAGGTACATAACCCCGACAAGAAGGCTCCGGAGAAGGTGGTCTCACCCACCTACCCCGAAGGCATCTATTAAGACGTATGACCAACGACATGGCCGCCTCCAAGGACTGAGGGTTTCCATATACTACCAAGGAATCTTTCAACCTTTCAGTAAGACCCTTACAAAATTGACTTCTAAGGGCTGAGTCATTCCATTTGGAATCCGTTGCCCATCTACGGAATTCCGGACTGTACGTTTCCACTGACCGAAAAACCCCTCCACAGACAGGAGACAAACCGAGTCCTGTGGTAAAGAAAACGTCCACGACTGAGGATCTCCCTGCAGTAGAGAGATCACAATTCCAACCCATTGCTCTTCATTTCCAGAGGGGTAAGGACAAAGTTTAAAATACAGTTTGCAGGCCTCATTGAATACAAAAAACTTGTCTCTACCTACTGAAAACCTTTCCGGGAGGGCAACCTTGGGTTCAGGCTGGATAGGCCTACCTGCAGAGACCCCCACATTGGCGACCAGTAGCCGCTAATGCTGCTGCTGAACCTCACAACGGATGTCATTCACCTCCAGAGACAGACTGCACAGCCGCTCTGTGAGCTCTGCAACTGAACCCATACCAAGGAGAAAGGAAAAAAAAAACACGCCCAAAAAACACACACACACAAAAAAAAAAGTGTCAATTTTTTTTTCCTTTTCAAAATGTGCTCGGCCGGTGATAATGTCACACAAGATGTGGAAAGACTTAGGGTAACACAATGGGAAAGGGAGCCCAGACTCTGGGGTAAGGGGGCAGTGGAGACCTCCTAGGCTGATCTAATATCACCCTGTCTCCACTAACATCCCTATATTGGTTCTTTAACAATCGCCGCACGCGAACCTCGCCCTGTCTTTCCCTGGCGTTAAGCCCTGGCTAGGGAAGGGAGGGGGATGAGCGCTAATCGATCTCCACTGACAACTAAAGACAACAAGGGGGAACAAACAAGGGAAGATAGCTTAGCTTTAAGTTGACTTCAGAGAGATAAACACCCTTCCTCATTGCTCCAGAGAGGAAGAAGTAATGCACTTGCTCCGAGCCTTCACAAGGGATAATGTGAGTATCGCCGGCACCTCCCTCTAGCAGACAGCAGGTATTTAAACACCCAGGCCAGGGTGTTAATTAGCCAGAGGAAGGTAGCCCCTGGGTCCTAGAGACACAGCCTCTAAGAAGGACAGCGGTGCCCAGTAAGATGGCGCTACCCATTTTTGTAATCATTTGCAGCTGTGGAATTGTCAATATAAAACTCCCACATCCCCTCACACCACACTACCTGATGAAGCAGGAGCGAAGCGGCATTGGAGTGGTGTGAGGGGGTTGTGGTATGTCCCTATTACTAACATCTGGATGTTTATTGCACTTTTGGCCATTTTTTCTTATTTGTATTATGTTAAGGCACTCTGCACTTTTATCATTGGGATACCTCACTTGAGAATTTTATAAGCTGAGTTGCTTTATTTACTGAGATTTTACTGACCTCTAGTGGTGTATATATATGTGTCACCCAGGGAGATAAAGGGGACTCGGTACCCTGGCCTTTTACCTTGTTTAGGAGGTCACGGCAGTCGGCTCCCGGGCCCGTACTCTGGGTCTCTCTTTAAAAAGGGGTTTTAGTGTACAGTTTGTCTCGTGACGCCACCTGTGGTTTCCGGTAATGGTTACCGGCGCTGCTGCAGACCTCCGGGGGGGTGGGGGGGGGTGATAGGATGGCAGCTGGGATGTTTCTGCTCCCCACAGGCAGAGCGGGCCCCCGGGGCAGTGTAGGTGTAGATCGTGGTGATGCTGGGGCTTGTGGTGCAGGAGAGATGGCGCAGTGGAAATAACTGACGGAGGCAGTGCAGTCATCTGAGTTTTACTCACAGTTCTTGTTCAAGTTTCTCAGGTACACTGCACGGGTGTCAGCCTCCGCGTCGCACTGCGTCCACCTGGTAAGGGGTCCAGCACTTTCTCAAGTATATCAGGAGCGCTTGACGGAACCCCACTTTCTTTATGTTCCTTACTAGACCGACTTCTCGCGCCGGGTCTTCTCCCTCCTGCCCTGCGCTTTCCCACACACAGTCCTGATCGGGTGCTCTGAAGTCCGCCTGGGCAACCTGGGGTTCCCGGACCTACTTGATGCCCTTCACGGTGACTAGGGTGAGACTGTGGCAACTGCACCATGAAAGTGCAGAAGCCTCCAGTTTTCCAGCCGAGACCTGGAGTAACACGGTTGGTCCAGGGACTGGTTCCCTTCTTGCGGCCTGGTCCCTCCGTCACTTGACAGATTAGAGTGTACGGGTGGCTTCCTGCTCCTTCCGTACCCCTGGTACCCCTTCAGTTACCGGAGCCTTCATCCTCTGCTCCCCTCCTGGGCCTCTGTTACTAGGCCCCACTTGTGGAGCAGAGCTCCTGAAGAGACTCTGCTCCCCTCCTCTCCTTACTACTCACTGACTGACTGTCCTCACTGACCTGCCACCCTAAGATGGCTTCCCTTTAAATACCTCCTACAATGGTGCTCCCCTACACTACATCCTCCACCCACACCCACTACTGGTTCCCCCTCTCTTTGGTTCCCCCCACTCCAGACAGGGACAGGGCTCAGCAGAGACACAATGCATCTTGCCCTTCCAGCTGGCATGGAGTAGTGTAGTGTTGTGTGCGGGTGTTGGGGGTTCCGGGCAGCACTCCCTCCTTACCTGAGAGAAGGAGGCACTACACCTCTGGGTGAGGGGCAGTACCTCTGTGGCGACTGAACCCTCAGGGGCGCCACATATACTATTTCTGTGGTCCAGCTTTCTGATGTAATATAATACAACATGTCAGCATTGCACTTGATCTTAAAGACATCGGCATTATTTACTATATCTGAATGACTAAACTATATGTGTTCATTATGATTTAACTTGGAATTGACCATCCATATTAAATATATAGCTGTGTATGTACATAAATTACGGACCTAGTGTATTCATCTTTTGTTGTATAATCATGAAGTGCAATTATTAATTTATCTATTGCGGACATGCTCATCCCCCCTCTTATATTAATTTTTAATTTGTTTGTTGCATTTTTAATGTCCTTGCCTGTGTGTATTTTTTAATCTTTTTTGTATAATAAAGGTTATTGCATTATATAAAGCCTGTTGGGTACTCTTTATAAGGTCTTTGGTTAGTTGGGTAACTAACTTTAATTATTGGCATTTCCTTCATTGATAGGATTTCTAGCCTCTAAGAAGGTGTCTGTAATACCAAACGAAGAGATCTCCTGCAACCAACATCAAGGCGACTGTCTGTCACTTCTGACACACCCGTGACAGTGTGACTGCAGACTTATGAATTTGCAGCCAGTGGTCTGGAGTTTGCAGGCAGTTCTTTTGTGGATGGAAAGAAAAATTTACAAAAAATAAATTTGGTCATTAGACCCTTTCTTAAGAAGCTCGGCAAACGTACAGTCACATGGAAATTGATATATAGTAAATTAGTGCCTCCTAATTTACTTTGGCTACGTGATTTATCATGCAAATAGACAGCGTGTCTGAAACTCTTTCTTAACATGGCAGGATGACAATCAAAATGTCAGATATTAAAAGTAAAATATCACTGTAGTTTGTGTCCTAACCAGCATAATTAAAAAAAAATATATATATATATATATATATATAGATATATATATATATATATATATATATAGTACAGACCAAAAGTTTGGACACACCTTCTCATTCAAAGATTTTTCTGTATTTTCATGACTATGTAAATTGTACATTCACACTGAAGGCATCAAAACTATGAATTAACACATGTGGAATTATATAGTTAACAAAAAAGTGTGAAACAACTGAAAATATGTCTTATATTCTAGGTTCTTCAAAGTAGCCACCTTTTGCTTTGATGACTGCTTTGCACACTCTTGGCATTCTCTTGGCACCCCCAATCCTGGTATGCATGGCACCCCTCACCCCCAATCCTGGTATGCATGGCACCCTTCACCCCCAATCCTGGTATGCATAGCACCCCTCACCCCCAATCCTGGTATGCATGGCACCTCTCACCCCCAATCCTAGTATGCATGGCACCCCTCACCCCCAATCCTGGTATGCATGGTACCCAATCCCTATCCTGGTATGTATGGTACCCCTCATCCTGGTATGGATGGTACCCCTCATCCCTGTCCTGGTATGGATGGCACCCCATCCCTCTTCCTGGTATGCATGGTACCCCTCATCCCTATCCTGGTATGCATGGCCCCTCATCCGAATCCTGGTATGCATGGCCCCCCACATCCCTATCCTGGTATGCATGGTACCCCTCATTCCTATGCTGGTATGCATGGCCCCCTCATAACCAATCCTGGTATGTATGGCACCCCTCATTCCCAATCCTGCTATGCATGGCACCCCTAATCCCCAATCCTGCTATGCATGGCACCCCTCATACCCAATCCTGCTATGCATGGCACCCCTCATCCCCAATCCTGCTATGCATGGCACCCCTCATCCCCAATCCTGGTATGCGTGACACCCCTCATCCCCAATCCTGCTATGCATGGCACCCCTCATCCCCAATCCTGCTATGCATGGCACCCCTCATTCCAAATCTGGTATACATGGCACCCCTCATCCCCCAATTCTGGTATGTATGGTACCCAATCCCTCATCCTAGTATATATGGCACCACTCATCCCCCAATCCTGGTATGCATGGCACTCCATCCCTCATCCTGGTATGTATGGTACCCCTCATCCCTATCCTGGTATGTATGGTATCCCTCATCCTGGTATGCATGGCATCCCATCCCTCATCCTGGTATGCATGGCACCCCATCCCTCATCCTGGTATGCATGGTACCCCTCATCCCTATTCTGGTATGCATGGTACCCCTCATCCCTATTCTGGTATGAATGGCACCCCTCACCCCCAATCCTGGTATGTATTGCACCCCATTCCTCATCCTGGTATGCATGGCACCACTCATCCCCCAATCCTGGTATGTATGGCACCCCTCATCGCCCAATCCTGGTATGTATGGTACCCTTCATCCCCCAATCCTGGTATGTATGGTACCCTTCATCCCCCAATCCTGGTATGTATGGCACCCCTCATTCCCCAATCCTGGTATGTATGGTACCCCTCATCCCCCAATACTGGTATGTATGGCACCCCTCATCCCCCAATCCTAGTATGTATGGCACCCCTCATCCCCCAATCCTGGTATGTATGGTACCCTTCATCCCCCAATCCTGGTATGTATGGTACCCCTCATCCCCCAATCCTGGTATGTATGGTACCCCTCATCTCCCAATCCTGGTATGTATGGTACCCCTCATCCCCCAATCCTGGTATGCTTGGTACCCCTCATCCCCCAATCCTGGTATGTGTGGGCCCCTCATCCCCAATCCTGGTAAGTATGGTACCCCTCATCCCCCAATGCTGGTATATGTGGCCCTTCACCCCCTAATCCTGGTATGCATGGCACCCCTCATCCCCCAATCCTGGTATGTGTGGCCCCCTCATCCCCAATGCTGGCATGCATGGCACTTCTCACCCCCCAATCCTTGTATGCATGGTACCCCTCATCCCTAGCATGGTGTGTATGGTCCCCTCACCCCACAATCCTGGTATGTATGACACCCCTCATCCCTTTTACGCTGCCCACATATAAAAAAATAAACACTTATACTCACCTTTCTTCCCTGTGCTCCAGCGCTGCGGTGTCCTTTTCTGCCAGAGGCCGGGGATGGAGTGTGGCTCCGGAGTACGCACGTGCCCATACCGCGCTGTCCGCCGCCATTTTGCTGCGAATGTATCTTCAGTAAAATGGCGGCGGATAGCGCTATGCACATGCGCCGATTCCGACGCCTTCACTCCTGCCCCGGTCTCCGGCAACGCTCCTCCCGGTCAAGTAAGTATGTAAGCATGGCGCCGGAGTTCGCGGTATGCACTCAGTGTCTACGCATACCGTGATCTCCGGCGCCATACACACTCCTCTTACCTGTAATGGCTCCATGCGTGCTTCTGTTTGGAGCCAGACTGCGCAGGCGTGTCGCGCTTGTGCAGTCTATAAAGGCTTCAGACAGAGGTACGCATCTCCCGTTATTTTATAGATATACAGTGGGGAAAAAAATATTTAGTCAGCCACCAATTGTGCAAGTTCTCCCACATAAAAAGATGAGAGGCCTGTAATTGACATCATAGTTAGACCTCAACTATGAGAGACAAAATGAGAAAACAAATCCTGAAAATCACATTGTCTGATTTTGAAAGAAATTTGTTTCAAATTTTGGTGAAAAATAAGTATTTGGTCAATTACAAAAGTTAATCTCAATACTTTGTTATATATCCTTTGTTGGCAATGACAGAGGTCAAACGTTTTCTGTAAGTCTTCACAAGGTTGGCACACACTGTTGCTGGTATGTTGGCCCATTCCTCCATGCAGATCTCCTCTAGAGCAGTGATGTTTTGGGAATGTCGCTAGGCAACACGGACTTTCAATTCCCTCCAAAGGTTTTCTATAGGGTTTAGATCTGGAGACTGGCTAGGACACTCCAGGACCTTGAAATGCTTCTTACGAAACCACTTCTTCGTTGCCCTGGCGGTGGCTTGGGATCATTGTCATGTTGAAAGACCCAGCCATGGTTCATCTCCAATGCCCTTGCTGATGGAAGGAGGTTTGCACTCAAAATCTCACGATACATGGCCCCATTCATTCTTTTATGTACATGGATCAGTCTTCCTGGTCCCTTGGCAGAGAAAAAGCCCCAAAGCATGATGTTGCCACCCCCATGCTTCACAGTAGGTATGCTGTTCTTTGGATGCAACTCAGCATTCTTTCTCCTCCAAACATGATGAGTTGTGATTCTACCAAACAGTTCAACTTTGGTTTCATCTGACCATATGGCATTCTCCCAATACTCTTCTGGATCATCCAAATGCTCTCTAGCAAACTTCAGACGGGCCAGGACATGTAATTGTGGCACCCCAGGGGTCTGGTTTCCACAGTAACGGCAATGTTATGTCTGAGAGCAGGTGGGAGGTCTCTTGGTCAGGGATCCTGTGCATGCCACACCTCCTGCCCAGTCCCTGGGAGGGGAAGAACTTCCCCTATATAAACCTAGGGCTGAGGCAGGGTTAGTGAGTAGAGAAGAAGTAGAGACAGAGAAGAGAAGCAGATATAGGAAAAGAACATCAGGAGCTCTGTGGGAGCAGTGCTACAAGGAGTCAGGGGCTGGCAGCTGCAGAGCTCGCCCTGACTGAGAAGTTATCACCGGACCCGGAGTCCGAGGCTGTGGGGACTAACTCCTATCCAGCAGCAGAAACCGACCGGCAGGGGATTGCAGGTCCTCTGGCCCAGAAACCCGAAGGCACGGTCACACGCGTGGGACCAGCACCGCCGTCGTGGAGCGGAAGCTACTAGAAGGCCCCGAGTCACCGGCCATACGGGTGAGCACCACACGGTACACTCAGGGACGTGGGCTACTTATACCCGCTTCTAGCAAGGTAGCCAGAAGAGTATCGTTAGTTTGGGAGGCCTACAACTCCGCCTGGCCAGGGGAGATCCCATCTGCTCAAGGACTGACCAGGCCCCAATCGCTAGCCAGTACTCCGGGAGGGTCTATCGTTGTCACCAGTAAAGACCCTGAACTACACCGTACCGTCTCCGAGTGGTTCCTGCTACCCCCATCATCCACGTCGGCTGCCCTGAGGCCATACCCCTCCCGTTGGGGGTTATACTATCACGCTGCACAATCCTACCACCGGCCTCAGCGGTCTGCCCTGCAGCAGCAGCTCCTTAGCTGTACTCAACGGGTGGCGTAGTCGTCCAACATCTACCGCTAATACAGCGCCACTTAGTCTGACTCCCTGGGCACGGACCGGATCACCGCCACGAGACTACAACCCTCAAGAGATCCGGCTCCGGGTAAGCTCCCGCGTGCGCAACGCAGCGCGACACAGGCCCAGGGGCGCGTCAACTTTTGGCGTAGTCGGCAGGATCTCGTGCCCGCAACCACCGGGTACTGCGTGCCTGAAAAAGACTGTTCAAACTTACCTGTGGTGAAGATTCCCGCCATCCGGCGCCATCTTCCGCTTCCTTCCCGCCATCGGTGGAGTTTTCCCGCCATCCGGCGCCATCTTCAGCCTTCTTCCCGCCATACGTGGAGTTTTCCCGCCATTGGACGCCATCTTGAGGACGCCGCACGGGAAGTAGAGGGGCGTGGACTCCGAAAGCGCGCGAGAACTGAAGCCCCGCCTCACGTCCGGACGTTGCGTAAGGTCCTGGAAGGAGCCCAGCAGACGCCGACGTCACAGGAGCGCGACGGAAGGTCCTCAACCCTGACGATTCACTGCGGAGCTGCGGCCTACGGAAGAGGATCATCGCAAGGTAGGCCACGGTCCACTAGGGGGGAGAAGGATGCCGGATACGGAGGAGAGCTTCACCGCTTCAACCCCCGCCAGCGCCACCGCTGTTGCGGTCATGCCTTTCACCATGCCCTATATCCCGGGGGCAGCCTGGCTACCCCAGTACTCAGGGGAGTCACATACCCTGCATGACTTTAGAGAAAAGCTGGATAGCCTCTTCCAGGTGTACCCCCTCACAGAGGAGCAAAAAGTGAGCATCCTGGTGGCCCAATTAACCGGGGCAGCCCAAAGGGAGGTAAAGTCCTGGCCACCTGGGGGGAGGACTGTCGCAGGGATACTAACCCGGCTGAGGGACACCTTTGATACCCGCACCTCAGCCGAGATCAAGCTTAGATTCTACGGGTGCAAACAGCGGGCACATGAGAGTATAAGGGACTATGCCCTGAACCTACAAGAGGCCCTGAGAGCCATTAAGCAGACCGACCCTGACGGCGTGGGAGACGAGGACAGGCTGTTGACTGAACAATTTATAGAGGGTTTATATTGCAATGCCCACCGAACCCAGTTGCGGGCAATGGCCTTACAGGACCCTCATCTGGGATTTGCACAGTTCAAGGACAGAGCCATCCGGGTGCTTCGAGAACCGGCACCAGGTGGCGTTGTGACCCCCAGACGCCCCACTACCACTTACCACCAGGAGGCGGCGCCCTTGTCGGCAGGGCCTGTGGGAGCTGATGCGCAGGCTTTGAACAATGACCCGGCTCCAGACCTGCACCATCAGGTCCAAGAGCTAGCTAAACGCGTTGCTGCGCTAACCCGAACTGTGCAGTCTTTACAGGTTTCCACTCCAGGGAAGATCCAGCTGGCATCCGGACCGGAGGACATCCCGTGGCGTCGACCAAGGAGGACCCCACCGGCCAGAGGAAGACCCAGCGACCGATACAACGAGGACGGACGACCCATCTGCCGCCGCTGCAATCAACCCGGACATATGGCAAGGTACTGTCCTTTAAACTGGCACAACCTGGGGTAGAGGGCCAACCCCCAGGAAAAAGATCACCAGGCCCATCGAACTGGCGCGACAAATATGTGGGAGGACGTCCAGTCTTACCCGTGGTACTGGATGGCATTCCTATGAGTGCCCTACTGGACACCGGGTCACAGGTCACCACCATCCCGTACGTGCTCTTCAAGCAGTACTGGAATGACTCGGATATCACCCGCTACCCTGACGACGACTTGAGTATCATCGCCAGCAATGGTCAGCCCGTGCCACAGATTGGATTTAAAGAGGTGACCATTAAAATCGGTAGAGTCGAACTGGCAGCACAGGGACTGATCATTGTAGACATTGACAAACACGAGAGTCACCCAAAGATAACTCTAGGAACTAATGTAATTGAAAATTGTCTTGCAGAGGTGATTTTCCTTTTACAGCAGGTTGCCAAGAACGCCAGCTCCGGCCAGCAGCGAGTGCTCCAGAAAGAGATCCGGGCACTGATGCGACGGCAACAGCTAGAACTCTCCGGTGGTGAGATTGGTAGCGTGCGAATGTGTGACCCTTTCCCTATTGCCATGCCCCCGAAAAGTGAAATGATGATTTGGTGCCGGGCAGCTATTGGTCTGAGAGGTAGAGATTACCAGGCAATGGTAGAACCAGTTTACTCAGACAGTAGGCCCACCATTTTGACAGCACGGGGGGTGGTCAATGTACGCCATGGGAGGGTGCCCGTTCGCATAATAAATATCGGGAAGAGGGAAGTGTACCTGCCCCGGTATGCCACGCTAGCCAAATTGTATACCATCAATCAAGATTCCATACAGTCCGTAGAACCCTTGCCTCCATCTTCCCCGGAGGAAGGTAACGGCTCTCAGAAAACAATGGAGGACTGGTGTCAGCAACTACATTTGGGTACTGACTCCACTCCCTCACACCAGAAACAGGGAGTCTATCGGGTGGTTCAAGAGTACGAGAGAGTGTTTAGTAAACACCCGTTAGACTTCGGGCGAGTCAAGGGGGTAGAACACCACATCCCCACGGGAGACCATCCTCCCATAAAAGAGAGGTATCGACCCGTACCCCCTGCACACTACCAACACGCCAAGGGGATGCTTAGAGACATGAAGGAGGCTGGGGTGATCAGGGATAGCTGTAGCCCCTGGGCAGCTCCACTAGTCTTAGTCAAAAAGAAAGACAACACCATGAGGATGTGTGTAGATTACCGGAAAATCAACCGTATCACAAACAAGGATGCGTACCCCTTACCAAGGATAGAGGAGTCTTTGGCTGCTTTAAGATCTGCTAACTTCTTCTCTACCTTGGATCTCACTAGTGGGTACTTGCAGGTTCCTGTAGCAGAGGCGGACCGGGAGAAGACCGCATTCACCACCCCGATGGGACTTAGCGAGTTTACCTGCATGCCGTTCGGACTCTGCAATGCACCAGGAACCTTCCAACGATTAATGGAGTGCTGTCTGGGCCACAGAAACTTCGAGACGGTCCTGCTGTACCTGGACGATGTCATCGTATATTCCAAGACGTATGAGGACCACCTGAAACACCTGGCGGAAGTGTTCGAAGCTCTGGCAAGCTACGGCCTAAAGGTGAAACCCTCCAAGTGTCACCTCCTGAAACCAAAGGTGCAGTACCTGGGACACGTGGTGAGCGCTGATGGAGTGGCTCCCGACCCTGCTAAGATCACCGCAATTAAGGAATGGCCAAGTCCCTCCAGTGTAAAGGAAGTGCGGCAGTTCCTCGGGTTGGTAGGCTATTACCGCAGATTCATCCCCGGTTTCACCAAAAAGGCAGCTCCTATGCAGGACCTCCTGATAGGCCAGTCCCGGAAGGCCAAGAACCAGAAGCTACCCTTCAGATGGGAGAAGTTAGAAGAAGAGTCCTTCCGCCAGCTGAAGATGGCCCTCACGGGGGATGAAATCCTGGCGTACCCTGATTACAGCCAGTCCTTTATCCTCTACACCGACGCAAGTAACATCGGGCTAGGAGCCGTGCTATCCCAGATCCAGCAGGGGAAAGAACGAGTAATCGCTTACGCCAGCCGAAAACTGCGACCCACCGAAAGAAACCCTGAGAATTACAGCTCATTTAAGCTAGAGTTCCTGGCAGTGGTGTGGGCAGTCACCGAACGCTTTAAGCACTACCTCGCTTCTTCCCGGTTCACCGTGTACACGGATAACAACCCGTTGACACACCTGGACACGGCAAGACTCGGTGCCCTAGAGCAGAGATGGATGGCCCGTCTGTCCAACTACGAGTTCACAATCAAATACCGGGCAGGACGCTCCAATACCAACGCGGACGCCCTGTCCAGGATGCCAAACCTACCGGACGTAGGAGAAGATCCAGAGGGACTGGAAGAAGTCGAACTCCCCGCGTTCCACCATCATGGGACTATCCAGTATTCCCATCGGGTAAGGAGTAAGCAAGCCGCTACGTTTAACCCCTTGCCTCACTACAACTGGGAGGAAACGCAAGACAGTGACCCTGCCGTCCGGCTGGTGAAGGAGATGCTGACTCGGCCAGAGGCTCGCCTTGACCCAGACGCTCCGGAGGAAGCCAAGCAACTGTGGGCTGAGAAGAGTCGACTGTTCCTTTACAAGGGGAAGTTGTGCCGCAGAATGGTTAACTCCCGGACGCATGAACTAATCTGGCAAGTAGTGGTGCCACGGAGAGACGCAGCCATGGTGATGGAAGCATACCACGACGGGGCTGGACACTTCGGATGGAAGAAGCTGGAGTTCCTGCTGCGTGGGCGGTTCCACTGGGTAGGCATGAGGGGAACCATCGAGAGGTGGTGCAGAGACTGTGGCCCATGCAACCTAAGAAGGAAGGACCGTGCCAGCCAGAAGACTCCCCTGCAGTCCATCGTCACCCGGCAGCCGTTGGAACTGGTAGCCTTGGATCATGTAAAACTGACCCCAAGCAGAAGTGGCTACGTCTACGCGTTAACCATTGTGGATCATTACTCCCGGTTCTTGGTTGTCGTCCCCGTTAAGGACTTAACGGCTCAAACAGCAGCTAGAGCCTTCCAGCAGCACTTCTGCCGTCCACACGGGTACCCGGACCAAGTGCTGACGGACCAGGGACCTGCCTTTGAAGCGGAGGTCTTCCAGGAATTCTGCAATCTGTATGGCTGCCGGAAGATAAGGACGACACCCTATCATCCGCAAACTAATGGACTTTGTGAGAAAATGAACCAGGTGGTAATGGATCTCCTGAAAACGTTGCCCCTGGAAGAACGCAGTCTGTGGCCTGAGAAGCTGCCCGATCTAGTGGACCTATACAACCACATCCCGGTAGGTTCCACCAACTGTACCCCGGCTTACCTAATGAGGGCGAGACCTGGTAAGTTACCTGTTGACCTGGAAATGGGAGTCCTGACACCCGAGGACACTTCACCAGAAGCAGACTGGGACACAGAGAGGCAGCAGCAGTACCGGAAAGTACAGGAGAGCGTGGAGCGAAGTCTCTGTCAGGCTAGGGAAAGACAAGAGAAAACTTACAACCAGTATGCTCCCGCTGTTCCCCTGGTACCCGGAGAGCAGGTCTTGAAGAGGAAAAGACGGCTCCACAAGTTGGACGACCAGTGGGAGAAGGACCCGTACACCGTACTGCCCTCAAGCCACGAGAACCCGAAAGTCTGTACCATCAGTAAAGACGGAGGGGAGACCATAGCCATTGTATCCCGGGATCACCTGAAGAAGTGTCCTGAACAGCTACGGAACCCTGAAGAGGAACAGGAAGACCATCAACCCGTAGAGGAAAGGGAAGATATGGTTAGTACTGTGCTCGGAGACTTCCCTCGGTCCTGGACTCAAGTCAATGGTGCAGTTGTGGTACCCGTCCTCACGTTCCTCCAACCAGCATCCCAAGTGCCTACGGAGCAACAGGTAGAGCTGGAAGAGCAGCCGGTCCAGGAGGCAGAAGACTCCACACAAGCAGAACAGGAGGATCAACCCTCTGCTTATAGTGAGCCTGCCGTACCCCTAGTGAGTCAGAGAGCCGGTAGACAGCTGCCCAGTTTACCCTTGACAGCTCCTACACCCTGTAGTTCAGGGCTAGACAGTCAGCTCCGTAGGTCCACTAGGGCCACTAGAGGCCAGTTACCCGCACGTTGGAGGATTTGAAGTGTATAAATTGTTTTATTTGTGGTTACCTGTTTTTCTTGTTGCTTGTGTATAATTATGTGTTTCTAGTTATTTATAGGAGTCCTTGGTGGATTTACCGGGAATCCTTTGTGTATAGTTGGAGCGTAACCCAGGACGGACTAAAGACTGTTAAGGACTCGGGGCAGGACAGACCCCTACCTGGTTACGTCTCCCTGTTTTGGTGAAATGGACACCTTGCTTTTCTTCAAAGACTGCGCCCGGTTGCGGACACGCCGTAACCATCTTTATGTGTTTTTCTTATTCTATTATTATTGTTATTATCTTGTTATGTTTTTCTAAAAATATGTTTAGTCCCGGAGTACTAAATTTCACTAGGGGGGAATGTGGCACCCCAGGGGTCTGGTTTCCACAGTAACGGCAATGTTATGTCTGAGAGCAGGTGGGAGGTCTCTTGGTCAGGGATCCTGTGCATGCCACACCTCCTGCCCAGTCCCTGGGAGGGGAAGAACTTCCCCTATATAAACCTAGGGCTGAGGCAGGGTTAGTGAGTAGAGAAGAAGTAGAGACAGAGAAGAGAAGCAGATATAGGAAAAGAACATCAGGAGCTCTGTGGGAGCAGTGCTACAAGGAGTCAGGGGCTGGCAGCTGCAGAGCTCGCCCTGACTGAGAAGTTATCACCGGACCCGGAGTCCGAGGCTGTGGGGACTAACTCCTATCCAGCAGCAGAAACCGACCGGCAGGGGATTGCAGGTCCTCTGGCCCAGAAACCCGAAGGCACGGTCACACGCGTGGGACCAGCACCGCCGTCGTGGAGCGGAAGCTACTAGAAGGCCCCGAGTCACCGGCCATACGGGTGAGCACCACACGGTACACTCAGGGACGTGGGCTACTTATACCCACTTCTAGCAAGGTAGCCAGAAGAGTATCGTTAGTTTGGGAGGCCTACAACTCCGCCTGGCCAGGGGAGATCCCATCTGCTCAAGGACTGACCAGGCCCCAATCGCTAGCCAGTACTCCGGGAGGGTCTATCGTTGTCACCAGTAAAGACCCTGAACTACACCGTACCGTCTCCGAGTGGTTCCTGCTACCCCCATCATCCACGTCGGCTGCCCTGAGGCCATACCCCTCCCGTTGGGGGTTATACTATCACGCTGCACAATCCTACCACCGGCCTCAGCGGTCTGCCCTGCAGCAGCAGCTCCTTAGCTGTACTCAACGGGTGGCGTAGTCGTCCAACATCTACCGCTAATACAGCGCCACTTAGTCTGACTCCCTGGGCACGGACCGGATCACCGCCACGAGACTACAACCCTCAAGAGATCCGGCTCCGGGTAAGCTCCCGCGTGCGCAACGCAGCGCGACACAGGCCCAGGGGCGCGTCATAATGGCTTAATCAGGGGGACACGTCTGGCACTACAGGATCTGAGTCCCTGGCGTCGTAGTGTGTTACTGATGGTAGCCTGTGTAACGTTGGTCCCAGCTCTCTGCAGGTCATTCACTAGATGCCTCTGTGTGGTTCTGGGATTTTTGCTCACCGTTCTTGAGATCATTTTGGCCCCACGGGTGAGATCTTGTGTGGAACCCCAGATCAAGGGAGATTATCAGTGGTCTTGTATGTCTCCCATTTTCAAATTATTGCTCCCACAGTTGATTTCTTCACACCAAGCTGCTTGCCTATTGCAGATTCAGTCTTCCCAGCATGGTGCAGGGCTACAATTTTGTTTCTGGTGTCATTCGCAGCTCTTTGGTCTTCACCATAGTGGAGTTTGGAGTGTGACTGTTTGAGGTTGCGGACAGGTGTCTTTTATACTGATAACAAGTTCAAACAGGTGCCAGTGCTACAGGTAATGAGTGGAGGACAGAGGAGCCTCTTAAAGAAGATGTTACAGGTCTGTGAGAGCCAGAAATCTTACTTGTTTGTAATTGACCAAATACTTATTTTCCACCAAAATTTAAAAAAAAATTCTTTCAAAATCAGACAATGTGATTTTCAGGATTTGTTTTCTCATTTTGTCTCTCATAGTTGAGGTCTAACTATGATGTCAATTACAGGCCTCTCTCATCTTTTTAAGTGAGAGAACTTGCACAATTGGTGACTGACTAAATTCTTTTTTCCCCACTGTGTATATACAGTACAAACCAAAAGTTTGGACACACCTTCTCATTTAAAGATTTTTCTGTATTTTCATGACTTTGAAAATTGTACATTCACATTGAAGGCATCAAAACTATGAATTAACACATGTGGAATTATATACTTAACAAAAAAGTGTGAAACAACTGAAAATATGTCTTATATTCTAGGTTCTTCAAAGTAGCCACCTTTTGCTTTGATGACTGCTTTGCATACTCTTGGCATTCTCTTGATGAGCTTCAAGAGGTAGTCACCGGAAATGGTTTTCACTTCACAGGTGTGCCCTGTCAGGTTTAATAAGTGGGATTTCTTGCCTTATAAATGGGGTTGGGACCATTAGGTGTGTTGTGCAGAAGTCAGGTGGATACACAGCTGATAGTCCTACTGAATAGACTGTTAGCTGCTTTTTTCTTGCCATAATACAAATTCTAAGTAAAGAAAAACGAGTGGCCATCATTACTTTAAGAAATGAAGGTCAGTCAGTCTGAAAAATTGGGCAAACTTTGAATGTGTCCCCAAGTGCAGTTGCAAAAACCATCAAGCGCTACAAAGAAACTGGCTCACATGAGGACCGCCCCAGGAAAGGAAGACCAAGAGTCACCTCTGCTTCTGAGGATAAGTTTATCCGAGTCACCAGCCTCAGAAATTGCAGGTTAACAGAAGCTCAGATTAGAGACCAGGTCAATGCCATACAGAGTTCTAGCAGCAGACACATCTCTACAACAACTGTTAAGAGGAGACTTTGTGCAGCAGGCCTTCATGGTAAAATAGCTGCTAGGAAACCACTGCTAAGGGCAGGCAACAAGCAGAAGAGACTTGTTTGGGCTAAAGAACACAAGGAATGGACATTAGACCAGTGGAAATCTGTGCTTTGGTCTGATGAGTCCAAATTTGAGATCTTTGGTTCCAACCACCGTGTCTTTGTGCGACGCAGAAAAGGTGAACGGATGGACTCTACGTGCCTGGTTCCCACCGTGAAGCATGGAGGAGGAGGTGTGATGGTGTGGGGGTGCTTTGCTGGTGACACTGTTGGGGATTTATTCAAAATTGAAGGTATACTGAACCAGCATGGCTACCACTTCATCTTGCAGCGGCATGCTATTCCATCCGGTTTGAGTTTAGTTGGACCATCATTTATTTTTCAACAGGACAATGACCCCAAACACACCTCCAGGCTGTGTAAGGGCTATTTGATCAAGAAGGAGAGTCATGGGGTGCTACGCCAGATGACCTGGCCTCCACAGTCACCAGACCTGAACCCAATCGAGATGGTTTGGGGTGAGCTGGACCGCAGAGTGAAGGCAAAAGGGCCAACAAGTGCTAAGCATCTCTGGGAATTCCGTCAAGATTGTTGGAAGACCATTTCCGGTGACTACCTCATGAAGCTCATGAAGAGAATGCGAAGAGTGTGCAAAGCAGTCATCAAAGCAAAAGGTGGCTACTTTGAAGAACCTAGAATATAAAACATATTTTCAGTTGTTTCACACTTTTTTGTTAAGTATATAATTCCACATGTGTTAATTCATAGTTTTGATGCCTTCAGTGTGAATGTACAATTTTCAAAGTCATGAAAATACAGAAAAATCTTTAAGGCTATGTGCCCACGATGCAGAAATGCTCAGGATTTTTTCCTGAGCGTTTCTGCATCTCCCTGGCAGAAAAAAACGCATGCGGATTGTACATGCGTTTTCCTGCCAGGGACATGCGGAAATGAAGCGTTCTTCACTTGCATTTCCGAATGCGGGTGTCAAGCGCTTTCCAAGCGATTTTAGCATCACTTGGAAAGTGCTTGACAACTCGGTCACACTATATAAATCCATGCAACCGGCATGGATTTATATAGTGTGACCCGAGAGAATGTTAAAAAATAAAAAATAAACCTATACTTACCTTCCGATGGCCCCTGCAGACTCGCTGCGCTCCTGTGCTGGCTGCCGACAGACCGCGGTACGCTGTACTGAAGGACCTGCCGTCACATGACTGTGACGTCACCGCAGGTCCTTCAGTCCTGCGCGATCTATGGGCAAGCACAGGGAAGGAGTCCGGGGGTCGTCGGAAGGTGAATATAATCTTTATTTTTTATTTTATTCTTTTTTTTACAGCTTTTATAATGGTACCTGGGTGTGGAGGAGAGTCTCCTGTCCTCCACACCCGGGTAGCATCCGCACATTATAACGCGCCAATTACGCAAGTACAGATGCAGTCTTGCGGAATTGGCGCATTGCAATGCAAGTCAAGGCGGCGAAAACGCAGCACTTCCGCAAAATAATTGGTAGTGCTGCGTTTTTTTCCGCAATGATAATCCGCAGCGAAAATCTCCGCAGAATGTGCATAGCACATGCGGATTATCATTGGGGGACATGGCAGGCCTTCTACCATGCTTTTTTTTAGCGTTTCTGCAGCGTTTTTGCCGCTGCAGAAACGCTTAAAAACGCATCGTGGGCACACAGTCTAAATGAGAAGGTGTGTCTAAACTTTTGGTCTGTACTATATATACAGTACAGACCAAAAGTTTGGACACACCTTCTCATTTAAAGGTTTTTCTGTATTTTTATGACAATGAAAATTGTACATTCACACTGAAGGCATCAAAACTATGAATTAACACATGTGGAATTATATAGCTAACAAAAAAGTGTGAAACAACTGAAAATATGTCTTATATTCTAGGTTCTTCAAAGTAGCCACCTTTTGCTTTGATGACTGCTTTGCACACTCTTGGCATTCTCTTGATGAGCTTCAAGAGGTAGTCACCGGAAATGGTCTTCCAACAATCTTGAAGGAGTTCCCAGAGATGCTTAGCACTTGTTGGCCCTTTTGCCTTCACTCTGCGGTCCAGCTCACCCCAAACAATCTCGATTGGGTTCAGGTCTGGTGACTGTGGAGACCAGGTCATCTGGCGTAGCACCCATCACTCTCCTTCTTGGTAAAATAGCCCTTACACAGCCTGGAGGTGTGTTTGGGGTCATTGTCCTGTTGAAAAATAACTGATGGTCCAACTAAACGCAAACCGGATGGAATAGCATGCCACTGCAAGATGCTGAGGTAGCCATGCTGGTTCAGTATGCCTTCAATTTTGAATAAATCCCCAACAGTGTCACCAGCAAAGCACCCCCACACCATCACACCTCCTCCTCCATGCTTCACGGTGGGAACAAGGCATGTAGAGTCCATCTGTTCACCTTTTCTGCGTCGCACAAAGACACTGTGGTTGGAACCAAAGATCTCAAATTTGGACTCATCAGACCAAAGCACAGATTTCCACTGGTCTAATGTCCATTCCTTGTGTTCTTTAGCCCAAACAAGTCTCTTCTGCTTGTTGCCTGTCCTTAGCAGTGGTTTCCTAGCAGCTATTTTACCATGAAGGCCTGCTGCACAAAGTCTCCTCTTAACAGTAGTTGTAGAGATGTGTCTGCTGCTAGAACTCTGTGTGGCATTGACCTGGTCTCTAATCTGAGCTGCTGTTAACCTGCGATTTCTGAGCTGGTGACTCGGACAAACTTATCCTCAGAAACAAAGGTGACTCTTGGTCTTCTTTTCCAGGGGCGGTCCTCATATGAGCCAGTTTCTTTGTAGCGCTTGATGGTTTTTGCAACTGCACTTGGGGACACTTTCAAAGTTTTCCCAATTTTTTGGACTGACTGACCTTCATTTCTTAAAGTAATGATGGCCACTCGTTTTTCTTTACTTAGCTACTTTTTTTGCCATAATACAAATTCTAACAGTCTATTCAATAGGACTATCAGCTGTGTATCCACCAGACTTCTGCACAACACAACTGATGGTCCCAACCCCATTTATAAGGCAAGAAATCCCACTTATTAAACCTGACAGGGCACACCTGTGAAGTGAAAACCATTTCCGGTGACTACCTCTTGAAGCTCATCAAGAGAATGCCAAGAGTGTGCAAAGCAGTCATCAAAGCAAAAGGTGGCTACTTTGAAGAACCTAGAATAAAAGACATATTTTCAGTTGTTTCACACTTTTTTGTTAAGTATATAATTCCACATGTGTTAATTCATAGTTTTGATGCCTTCAGTGTGAATGTACAATTTTCTTAGTCATGAAAATACAGAAAAATCTTAAAATGAGAAGGTGTGTCCAAACTTTTGGTCTGTACTGTATATATATATATATATATATATATATATATATATACAGTTGAAACCAGAAGTTTACATACACTATATAAAAAGACACATATGCATGTTTTTCTCAATATCTGACATGAAATCAGAATAAATCTTTCCCGTTTTAGATCAATTAGGATCGCAATAAGTTTTAATTTTGCCAAATGCCAGAATAATGAGAGAGAGATAATGTTTTAAGGCATTTACATACAGTACATGTAAACTTCTTGTTTCAACTGTACTGTATATATATTCTTCTGCTTCTGGGATTTGAACCCAGAAGCTCCACTAAATGAGCCTGAAGCTTTAAATTTCAACCATAGGGTCAAATGATAGGGACTGGTAGTTTTTCTTGGCTTATGGGATCAACCCTGAAAATACTCAGGGTGTTTAAAAGTCATTGTGATTCTGATTCTGATGTTTGAAAAAAGTGAGATATCAGAGTCACATATCAAAGTCACACATCATTTGAATTCGACATGGACGAGGTCTGTGTAGAAGTCCCAATGAGTTTCAGACAGATTTGCACTGAAAATCACAACCAAATAGAATGCCTAAGTTATTTCAACTGAGTGTATAGCTCAATGGTAGGTGTACTGGCTTCTAGGCAGAGTTTTGGGTTCAAGTCCCAGCATCGTACAGTGAACTTTTTTTTTATTATTATCAGTTGTAAAAGTCAGATGTCAAAGTCACATATCAAAGTCACATGTTAAAGTCAGTTCTCAGACAGGGTATTTAGCCTCAAACTGACATTATTCTCATGTTTGACTTTGATATCTGATCATGTCCTAAAATGGACACTGTACACACCTCTTCATGAAATCTGCAGTGTCTGACAAGTGTCACTGCTGAGTAGTCTTGCTGATTGACAGTCAACTTCCCCCATCTAGGCAGCGGGGAGCTGGCTTTCCTTCTAACTGACGTCGGCAGTGGTGCTTCGCCGACAGAGCAGGATGAAAGAGTAGGAGCTGCTCTTTCAATGTGACGTCACAGGCAGCAGGAGAATCGTCAGCAGGAGATACAGTATATACTACACCACGCAGGAGAGCTGACAGATCCTCTATACTACACAACACAGGAGAGCTGACAGATCCTCTATATACTACACAACACAGGAGAACTGACAGATCCTCTATATACTACACAACACAGGAGAGCTGACAGATCCTCTATACTACACAACACAGGAGAGCTGACAGATCCTCTATACTGCACCCCACAGGAGAGCTGACAGATCCTCTATATACTAGACCACACAGGAGCGCTGACAGATCCTCTATATACTACACCACACAGGAGAGCTGACAGATCCTCTATATACTACACCACACAGGAGAGCTGACAGATCCTCTATATACTATACCATATAGGAGAGCTGACAGATCCTCTATTAACTACCTATATACTACACCACGCAGGAGAGCTGACAGATCCTCTATACTGCACCACACAGGAGAGCGGACAGATCCTCTATATACTACACCACACGGGAGAGCTGACAGATCCTCTATATACTACACCACACAGGAGAGCTGACAGATCCTCTATATACTTCACCACACAGGAGAGCTGACAGATCCTCTATGTAATACACCACACAGGAGAGCTGACAGATCCTCTATATACCACACCACACGGGAGAGCTGACAGATCCTCTATATACTACACCACACAGGAGAGCTGACAGATCCTCTTTATACTTCACCACACAGGAGAGCTGACAGATCCTCTATGTAATACACCACACAGGAGAGCTGACAGATCCTGTATATACTACACCACACAGGAGAGCTGACAGATCCTCTATATACTACACCACACAGGAGAGCTGACAGATCCTCTATATACTACATCACACAGGAGAGCTGACAGATCCTCTATATACTACACCACACAGGAGAACTGACAGATCCTCTATATACTATACCACATAGGAGAGCTGACAGATCATCTATTAATTACCTATATACTACACCACGCAGGAGAGCTGACAGATCCTCCATACTGCACCACACAGGAGAGCGGACAGATCCTCTATATACTACACCACACAGGAGAGCTGACAGATCCTCTATATACTACACCACACAGGAGAGCTGACAGATCCTCTATATACTACACCACACAGGAGAGCTGACAGATCCTCTATATACTACACCACACAGGAGAGCTGACAGATCCTGTATATACTATACCACATAGGAGAGCTGACTGATCCTCTATATACTACACCACACAGGAGAGCTGACAGATCCTCTATTAACTACCTATATACTACACCACACAGGAGAGCTGACAGATCCTGTATATACTACACCACACACGAGAACTGACAGATCCTCTATATACTACACCACACAGGAGAGCTGACAGATCCACTATATACTACACCACACAGGAGAGCTGACAGATCCTCTATATACTATACCACATAGGAGAGCTGACTGATCCTCTATATACTACACCACACAGGAGAGCTGACAGATCCTCTATATACTACACCACACAGGACACATTCTCTATATAATACACCACACAGGAGAAATTATATATCCTGTATATACTACACCACACAGGAGAGCTGACAGATCCTCTATATACTATACCACATAGGAGAGCTGACCGATCCTCTATATACTATACCACACAGGAGAGCTGACAGATCCTCTATATACTACACCACACAGGACACATCTATATATATAATCGTCTTATCCCGTCTGTCTGTCTTTCTGTCTGTGCAGGAAATCCCGCGTCGCTCATTGGTCTGGCAGCGGCCAATCAGCGCCGCGGGATTTCTGAAAAAAGATGGCGGCCGTTAGCGGCTCATCTGCGGGACGGAGATGCAGCAGGGAGATGACCGGCGCAAGGCGCTCATCTCCCGGCCGATAGCAGCAGAAGGACCTCGACCGCCGGCGCTGCTGACCTCCATGCGGCTAGGGTGTCAAGGGAGAACCGGGGAGCGGCGCTGCGGGTCGGGATACTTCTGCTGCGAGCAGCCACTCATCTCCCGGCTTCTTGCAGCGGAAGTAGCCGCACAGGCAGCGGCGCTGACATCCATGCGGCTAGGGTGTCAAGGGAGGACCGGGGAGCGGCGCTGCGGGTCGGGACACTTCTGCTGCGAGCAGTCGCTCATCTCCCGGCTTCTCGCAGCGGAAGTACCCGCACAAACAGCGACGCTCCCCGGTCCTCACCAATACGATTCCGCTCCCCGGTCCTCACCAATACGATTCGCTGATTGGTCGCGCTCTCCTGCCGCGACCAATCAGTGATCTTGGCGCAAAAGTTAAAACCGCTGTGCAGATTGGTCGCGGCCACTGCACGCGTCCAATCAGCGATCTTGGAGCCACATTTAACCCCTTAACAACATCTGACGTACTAATACGCATCTGTGCCCTGGGACTTAAGAGCCAGACCTGTATTAGTACGTCATGGCGATCGCGTGCGCGCACACAGGCTGTGCGGGCGTGATCGCCGCCGGGTGTCAGCTGATTTTCACAGCTGACACCCGATACTATGTGCAGGGAGCGGTCCTGCACCGCTCCCAGCACATTAACCCCCGCGATGCTGCGATCGAAGTCGATCGAAGTCGATTGCAGCATTGCGGGGGGAAGGGGAGGTGATCGCAGATACTCACCTCCTCTTCCGGCTTCCAGCGCTGTCTGCAAAGGCTTCCCGGGTGTTGCCATGACGACCCGATGTCGTCATGACAACATCCGGGTCACCAGACAGCAGGAAGATTGTTTGGACATGCGCAGTGCATCTCCAAACAATCTTCTCCCTGTCCAGCGCTGAGAGCCTGCATGACACAGGGATGGTGCTTCATTCCTGTGCCATGCAGGCGATCAGAGAAAAAAAAGTGAAAGTCCCAGAGTGGGACAAAGTAATAAAATATAAAAACTGTCAGAAAGTGAAAAAAAAAAAAAAAATTGCAAAAATATATATAAAAAAAAAAAATAAAATAATCCACCAAAAATAAAAATATAATGTACCCATCAATAAATATTATTATAAAAAAAAAAAAAAACAAAAAAAAAAAAGTACACATATTTGGTATCGCCGCGTCCGGAACAACCTGACCTATAAAACTGTCCCACTAGTTAACTCATTCAGTGAACACTGTAAAAAAAAAAAAAAAAAACCGAAGCAAAAAACAATGCTTTTTTTTTTCACTTTTTCATTTTTACGAATCAATTTGTGAAGTACCTGGGGGTTCCAAGTGCTCACTATGCATCTAGATAGGTGCCTTGGGGGGTCTAGTTTCCAAAATGGGGTCACTTGTGGGGGAGCTCCAATGTTTGGGCACACAGGGGCTCTCCAAATGAAACATGATGTCCGCTAACAATTTGAGCCGACAATTTGTTAGCGGATACCATGTTGCTTTTGGAGAGTCCCTGTGTGCCCAAACATTGGAGCTCCCCCACAAGTGACCCCATTTTGGAAACTAGACCCCCCAAGGCACCTATCTAGATGCATAGTGAGCACTTGGAACCCCCAGGTGTTTCACAAATTGATTCATAAATATGAAAAAGTGTTTTTTTTTTCACTTTTTCATTTTTACAAATCAATTTGTGAAGCACCTGGGGGTTCCAAGTGCTCACTATGCATCTAGATAGGTGCCTTGGGGGGTCTAGTTTCCAAAATGGGGTCACTTATGGGGGAGCTCCAATGTTTGGGCACACTGGGGCTCTCCAAACACAACATGGCGTCCGCTAATTATTCAAGCAAATTTTACAATCAAAAAGTCAAATGACGCTCCTTCCCTTCTGAGCCCTGCCGTGCGCCCAAACAGTGTTTTTTCCCCACATATTGGGTATCTGCGTGCCCAGGGTAAATTGCACAACAAATTTTGGGGTCCATTTTTTCTTGTTACCCCTGTGAAAATAAAAAAAAATGGGTCTAAAGTAACATTTTTGTGAAAAAAGTTAAATGTTCATTTTTTTCTTCCACATTCAAAAAATTCCTGTGAAGCACCTGAAGGGTTAATAAAGTTCTTGAATGTGGTTTTGAGCACCTTGAGGGGAGCAGTTTTTAGAATGGTGTCACTTTTGGGTATTTTCTGTCATAAAGACTAGTGTTGAGCCACCCCCGTAGTGTTCGAGTTCGGTTCGGTTCGTCGAACACCCGTGTGTTCGCCGAACTGTTCGTCGAACTGTTCGTCGAACACCTTCGAACACCGTTAAAACCAATGGCAGGCAAACAAAAACACATAGAAACACATAGAAAACACCTTCAAAGGTGTCCAAAAGCTGACAAACTGCTCAGAAGACATAACTAACACATGGAAAAGTGACAAGTACATATAGTCATGCGAAAATAAAAGAGGTGGAGGAGTAAAAGGAGGGGGAGACACAGATATAGGCATGTCATGCCCTTCTAAAATCCAAAAAGTGAGAAGCCGACACGGCCAGTCCGCTCCTGCCCGTGCCACCTCCGTGTCGCCGGGTTTGTGCCAGAGCCGCGGTGAACCCTGATGGCCAGCCCCCCTCTCCCAATACTGGTGCCTGTCCGCTGGTGGGTCGAGCGAGCCCCCCTGTGGTGGAGGCAGCTCTAAGCTTTTTAATTTAAATTGTCTCTCTAATTTGAATGAATACACTTTAAATCCATTTACAAGGATCTATTGGAGGGCAAGTCTCATGCCAGCAGCCGCGTAATTCCAGCTCCAGTAGCGTCCACTAAAGCTGCTGCAGTTAAAAAGCTTTTATAAGGATCGAGCTCGGCTGTCCACCGCAAGGCAACCTACTGCCAGTCCCAGCCCCTATGCCTTGGGGTGCCTCCTGATGCTCTTCACTGAGTATCCCGTGGTCCCGAAGCATTTCCTTTGAAAAAATGAAGTGTCCAAACTACAGGTGGTGTAGCTTGCTTAACAGCCGGGATAATCCGCTGACTAGCAGACCCTGCTACTAGGCACAAAGTATTTCCTGGGCTAGATGCAGTTAAAAATTTGTAATTAGATACTCTCGTTGGATGCTGAGAAAGCATTCCATAGAGTCTCCTGGCACGCCATATATGATTCTCTTAAAAAGCTTGGGGTAGGGGTCTAGGGGACCCTTTTATAGCCAAAATCACGGCCCTGTATCGCAATACGTCACCTAGGCTGAAGATAAATGGAACTGTAGCACCCTGAGGGCTCGGTTGCTACAGAGGTATTGCACCTCACCCAGAGGTGTGATATCTCACTCTCAGGTAAGGATGTAGTGTGGATCAGGACCCGACACCTGCATGCATTACACCACATTGCCGTGGGGCAGGGCGACCAATATGCCCCTGAGATGGGCACGACAGTCCCTGTCCCTGGCTGGAGTGGGGGGAGGGAACACTGAGGAAGGGGAACCCTGAAGTGCAGGAGCAGGGAGGAAGCAGTTCCTGGGTGCATTGAGAAGGGAGTATAAAAGGTGGGCACCATCTTAGTTCAGTGCAGAGAAGTCTGAGCAGAAGTGGCAGGGAGCAGGGGCTCTGCATGAGCTCTGCTCCGGAGGCGGGCCTAGTAACAGAGGCCCAGGCCTGGAAGAGGGAGAAGGAAGGAAGAGGAGCGGAGAAGGCTCCAGGAACGAGGAACGAAGGGATCTCAGGGGTGCGGACGGGCGAGTCGCCACCGCACGCCAGAATCCACCTGCGTGGAGGGGTCAGGCCAAAGGGGGAGACCGGTCCCCGAAACTAGTGGAGGCAGGAAACGACTCTCAGCTAGAAACAGGAGGCTGTGACATTTTATGTGGCGCAGCCCCTCGCTACACCCGCTAGGAAGGCACCACATAGGGTCAGGGAAACTGGCGCCAAGTTTACCAAGAGGAGGCCCGAGGCAGCCGGACAGAAGGGTTGGTAAGAAAGGCCAGACAAAGGACACACAAAGGGGGTCCTGTGAAGCGCTCCAAAGTTATCTGGGAGTTGTCTGAGCCCCTCACCTGGTGAGCACAGTACGACGTGGGCAGCCGTTACCTGCAGACGTGGTCTGGATAATAAGAACTGTGAGTAAAGGCCCTGGACTGCATCACTGACTCCGTGTCATTACTGCTGCTGCCCTGCACCATCACCCCCATCCTCCGCATACACTGCCCTGAGGCTATACTCCTCCCGTGGGGAGTTATGCTACGCTCTGCTGCACCCACAACACCAGCCTCAGCGGTCTGCCCTGGAGCGGCGGTTCACTCTGTCCGCAATCCACGGGTGGCGTAGTCGGACATTTAAACATCAAAACCACATAAATAGTTCCGCCACTGGTTTGACCGCCCTGAGCCACGGAACCGGGTTGCCGCCACGGAGACTACAACCACCAGCATCCACCAAAAAGGGTCCGGCTCCGGGTGTCCCAAGGCCCAGGGGGCGCGTCAGAACATTTTCATCACCTTTCACAATCACCAATGGGACAAGGCAGGGATGTTCTCTGTCCCCTCTCTTATACATCCTAGTGACGGAGCACCTGCTCTCATCAATTCGCCATAACCCCAATATTAGGTGGATTGAGGTGGGAGGCACCGAGTACAAGTGCTCTCTATTTGCTGACGATGTCCTAGTATATATCACTCAATCACATATATCCATCCATGCTGTTATGGCTGAAATAGATCACTTTGTTACATGGTAAAATTTTAAAATCAATGCAGCGAAGTCTGAGGCCCTCGATGTCTCCCTCCCCAAATACATATAGGATTCCATCCAGTCCAACTTTCCCTTTGCCTGGCCCTCACAGGGTATCAAATACTTAGGAATTCCTATTCATAGAGACCTCTCCCATCTATGTTATCTTAATTTTGGGCCCTTTATTGAACAACTCCATACAGACCACGGTTGGCAAGTTAGAACTGTAAGATTCACTACGTGAACCACTGGTGTTTTGTGGAAAAGCACATGTACACTGTGTTCCAAATTATTATGCAAAAAGTGTTTAGGAGTGATAAGGGAAGAATTTGTTTGTTTGTCAGTTAAACTCATTGATGGTGATGTGTGTCAGGGCTCTTTATATCACTGTAAGCAATTGCAGACACCAGTGCTAATTAGTTTGTCAGGTGTGTCCAATGAAAGGCAAGACTACTTAAGAAGGCTCTCTCACATTATTCAGCAGCCTACATTTTCTGCCAAAATGGGAAAGAAAAAGGATGTGTCGGCTGCTGAGAAGCAACAAATTGTGGAGTGTTTAGGTCAAGGCATGACTACAATCAACATTGTGCGATGATCAGGATGAAGTGTCTTGGCAATCAAGAAGTATGTAGCTGATTCACAGTACACACGTGTGCGTGCTGATAAGGGCAAATTGAGGACTCTTTCCTACAGGCAATTACGTCAGGTTGAAAGAGCAGCGGCAAAAAAGCCTTGTCATAGCAGCAGACAAGTTTTTGAAGCTGCTTGTGCCTCCAACGTCCCCCGAACAACAAGATGCAGGGTCCTTCAGAGGTTTGCAGCTGTGCATACGCCATCCTGTCGACCTCCTCTATCCACTTCACACAAGCAGAAACGGCTCCAGTGGGCCAAACATTACATGAAGACTGATTTCAAAACTGTTTTGTTCACGGATGAGTGCCGTGCAGCGCTCGATGGTCCAGATGGATAGAGTGGAGGATGGCTGGTTGATGGACACCCCACGCAAACACGGCTACAGCGCCAACAAGGAGGAGGTGGAGTAATGTTTTGGGCTGGAATCATGGGGAGAGAGATTGTCGGCCCCTTTAGGATCCCTGAAGGCGCTAAAGATGAACTCCATAATGTATGTGGATTTTCTCAAACAGCATTTCCTGCCATGGTTCAAGAAGAAGAACCGTGTATTTCACAGCAAGATCATTTTTCTGCATGATAATGCACCATCTCATGCTGCACATAAAACATCTGCATCTCTGGCTGATATGGGCATAAAAGGGGACAAACTTATGGTGTGACCCCCATGCTCCCCTGACCTCTACCCCATTCAGAACCTTTGGAGCATCATTAAAAGGAGTGTTTATGATGGCGGGAGGCAGTTCACATCTAAGCAACAGCTCTGGGAGGGTATTCTGTCCTCATGCAAAACAATTGAAGCAGAAACCATCCAAAACCTGACAAATTCAATGGACGAGAGAGTTCAGAAGCTCCTTTCGAACAAGGGGTCCTATGTGAAAATGTAACATCACCTAGAATAAAGTTTTGAGTTGAAAACTGTTTGATTTCAGTTTCTAACAACCTGCTAATGCTTATAATTTCAAAAATGACCATTTTTTTGGTCTTTATTAAAATGAAAAGGTTGATCGAAAAGTTTGGGGGATCTAAGAGTGTGGCAAGCCAGTAGTCATGATTACTTCGAATTCTGACAATATGAGGGTCATGCTGCAGGTAGTGCAGCAAGAAGGCACTTATGTGTCTTGCGCATCTCGGAGCCCCAAAATTATTTTCCGGGCTAGATGCAGCTAAAAATTATTTTTAATTTTAAATCTGGTGGAGCTTATTATAGATGGCCTAATAGGATTAGTGCTGCACACTGCTACAAAGCCCAAATTATTTTCCAGTCAAGATACAGATAAACATGATTAGTAATTTGAAAGCTTAAAACGGTTGGTAGGCTGATTTTAAACAATCATCAAGCTTTTACTCTCCCCAGGATGACACAGGGGTAGAAAAGTCGTTTCGGATCCATGATTTGTTCATCTTTATGAACGTGAGTCTGTCTACATTATCAGTGGAGAGCCGCGTGCGCTTATCTGTCAGCACACCACCAGCAGCGCTGAACACACGTTCAGACAGAACGCTGGCTGCGGGGCATGACAAGATCCCCAAGGCGTAAGTGGCTAACTCCGGCCATTTATCCAGATTGGAAGCCCAAAAAGAGCAAGGGTCCAGTGACACAGTCGTGGCTTCAATGTTTACTTGGAGATACTCCTGTACCATCGTCTCTAGGCGTTGACTATGTGTCAGACTTCTTGTCTCCTGTGGCCTTGCAAAGGATGGGCTAAAAAAGTGGTGAAATGATTCCGCAAAATTGATGTTACCACCAGATACTGTGGTTCTGTTACGGTTTGAGTGCTGAACACTTGACGGTCCCACGGTTGGCAAGTTGGAACTGTGAGATTCACTACGTGCACCACTGGTATTTTGTGGAAAAGCACATGTAAGATTCTGCAACAGTCTCTGCTGATACTCCTGCATGCGTGCATCCCTTTCTATGGCAGGAATAATTTCTGCAAATTTACTTTTGTACCGGGGATCTAACAGTGTGGCAACCCAGTAGTCAGGATTATTTCTAATTCTCACAATTCGAGGGTCATGTTGCAGGTAGTGCAGCAAGAAGGCACTCATGTGTGTTGCGCATCCAGGAGCACCAAGTCCCTGTTGTGTTGGTGGCGAGGTAACAATCATGCTTCCTTCCTCTGTCCTCTCCCCCCAACCTCGCACAACAGAAATGTGATCAAGGTCTCCCTCATCTGATGAGTCTTCCATCAGTTCGTCCTCCACTTCTTCCTGGGCTCCTGCACCTTCCTCACTAGTTTGGCTGCTACCATGCGCCCTGGTAAAACCATCTCCCCCACCCTCACATGCCTGCCGCCTTGGTGCTGCCGACCGTCTGGACCTTGCAGATGTTAGCCCTTCCGCATACAACTCCTCCTCCTCTACTTCCTCCACCTCCTCTTGTGCCACCACCTGACTCCGAATTCTGTTTAACATGTGCTCCAGCATGTAAATCACCGGAATAGTCATGCTGATAATGGCATCGTCAGCACTAAACATCTTCGTCGCCATTTCAAAACTGTGCAGAAGGGTGCATAGGTCCCTGATCTGAGACCACTCCTCCAGCGTGATTTGCCCCACCTCTGAATCTCGTTGGCCCAGGCTATACGTCAGAACGTATTGCACCAGGGCTTGTCGGTGCTGCCACAGTCGCTGCAACATGTGCAGAGTTGAATTCCACCGGGTAGGCACATCGCATTTTAGCCGGTGAAGTGGCAGGCCCAACGACTTCTGTAGAGATGTAAGTCGCTGAGCTGCGGGATGCGAACGGCGGAAGTGAGCACACAGCGACCGTGCCCTCTGCAGAAGGCCATCTAGTCTGGGATAGTGGGCTAAAAATTGCTGGACAACCAGGTTCAACACGTGAGCCATACAAGGCACGTGTGTGACATTGCCCCGGCGAAGGGCCGCACCCAGGTTTGCAGCATTGTCGCACACGGCCTTCCCTGGTTTCAGGTCCAGTGGAGACAACCATTCATGAAATTGGTTCTCCAGAGCTGACCACAACTGCTCAGCTGTGTGACTCACATTTCCCAGACATTTCAATGTAAAAACCGCCTGATGACGTTGAGCCCTACTGCCAGCATAGTAAGGAGGTGTGCAGGATCCCTTCTGCGCAGTTAGAAAGCTTGTGGCATGACCAGACAGGCTTTGGGTGCAGGTGGAAGACTGAGAGGAGGTTGAGGAGGCAGAAGCAGTGGAGGAACTTTGACATAAAGAGGATTGACGCACAACTCGTGGGGACGGCAAGACTTGGACAGCAGCCCCTTGTCCTGCTGTCACCATAGTTACCCAGTGCCCAGTCAGCGACTTGTAACGCCCCTGTCCATGCCTACTCGTCCAAGTGTCTGTGGTGAAATGCACCCTGTCACACACAGAGTTTCTCAAAGAAGCGGTGATGTTGTGTGCGACATGCTGGTGGAGCGCAGGCACACCTTTCTTTGAGAAGTAGTGCCGACTGGGCATCTGGTACTGGGGCACTGCGACGGACATAAGGTCTCGAAAATCCTCTGTGTCCACCAGGCGGAAAGGCAGCATTTCTGTAGCCAAGAGCTTGCAGATGGTGAAATTCAACCTCTTAGCTTTCTCATGGCTAGGAGGAAATGGTCTTTTACTTGTCCACATCTGAGGGACCGAGGGCTGGCTATTGTGCTTAGACGGGGTTGATAAGGGTGTCCCCGGCAAACTGCCGGTCTGTGAGGAAGATGCAGGCGGACATGTTAGGTTGCCTTGATCCAAAGGTGGTGCTATCGATGTCGGACAGCGCTCAACACCAGCTGCTGTTACCACCTCCAAAGAAAATGATGACCTGCCAATCACGCTGGCTGTTGCGGGTAAAGAGGTGGCAGGTCTGCGCCCCAAAACAGGTGTGACTGCTGTCCCCCCAGTCACAGAGGATGAAGAGGCCGCGGATGCACAAGATATGGCAGACGGTGGTTGGCCCGGCCGGCTAGGCCGCATTGTAGCACACTGAGCTTCCCACTGCAACTTATGCTTCATGTCCATGTGCCGGTTCATGCATGAAGTACTCAAACTATGTATTTTTTGGCCTCTACTTAGCTTTTGCTGACAAATGTTACAGATAACACGAGTTGGGTCATCTTTATCGATCTGAAAAAATGCCCAGGCTATGCAAGGCTTAGCACCCATGCGACCTGAAGAGCCACCACGACTTGTGGTGAGAGGCAGAGTTGTGTTTGAGGATGCAGTTGTTGACGTGCTTCCAGTACTACGTCTCTGTCCAGGAAGGCGCAACCTGACCTCGTCGTCACTAGCATCTTCCTCCACCTCCTCTGCTGACCTCATCTCTTGGCTGACTGTGGGTTGACAGTAAGTGGGATCTCCAACCTCATCATCATCACCCTGTGTGTTATCACACCCGTCGTCCTCAGAGCCAACCTGTTCCTGCCCTGACAAAAAACTAAAGTTGTCGCTCCAATCAGGTATTTGAGTCTTATCATCGTCTTCCTCATTGTCTCCACCAACAGGAGTTACAGTTTGGGAATGAGGGTCTACATTATGGTCAGAACCTTCTGCGTCTGGTCCTGGATCCGACTCATAAAGATTCTGGGCATCAGTGCAGATCATTTCCTCGTCTGGATTCACAGAAGCGCTGGAGTCGACCTCTGATTCCCAGGCTATAGTATGAGTAAACAGCTCTGCAGACTCAACCATCTGTTCTACCTCATACTCAGACGGGCAGCTGGAGATTTGGGAGCTGTGAGGAAGCAAGTGCGATTTGGGTGACACCTTTGAGGACTGGAGTATTTGTGATGTTGAAGTTGATGTGGAGGAGAGCCCACTTAAAGGAGCACTTGATATCCGTTGAAGCACCTGCTGTTTTTGTGCCTCATCTGGAATTTGTAGCGATTGGCGTGGCCGTAAGAAAGGGATCTTATCACATTGTCCGCTAAAAGAAGTAGACATTTTACTTTGGCTGGAAGATGGTCTTTCTTCTGCAGATGTTACTGTTGCTTTAACACCTACCCCACGGACACAACCTTTTTTCCCCTTCCAAACACGCCTATTCCCCTTTCCACCAGCAGCAGGCCTTTTTCCACTCATTTTGGTGGTTAACTAATTCACAACTCTGGAGTTGTTTGCACAAAAAAACAATGGATGGTAACCGAGCAGAGCTGAGTGGCCAAACTGTGGTATTAGGCCAAAACTATTGGCTGGGTTAGATGCAGAAAAAAATATATTCAGTTTGCAACCTGATGGAGGTCAGTATAGATGGACTAATAGAGAAAGTCCGACACACTGCTAGAAGGCCAAATATTTTTTCAGAGCTAGATGCAGAAAAAAATTATATTCAGTTTGCAACCTGATGGAGGTCAGTATAGATGGATTAATAGAACAAGACCCACACACAGCTAGAAGCCCAATATTTTTTCAGAGGTAGACGTAGAAAAAAATATATTCAGTTTGCAACCTGATGGAGGTCAGTATAGATGGACTAATACAACAAGTCCCACACACAGCTAGAAGCCCAAATATTTTTTCAGAGGTACTGTAGATGCAGATAAAAATTATTTTTAATTTGCAACCTGATGGAGGTCAGTATAGATGGACTAATACAAGTCCCACACACAGCTAGAAGCCCAAATATTTTTTCAGAGGTACTGTAGATGCAGATAAAAATTATTTTTAATTTGCAACCTGATGGAGGTCAGTATAGATGGACTAATACAACAAGTCCCACACACAGCTAGAAGCCCAAATATTTTTTCAGAGGTACTGTAGATGCAGATACAAATTATTTTTAATTTGCAACCTGATGGAGGTCAGTATAGATGGACTAATAGAGAAAGTCCGACACACTGCTAGAAGGCCAAATATTTTTTCAGAGCTAGATGCAGAAAAAAATTATATTCAGTTTGCAACCTGATGGAGGTCAGTATAGATGGATTAATAGAACAAGACCCACACACAGCTAGAAGCCCAAATATTTTTTCAGAGGTAGATGCAGAAAAAAATATATTCAGTTTGCAACCTGATGGAGGTCAGTATAGATGGACTAATACAACAAGTCCCACACACAGCTAGAAGCCCAAATATTTTTTCAGAGGTACTGTAGATGCAGATAAAAATTATTTTTAATTTGCAACCTGATGGAGGTCAGTATAGATGGACTAATACAACAAGTCCCACACACAGCTAGAAGCCCAAATATTTTTTCAGAGGTACTGTAGATGCAGATACAAATTATTTTTAATTTGCAACCTGATGGAGGTCAGTATAGATGGACTAATAGAGAAAGTCCGACACACTGCTAGAAGGCCAAATATTTTTTCAGAGCTAGATGCAGAAAAAAATTATATTCAGTTTGCAACCTGATGGAGGTCAGTATAGATGGATTAATAGAACAAGACCCACACACAGCTAGAAGCCCAAATATTTTTTCAGAGGTAGATGCAGAAAAAAATATATTCAGTTTGCAACCTGATGGAGGTCAGTATAGATGGACTAATACAACAAGTCCCACACACAGCTAGAAGCCCAAATATTTTTTCAGAGGTACTGTAGATGCAGATAAAAATTAGTTTTAATTTGCAACCTGATGGAGGTCAGTATAGATGGACTAATAGAATGATGCTATGCCCAAAAGATTTTACTTCACTAGGTGCAGTAAAAAAATTGGTATTCTATACACAGGTGGTATATCTTGCAGCACAGATAGGCTACTCCACTGACTAACACACTCTGCAATAGGCCAAAAAGGATTAGCTTTGCTAGATTCAGCCAAATGCTGTGAAAAAAACTTGCACAGCACTGGCACAGACCTGCCTGGCAAAAACTGATAGGAACTGATGTAACCTAGTCCTGAAAAGGACTCCAATTACAATTAGTCTTTACTCCCACAACCTATCTATTTAAGAGCACAGACCTCCCTGATAAAAGTCGTAGGAAATGCTGTAACCTAGTCCTTAAAAGGACTGCAATCACAACTATTCCCTACTCCCAAGCTATCTGTATATTTGTGCGAAAATTGGCTTGAAATTAACAAGGTATAGCGCACACAGCAACAGCGGTGCCGTCTAACACGCAGCTGCAGCAGTGAGAAAATGGTGGCGACGGGGAAAATGGCTTGGTCTTATAGGGCAAGGACATGTGACATACACTGCCAATGACACATGCCCTTGCTTGTGTGAAAAAAAGCACTTCGCTCCGTGTGTGCGCTGCTGATAGGCTGACAGATTGCACCTCCCCACTGCAAATGCGGGAAAGAGAAAAAAAAATGGAGATCTTCATTGTTCCTGCAGAGATCCATCCCCTGCCCCTCCCCCCACCCCGCTGTACACTCAAACTGCGTATTAACATTAATTTTCATCATTACTGAGAAAAAATCCAGTTATGATTTTGGTGCACGAACAGTTATCGAACATAACCTCGAACAGCCGAATTTTTATCAAATTGTTCGTGTTCGCCGAACGGCTCGAACACCGCCCAAAACAGCTCGAATTTGAGATTGGCGAACAGTTCGAGTAGAACAACGCTCATCTCTAATAAAGACCTCTCAAAGTGACTTCAAATGTGATGTGGTCCCTAAAAAGATGGTTTTGTAAATTTTGTTGGAAAAATGAGAAATCGCTGCTCAACTTTTAACCCTTATAGCTTCCTAACAAAAAAAAATTTTGGTTCCAAAATTGTGCTGATGTAAAGTAGACACGTGGGAAATGTTATTTATTAACTCTTTTGCGTGACATATCTCTCTGATTTAAGGGCATAAAAATTTAAATTTTGAAAATTGCTAAATTTTCAAAATTTTCGCCAAATTTCCATTTTTTTCACAAATAAACGCAAGTGATATCGAAGAAAATTTACCACAATCATGAAGTACAATATGTCACGAAAAAACAATCTCAGAATCAGGGGGACCCGTTGAAGCGTTCCAGAGTAATTACCTCATAAAGTGACAGTGGTCAGAATTGTAAAAATTGGCCTGGTCATTAACGTGCAAACCACCCTCGGGGCTTAAGGGGTTAAACACTGATGTGCTGATTTTAGCGCCACATTTAAACACTGCTGTGCTGATTGGTCGTGGACGCTGCCCGCGACCAATCAGCGAGATTGGCGCCAAATTTAAACACCGCTCTGCTGATTGGTGGCGGCCACCAGCCGCGACAAATCAGCGAGATTGGCGACAAATTTAAAAAACTCTCTGCTGATTGGTCGCGGCCGGCGACCGCGACCAATCAGCAATATTGGCGCCAAATTTAAACACCCCTCTGCTGATTGGTCGCGACCGCCAGCTGCGACCAATCAGCGATATTGGCGCCAAATTTAAACACCGCTCTGCTGATTGGTCACGACCGCCAGCTGCGACCATCAGCGACATTGGCGCCAAATTTAAACACTGCTCTGCTGATTGGTCGCGGTCGCCGGCAGCGACCAATCAGCGATTTTGGCGCCAAATTTAAACACACTCTCCAGTCCTCACTAACACGGTTCGCTGATTAGTCGTGGCCGCCACCCGCAAACAATCAGCAATATTGGCGCCAAATTTAAACCCCGCTCTGCTGATTGGTCGCGGTCGCCGGCCGCGACCAATCAGCAGTATTTATGAAAATACTATACTATACTATACTATTTTTAATGGTGTTTTATTTGTTTGTCGGTTTGTCATTTTGTGTATATGTGTCAGGAATTATTTGTATTCAATAAATTGATATATTTTTATGGATCTTTGTTGTTATTGATAATTATTTGGTTACTTTTTGACTATTTGGGTGATCACTGCTAGTTTGCATCTCTTCTTTTTGCTGTTTTCATACTTACTATTTTATGAGATGCTGCAGGTAGATCCCGTTTATTAGATGGTGCCCTCCTCATTGTTTGGTGGTTCACGAATCAGCAGTCTTGGCGCCAAATTTAAACACTACTCTGCTGATTGCTCGCGGTCGCCGAACTTGACCAATCAGCATTATTGGCGCCAAATTTAAACACCGCTTTGCTTATTGGTCGCGGTGGCCGGCCGCGACCAAGCAGCGATATTGGCGCCAAATTTAAACACCGCTTTGCTGATTGGTCGCGGTGGCTGGCCGCGACCAAACAGCGATATTGGCGCCAAATTTAAACACCGCTCTGCTGATTGGTCGCGGTCGCCGAACTTGATAAATCAGCATTATTGGCGCCAAATTTAAACACCGCTTTGCTTATTGGTCGCGGTGGCCGGCCGCGACTAATCAGCATTATTGGCGCCAAATTTAAACATCGCTTTGCTGATTGGTCGCGGTGGCCGGCCGCGACCAAACAGCGATATTGGCGCCAAATTTAAACACCGCTCTGCTGATTGGTCGCGGTTGCCGGTCGCGATTAATCAGCATTATTGGCGCCAAATTTAAACACCGCTCTGCTGATTGGTCGCGGCCATGAACAATCACCATTATTGGCGCCAAATTTAAATACCGCTCTGCTGATTGGTCGCGTTCGCTGGCAGCGACCAATCAGCATTATTGGAGCCAAATTTAAACGCCGCTCTGCTGATTAGTCGCGACCACCGGCCGTGAACAATCAGCGATACAGGCGCCAAATTTTAACACCGCTTTGCTGATTGGTCACGGTTGCCGGCCACGACCAATCAGCGATTTTGCTGCCAAATTTAAACACGCTCTCCAGTCCTCACTAACACGGTTTGCAGATTGGTCGTGGCCGCCGCCTGCGACCAATCACCGATATGGCCGCCAAATTTAAACACTGCTTTGCTGATTGGTCGCGGTTGCCGGCCGCGACCAATCAGCGATTTTGGCGCAAGATTTAAACACCGCTCTGCTGTATGCACCCGGTCGGCCGCATACATATTTTAGAATACCCGATGTGTTAGAATCGGGCCACCATCTAGTATAATATAATGATCCCACAGACTCACATATAATATAATGTTACCACAGACCCACAAATAATATAATGACCCCACAGACTCACATATAATATAATGTTACCAAAACCCACAAATAAAATAATTACCCCACAGACCCACATATAATATAATGTCCCCACAGACCCACATATAATATAATGTCACCAAAGACCCACATATACAGTGCTGGCCAAAAGTATTGGCACCCCTGCAATTCTGTCAGATAATACTCAGTTTCTTCCTGAAAATGATTGCAATCACAAATTCTTTGGTATTATTATCTTCATTTAATTTGCTTGCAAGGAAAAAACACAAAAGAGAATGAAGCAAAAATCAAATCATGGATCATTTCACACAAAACTCCAAAAAAGGGCCGGACAAAAGTATTGGCACCCTCAGCCTAATACTTGGTTGCACAACCTTTAGCCAAAATAACTGCGAACAACCGCTTCCGGTAACCATCAATGAGTTTCTTACAATGCTCTGCTGGAATTGTAGACCATTCTTCTTTGGCAAACTGCTCCAGGTCGCTGATATTTGAAGGGTGCCTTCTCCAAACTGCCATTTTGAGATCTCTCCACAGGTGTTCTATGGGATTCAGGTCTGGACTCATTGCTGGCCACCTTAGAAGTCTCCAGTGCTTTCTCTCAAACCATTTTATAGTGCTTTTGGAAGTGTGTTTTGGGTCATTGTCCTGCTGGAAGACCCATGACCTCTCACACTGGGCCCTACATTATGCTGCAAAATTTGTTGGTAGTCTTCAGACTTCATAATGCCATGCACACAGTCAAGCAGTCCAGTGCCAGAGGCAGCAAAGCAACCCCAAAACATCAGGGAACCTCCGCCATGTTTGACTGTAGGGACCGTGTTCTTTTCTTTGAATGCCTCTTTTTTTTTCCTGTACACTCTATGTTGATGCTTTTTCCCAAAAAGCTCTACTTTTGTCTCATCTGACCAGAGAACATTCTTCCAAAACGTTTTAGGCTTTCTCAGGTAAGTTTTGGCAAACTCCAGCCTGACTTTTTTATGTCTCGGGGTAAGAAGTGGGGTCTTCCTGGGTATCCTACCATACAGTCCCTTTTCATTCAGACGCCGACGGATAGTACGGGTTGACACTGTTGTACCCTCGGACTGCAGGGCAGCTTGAACTTGTTTGGATGTTAGTCGAGGTTCTTTATCCACCATCCGCACAATCTTGCGTTGAAATCTCTCGTCAATTTTTCTTTTCCGTCCACATCTAGGGAGGTTAGCCACAGTGCCATGGGCTTTAAACTTCTTGATGACACTGCGCACGGAAGACACAGGAACATTCAGGTCTTTGGAGATGGACTTGTAGCCTTGAGATTGCTCATGCTTCCTCACAATTTGGTTTCTCAAGTCCTCAGTTCTTTGGTCTTCTTTCTTTTCTCCATGCTCAATGTGGTACACACAAGGACACAGGACATGTTAACTGGCTGCAAGTGTGATTTAGTTATTGCCAACACCTGTTAGGTGCCACAGGTAAGTTACAGGTGCTGTTAATTACACGAATTAGAGAAGCATCACATGATTTTTCAAACGGTGCCAATACTTTTGTCCACCCCCTTTTTTAGGTTTGGTGTGGAATTATATCCAATTTGGCTTTAGGACAATTCTTTTTGTGTTTTTTTCATTGAAGACAAATTAAATGAAGATAATAATACCAAAGAATTTGTGATTGCAATCATTTTCAGGAAGAAACTGAGTATTATCTGACAGAATTGCAGGGGTGCCAATACTTTTGTCCAGCACTGTAATATAATGTTCCCAAAGACCCACATATAATATAATGTTACCACAAACCCACATATAATATAATGTCCCCACAGTTCCACATATAATATAATGTCCCCACAGACCCATAAATAATATAATGTCCCCACAGACCCACATATAATATATTGACCCCACAGACCCACATATAATATAATGGCACCAAAGACCCACATATAATATAATGTTCCCACAGACCCACATATAATATAATGTTCCCACAGACCCACATATAATATAATGTTACCACAGACCCACATATAATATAATCACCCCACAGACCCACATATATTATAATGTTACCACAGACCCACATATAATATAATGTTACCACAGACCCACATATAATATAATGTTCCCACAGACCCACATATAATATAATGTTACCCCAGACCCACATATAATATAATGACCACACAGACCCATACATAATATAATGTCCCCACAGACCCACATATAATATAATGTCCCCACAGACCCACATATAATATGTTACCACAGACCCACATATAATATAATGTCCCCACAGACCCACATATAATATAATGTCCCCACAGACCCACATATAATATAATGTCCTCACAGACCCACATATAATATAATGTCCACACAGACCCACATATAATATAATGTCCTCACAGACCCACATATATAATGTCCCCACAGACCCACATATAATATAATGTTACCACAGACCCACATATAATATAATGTCCTCACAGACCCACATATAATATAATGTTACCACAGACCCACATATAATATTATGTCCCCACAGACCCACATATAATATAATGTCCTCACAGACCCACATATATAATGTCCCCACAGACCCACATATAATATAATGTCCTCACAGACCCACATATATAATGTCCTCACAGACCCACATATAATATAATGTCCTCACAGATCCACATATAATATAATATCCTCACAGACCCACATATAATATAATGTCCTCACAGACCCACATATAATATAATGTCCTCACAGATCCACATATAATATAATATCCTCACAGACCCACATATAATACAATGTCCTCACAGACCCACATATAATTTAATGTCCTCACAGACCCACATATAATATGTTACCACAGACCCACATATAATATAATGTCCCCACAGACCCACATATAAATATAATGTCCCCACAGACCCACATATAATATAATGTCACCAAAGACCCACATATAATATAATGTTCCCACAGACCCACATATAATATAATGTCCCCACAGACCCACATATAATATGTCCCCACAGACCCACATATAATATGTTACCACAGACCCACATATAATATAATGTCCCCACAGACCCACATATAATATAATGTCCTCACAGACCCACATATAATATAATGTCCCCACAGACCCACATATAATATAATGTCCTCACAGACCCACATATATAATGTCCCCACAGACCCACATATAATATAATGTCCTCACAGACCCACATATATAATGTCCTCACAGACCCACATATAATATAATGTCCTCACAGATCCACATATAATATAATATCCTCACAGACCCACATATAATATAAGGTCCTCACAGACCCACATATAATATAATGTCCTCACAGACCCACATATATAATGTCCTCACAGACCCACATATAATATAATGTCCTCACAGATCCACATATAATATAATATCCTCACAGACCCACATATAATATAATGTCCTCACAGACCCACATATAATATAATGTCCTCACAGATCCACATATAATATAATATCCTCACAGACCCACATATAATACAATGTCCTCACAGACCCACATATAATTTAATGTCCTCACAGACCCACATATAATATGTTACCACAGACCCACATATAATATAATGTCCCCACAGACCCACATATAAATATAATGTCCCCACAGACCCACATATAATATAATGTCACCAAAGACCCACATATAATATAATGTTCCCACAGACCCACATATAATATAATGTCCCCACAGACCCACATATAATATGTCCCCACAGACCCACATATAATATGTTACCACAGACCCACATATAATATAATGTCCCCACAGACCCACATATAATATAATGTCCTCACAGACCCACATATAATATAATGTCCCCACAGACCCACATATAATATAATGTCCTCACAGACCCACATATATAATGTCCCCACAGACCCACATATAATATAATGTCCTCACAGACCCACATATATAATGTCCTCACAGACCCACATATAATATAATGTCCTCACAGATCCACATATAATATAATATCCTCACAGACCCACATATAATATAAGGTCCTCACAGACCCACATATAATATAATGTCCTCACAGATCCACATATAATATAATATCCTCACAGACCCACATATAATACAATGTCCTCACAGACCCACATATAATTTAATGTCCTCACAGACCCACATATAATATGTTACCACAGACCCACATATAATATAATGTCCCCACAGACCCACATATAAATATAATGTCCCCACAGACCCACATATAATATAATGTCACCAAAGACCCACATATAATATAATGTTCCCACAGACCCACATATAATATAATATCCCCACAGACCCACATATAATATGTCCCCACAGACCCACATATAATATGTTACCACAGACCCACATATAATATAATGTCCCCACAGACCCACATATAATATAATGTCCTCACAGACCCACATATAATATAATGTCCCCACAGACCCACATATAATATAATGTCCTCACAGACCCACATATATAATGTCCCCACAGACCCACATATAATATAATGTCCTCACAGACCCACATATATAATGTCCTCACAGACCCACATATAATATAATGTCCTCACAGATCCACATATAATATAATATCCTCACAGACCCACATATAATATAATGTCCTCACAGACCCACATATAATATAATGTCCTCACAGATCCACATATAATATAATATCCTCACAGACCCACATATAATACAATGTCCTCACAGACCCACATATAATTTAATGTCCTCACAGACCCACATATAATATGTTACCACAGACCCACATATAATATAATGTCCCCACAGACCCACATATAAATATAATGTCCCCACAGACCCACATATAATATAATGTCACCAAAGACCCACATATAATATAATGTTCCCACAGACCCACATATAATATAATGTCCCCACAGACCCACATATAATATGTCCCCACAGACCCACATATAATATGTTACCACAGACCCACATATAATATAATGTCCCCACAGACCCACATATAATATAATGTCCTCACAGACCCACATATAATATAATGTCCCCACAGACCCACATATAATATAATGTCCTCACAGACCCACATATATAATGTCCCCACAGACCCACATATAATATAATGTCGTCACAGACCCACATATATAATGTCCTCACAGACCCACATATAATATAATGTCCTCACAGATCCACATATAATATAATATCCTCACAGACCCACATATAATATAATGTCCTCACAGACCCACATATAATATAATGTCCTCACAGATCCACATATAATATAATATCCTCACAGACCCACATATAATACAATGTCCTCACAGACCCACATATAATTTAATGTCCTCACAGACCCACATATAATATGTTACCACAGACCCACATATAATATAATGTCCCCACAGACCCACATATAAATATAATGTCCCCACAGACCCACATATAATATAATGTCACCAAAGACCCACATATAATATAATGTTCCCACAGACCCACATATAATATAATGTCCCCACAGACCCACATATAATATGTCCCCACAGACCCACATATAATATAATATCCTCACAGACCCACATATAATATAATGTCCTCACAGACCCACATATATAATGTCCCCACAGACCCACATATAATATAATGTTACCACAGACCCACATATAATATGTCCTCACAGACCCACATATAATATAATGTTACCACAGACCCACATATAATATAATGTCCCCACAGACCCACATATAATATAATGTCCTCACAGACCCACATATAATATAATGCCCTCACAGATCCACATATAATATAATATCCTCACAGACCCACATATAATATAATGTCCTCACAGACCCACATATAATTTAATGTCCTCACAGACCCACATATAATATAATGTCCCCACAGACCCACATATAAATATAATGTCCCCACAGACCCACATATAATATAATGTCCTCATAGACTCATATATAATATAATGTCCTCACAGATCCACATATAATATAATGTCCCACAGTCCCAAATATAATATAATGTCCCCACAGCACCACATATATGTCCCACAGTCCCACATATATATTGTCCCCACAAACCCACATATAATATAATGTCCCCACAAACCCACATATAATATAATGTCCCCACAGACCCACATATAATATAATGTCCTCACAGACCCACATATAATATAATGTTACCACAGACCAACATATAATATATTGTCCCCACAGACCCACATATAATATAATGTCCTCACAGACCCACATATAATATGTTACCACCGACCCACATATAATATAATGTCCCAACAGCCCCACATATAATATAATGACCCTACAGACCCACATATAATATAATGTCCTCACAGACCCACATATAATATAATGTCCCCACAGACCCACATATAATATAATGTCCCCACAGACCCACATATAATATAATGTCCTCACAGACCCACATATAATATAATGTCCCCACAGACCCACATATAATATAATGTCCCCACAGACCCACATATAATATAATGTCCCCACAGACCCACATATAATATAATGTCCCCACAGACCCACATATAATATAATGTTACCACAGACCAACATATAATATAATGTCCTCACAGACCCAAATATAATATAATGTCCCCACAAACCCACATATAATATGTTACCACCGACCCACATATAATATAATGTCCCAACAGCCCCACATATAATATAATGACCCTACAGACCCACATATAATAAAATATTACCAAAGACCCACATATAATATAATGTTCCCACAGACCCACATATAATATAATGTTACCACAGACCCACATATAATATAATGTCCCCACAGACCCACATATAACATAATGTCCTCACAGACCCACTTATAATATAATGTCCCCACAGACCCACATATAATATAATGTCCTCACAGACCCACATATAATATAATGTCCTCACAGACCCACATATAATATAATGTCCCCACAGACCCACATATAATATAATGTCTCCACAGACCCACATATAATATAATGTCCTCACAGACCCACATATAATATAACTAGCTTTTACCCGCGGCTTCGCTCACATTTCGTGACAGATCATTTTAATAGTAAAAAAAAAAAAAATCTTAATAGTAAAAAAAAATAATCTTAATAGTAAAAAAAAAATAATCTTATTTAGTTACTCGTACATCCAAAATTTCAGATGTCTAACTTCAAAACTGACTGATTCCATACAATCTTTGAACCCCTATAATATTAAGAGGGAAACTCTTGAGGGTGGAATTATCAAAATTCCTTTCTTAGTGCTCATTTAAGCTATAATAGAACCTATCTGCAAATTTCAAGATGCTAAGTTCAGTGGTTTCGGCTGTGCGTTGACCGCTAGTTGTGTCAGTCAATCAGGTTTACAGTTTTATATAATCTTCGCCTGTATGGTGTGTTTATAAAAAGTAGCCCTATGTCCTTCCCCAGGCTTGAAATTATCCATATCAAATTTCATCACAAACGGATTACTAAACACTGATTAATAAACAGGTCGGACTGAAGTTACTTGCATTTAATATTGTTCGTGTTAGTAAAGAATTAGTATGTAATTGGAATAATGGACATCTGCAGGTAATTTATCTATGTGTTTTTACTGCAATATACTCCTGTAAACTATGTTATTTGATTTCTTTCGTTCAGCGAAAATATGTAGATTTTGCGATTTAGAAACACGTGAGCAAGCTACGTATAGCTGACCGTGGGAAAAACAGGGCGTGCCTAAATGTATCCCCGCTACCTTCAAAGTTTGCCCTTGCGATTTATTGATGGTCATTGAAAATGCAACTTTAAGTGGGAACTGCAAACGTTTGAAATTAAAGGGTAAGTTATTGGGTATTATTGGGATGCGCGGTATAAGAATATTTTCACCCTTAGCTTCTCCAGTTAAAATTGTGGCCTTTACAATGTGCCTGCCTAGTTCAGTGACTCGCAATCTAGTGCCATTACATAATCTCGGGGCGTCCAAGTTGCGCATTAACAAAACGGGTATACCGACCTTTAATTCGAGGTTATGAGATGGGACCCCGGATAGCTCCAAAGAGTTAAGAAACTCCACGGGGTAGCGCGTACAGTCTTCAGATGACATGACTGTGTCGGAGTTGTAGGTTGTTGCATCGCTGGTTACTTGGTCCAAGATAATTTTATTGATTTTCGCAACTGTTTCATTTCTTGGTGCTAGTATAGTTCTTTCACATAGCCAATTTTCATCGTGGATGTTTTGTTGCAAATTTGGAAAAACTTGAGCAATAAGTGCGTCTTCCGAATCCACAACATGACAAAATTGGTTAGTGAATAGAACCATACCTTCTTCGTCAGTTTCGATTCGACCTTCACCGATCTCGAGCAGTTTCTCAGCGTACGCACCCGACTCTAGATCACTGAATAACTGGACACGCATGTTGGTGGTGAGGTGCAGCTTTTCAACTTTGGTCCATAAATATGAGGATTTCAGACATGCGTTAATTCCGTCTGCTGCAGTGCCTCGCTCGATGACAGGCAAAGTTTGCCTAAAGTCCCCAGCCAATAAAACAACCACACCACCCATTATTGTTTGTTTACTGTGTAAGTCTTGTAGACAACGATCAAGAACTTCGATGGCGCGTTTGTGTGACATTGTGCACTCGTCCCACACGATTAGTTTGAACTGTTGCAACAGGAGGCCACGGGCACTGCTCTTGCTGATATTACACGATGGGGTTTCTTCGTTCACCAGATTAAGAGGTAATTTAAAGACTGAATGTGCCGTCCGTCCACCGCTTAGCAATGTTGCAGCAATTCCAGAGGAAGCCACAGCTAATGCAACGTTATGACCGCTACGAATTTTTGCTAAAAGTAAATTAAGCAAGAAAGTTTTTCCTGTACCACCCGGGGCATCAAGGAAAAAAAGTCCGCCTTCACCATTCTCAACTCGTCCTACTATTTTGTGATAAATCTCTCTTTGATTTCCCAGTGGTTATCATCTTCCAACAACCCCATCTTCTCACACACCTGCCGAAAAGTTGCAAGTTCTTGACCTTCAAATGTTTTTAAATCCGAGAAGTTGGTTGGACCCCTTATTACATTCAGCAGCATACGCAAGCAATAACATTCAAAATTGCTAACGTGCACCGTGTAAATGCGACCTAGAGCGTCTCCTGCCTTCACACCTGGCCAACCATCGACAGGTGTTCCTTGTAAATGACGTTTCCATTGCTTCCGTGCCACATTCCAAGTATAGTAGCGAGGCACGTCAATGTAATGTTTTTGCAAACGTATCACTTTGGCACAACAGGAAAAATGCAGTTAGTGTAGTTTTAGGTGGTGCTTCTAATCTCTCTCTAAAATTATTTTCCGTAAAGTAAACCCTCTCGCCATTGGGTAAATGAATCGCGAGATGAGTGACGGTTGGGTGTCTCTCGTGCAGAGGCAGACCTAAGATCCGCCACTCTGCTTCGTTACTACTAACATATCGGCCGGTTCTAAAGGTCTGCACCTCATCTCTTGGGTCAATGTTAACATTCCCTTGCTGGCGGATGTTAAAAATAGCCTGTTCGCTACCCTTATTAATATATTTACAAATATATTTTATCGCCTGTACCGTATTACAGAACTCTACATTTAAATGAGAATTAACATTTTTTGATAAGAGTGGAGAATATGGGACCACCCAGCTATTGTCCACCAATATTTCCTGTGTTCCTCTACGGGTTTTTATAATCGTCGTGCGTCCATCATTCTCTGGTGCTCTGCGCCTGTACAAAGGATAACCTTTGTCATTGGTTTGAGTATCTTTTAAAAGCTTCCTCGGATATTTTTTGGTACATTTTCCTTCCTTCATGCATGGCGATGAAGAATTGAATGTACCACATGGCCCGTGAATCATATTCTTTGTCACTGTATCATAGAGCTTTTGATCAGTTTCTGGGTTTGGTATCTCAGCACATATGATTTCGTCAATTTGGTTCGGATGCAATTTTTCCTTTAACCACAGCAGTAAGTGCACATGAGGCAAACCTCGCTTTTGCCACTCGATCGAGTACATGAAGCATTGCATATCACCAAATATGTTACCTTTTGTAAGTAGAGCTACCAACTTCTGTACTTTTATTCTAAATACTCCGGCTGTTAAGTCATGTCTGTCCGTTGAATTTTGACCAGCCATAAGCTCTTTGGTGATTTCTGGCCAAGCGGGGTTGCAAGTCATTGTAATAAATAAATCAGGCCTCCCATAATTACGTACGTATGTGAACGCATCTTGTGTATATTCGTGTAGGTATCTCGGGCTATTTACAAATGATGACGGGAGAATCACCATCTGACCTAAGTTATTTGGATCCAAATCCGCATCATTTCTTATTGCATCTTGCAAGTGAATTTAATTTTCTGCGCGCAGTTTTTTTTTATTTAAAGAAATGAACCTTAAGCGCTCACTTTCCATCTTTACATACATGTCGACCAGAAACTGATGAAGTAGGAGCCTACACTTAAGCATCAAATTAAAATCGCTGCGACGGACCATCAAGTGAAAGGCATAAAAATCTTTGCAGGACACCTTTTTGCTTGGCATTGCTTGTTTGGTAATTGGATTTATCTGAGGAATATCAATGCTGTACCCCTCTTGTCCTTTCCAAAAAATTATTGGGTACTCGAGAGCGTCATAGAATCTATGTGTATCGGGAATCATAGTGAGCATGCCATCGCGCGGCTGCACAACGATGTCCCGAGACATAGTTTGTTCGCTACTATTACAGCAGCTATTTCATTTGTAGTAGGGGCATTGAATCGTCTCTCATGTTGACCACGTGGTACACGGTCTGGGTGAATCACTACTTTGAAATGATCGTCATTGATCATTCTGTCTCTAGCCGTTTTAAATTCATGCACCAAAATGTTGTGGTTGTGAAGTACTCGTTGTAATTTTTTAACTATGTTTCTATCTACGCTTTGCACGCACTCAGTACGCCTGTTGATTTGTTCTTCTTCGTCACCTATGAAATAAACTTGTAAAAATTGTGGTTGCGAAATGGACATAGGAATTAAAGAACCGATACGGTGGTATACTTGTATTGTAAAGGTCGGGCAAAACCCTGGCATTGAGACAATTTGATCTGCTCCAGAAGACGTCATATGAAAGCACATGTTGTATTTTCTTATATTATTTAGAAAAAGGCGAGATTCATCAGTTTCATTAGAGATAAGCTCTTTTAAAGGTTGAACTGGCTCGTCTATATAAGGAAGAGCTACTTTCCCGCCCAAACAACACATACCTGCTGCTTCCTCTTTCCACTTAACCGCTTCCCGACCGCCCACTGTAGATAAACGTCCGCGCTGCCTGGGTGGTCTCGCAGTGCTCAGGACCCCCTGGGTCCTGCAAGCGCTGTGAGAGCGGTGCAGAGCGTTAGCTCTGACAGGGAACATCATCGGGACCTGATTAGATCAGGTCCCAGTGATGTTAACCCTTTGCTGTCTTCTATATGCTGCGATCTATAGTGATCGCGGCATATAGGAGACAGCAGGAGGAGAGGGGGTCGTCCACTTACCTCTCCGACGACCCCTTGATTGCTTTCAGGACCTGGCGTTGCTATGGCAGCTGGAGGTCACATGACCGCCTCCAGCTCTGCCATATATGGTGTCCTTCCTGTCTGGCTTCAGCCTGTAGCTGATGCCAGACAGGAGACTGTGAAACAGTCAGTGAAGATCTCATATAATGTAATATATGTCTATTACATTACATGAGATCAGGGATCAGAAAAATAAAAATTAATGTCCCATACAGGGACTAAGTAAAAATGTAAAAAAAAGTAAAAAAAAATGTTTTGAAACTGTTAAAAAAAAATACAAAATAAATAAAAATAAATAAATAAAATATTAAACCGATAAATCCATATAGTTATGCAAAAATAAAAAAAGTACACATATTTGGTATTGCCGCGTCCGAAACAACCCGAGCTATAAAACTGTCACACTAATTAACTCCTTATGTGTACACTGTAATAAAAATAAATAAAAAACGGAGCAAAAAACTATGCTTTTTCCTCATATCGCCAAACAAAAAGTGGAAAAAAATGCGATCAAAAAGCAAAATGGAAATAGAAATGGTACCGCTGAAAAAGTCATCTTGTTCCACAAAAATCAAGCCGCTATACAGCTCCATCAGCCAAAAAATAAAAAAGTTATACCTCTCAGAATAAAGCAATGCAAAAAAAATATTTTTTCTATAAAATTGTTTTATTGTGTAAAAGCGCCAAAACATAAAAAAATACAGTAAGTGTAGTATCGCTGTAAACGTACTGACCCGAAGAATAACGCTGCCTGATCACTTTTACCACACGCAGAACGGCATAAAAAAAAACCTCAAAAAACAATTCCTGAATTGTTGGTTTTTGTTAATTTTACCTCCCAAAAAAACGGAATAGAAAGCGATCAAAAAATGTCACGTACCCACAAATGGTACCAATAAAAATGTCAACTCGTCCCGCAAAAAACAAGCCATCACATGACTCTGTCGGCCGAAATATGGAAAAATTATAGCTCTCAAAATATGGCGATGCAAAAACTAGATTTTGCAAAAAAAAAGCGTCTCTTAGTGTGTGACAGCTGTCAGTCATAAAAACCCGATATAAATCTGGTATCTCTGTAATTGCACCGACCCGAAGAATAAAGTAATCTAATCAGTTATATCACACTAGGAACGGCGTAAAAAAATAAATAAAACCAATTCTTCACCTGCTACTGATTTATTATGTCTCCCAAAGATCTGGCTCGGCACACATTTATCCTGCGCTCTGCGCTGAGCACTTACGCCAGAGTTTCCATGTAAATCTCTGAAATATGTGATTCAGCCGGAACCCATGACGGAAGATTCCCTGTAATGAGGCAGATATAGGCCACTGTGGATGCCGTCTGGCCTGTGATCCCACGGTGTCATTTGTTTTAGGCGTGCATAAAAGTGCGGTTGGCCACAGTTTTGTGCACTTCTGAAAAAAAGGACACCGCTAAACAGAGGCCAGACGGAGTCCAGAGTAACTCTGCTGCCTCATTACAGTGAATGGATCCTGCAGGGGTTTCATCTGAATTACAGGTCCGTCATCTGTTAAAAATATAAGGGACTTACAAGTTACTGGTAGCAGAAAGGCTCTGGAAAAGCGAAATGGCCCTTGCCCCCCAAAAGAAATTCAAAAAATTTTGTGCTCCCAAATCCAAATGCCTATTCTACAATAATTTGTTCTCCAATTGTCAAATAGCACTCTGTCCCCCCCAGATCTCGCCATATGGCTGAGTGGTACGATACAGCCACATATGGGGTATTGCCACTTTTAGAAGAAATTGTGTGACACATTTCGGCACCATTTTTACCCATTGCCCTGTGTGAAAATGTAAAATCTGAGGGTAAAACATTTTTTTGTGGTAAAAATATAATTATGCTTTTTTCACTGCCCAATGGTATAAATTTAAAAATTAAAAAATACTCACTACTTCCCTAGATGAATTCCTTGAGAGGTGTAGTTTACAAAATGGGGTCACTTGTGGGGGTTTCTGCTGTTTCTGCATGTCAGCGACTCTTCAAATGTGACACGGTGTCTGCTGCCTATCCCAGCCAACATAGCGCTCCTTTCTCTTCCGAACCCTGCCGTACACCAAAGCAGTGGTTTTCCCCCACATATGGGGTATCGGCGTGTTCAGGAGAAATTGAACAACAAATTATATGGTGCAATTTATCCTGTTACCCTTATGATAGTACAAAATTAGGGAAAGGAAAACATTTTTTGTGGGAAAAATGTGAAAATTTTATTTTTATGGCTCAATATTATAAACTTCTGTGAAGCAGCTGGGGGTGCAAGGTGCTCACCACATATCTAGATAAGTTCCCTAAGGGATCTAGTTTCCAAAATGGTGTCACTTTTGGGGGGTTTCCACTATTTAGGCACATCAGGGGCTCCCCAATTGCAACATGGCGTCCGCTAATTATTCAAACAAATTTTACATTCAAAAAGTCAAATGGCGCTCCTTCCCTTCCGAGCCCTGCCGTGCACCCAAACAGTGGTTTGCCTCCACATATGGGGTATCGGCGTGTTCAGGAGAAATTGCACAACAAATTTCATGGTGCAATTTATCCTATTACCCTTATGATAATGCAAAATTAAGGGATGAAAAACGTTTTTTGCGGGAAAAATGTGAAAATTTTATTTTTACAGCTGATTATTATAAACTTCTGTGAAGCACGTTGGGGTTCAAGGTGCTCACCACACATCTAGATAAGTTCCCTACGGGGTCTAGTTTCCAAAATGGTGTCACTTGTGGGGGGTTTCCACTGTTTAGGAACATCAGAGGCTCTCCAAACACAACATGGCGTCTGCTAATTATTCAGACAAATTTTACATTCAAAAAGTCAAATGGCGCTCCTTCCCTTCCAAACCCTGCAGTGCGCCCAAACAGTGGTTTTCCCCCACATATGGGGTATCGGCGTGTTCAGGAGAAATTGCACAACAAATTTCATGGTGCAATTTATCCTATTACCATTATGATAATGGAAAATTAAGGGATGAAAAACGTTTTTGTGGGAAAAATGTGAAAATTTTATTTTTACAGCTCAATATTATAAACTTCTGTGAAGCACCTTGGGGTTCAAGGTGCTCACCACACATCTAGATATGTTCCCTAAGGGGTCTAGTTTCCAAAATGGTGTCACTTGTGGGGGGTTTCCACTGTTTAGTCACATCAGGAGCTCTCCAAACGCAACATGGTGTCTGCTAATTATTCAGACAAATTTTACATTCAAAAAGTCTAATGGCGCTCCTTCATTTCCGAGCCCTGCCGTGCGCCCAAACAGTGGTTTTCCCTCACATATGGGGTATCAGCACGCTCAAGAGAAATTGCACAAAAAATTTTGGGGTCCATTTTTTCCTGTTACCCCTGTGAAAATAAAAAAAATTGGGTCTAAAGCAACATTTTTGTGAAAAAAGTTAAATGTTAATTTTTTTCTTCCACATTCCAAAAATTCCTGTGAAGCACCTGAAGGGTTAATAAAGTTCTTCAATGTGGTTTTGAGCACCTTGAGGGGTGCAGTTTTTAGAACGGTGTCACTTTTGGGTATTTTCTGTCATAAAGACCCCTCAAAGTGACTTCAAATATGATGTGGTCCCTAAAAAAATAGTTTTTGTAAATTTTGTTGGAAAAATGAGAAATCGCTGGTCAACTTTTAACCCTTATAGCTCCCTAACAAAAAAAAATTTTGGTTCCAAAATTGTGCTGATGTAAAGTAGACATGTGGGAAATGTTATTTATTAAGTATTTTGTGTGACATATTTCTCTGATTTAAGGGCATGAAAATTCAAAGTTTGAAAATTGCAAAATTTTCGCCAAATTTCCGATTTTTTCACATATAAATGCATGTGATATCAAAGAAATTTTACCACTATCATGAAGTACAATATGTCACGAAAAAACAATCTCAGAATCAGGGGGATCCGTTGAAGCGTTCCAGAGTAATTGCTTCATAAAGTGACAGTGGTCAGAATTGAAAAAATTGGCCCGGTCACAAAGGCAAAAACAGGCTCTGGTGCGAAGTGGTTAAGAGCTCCGCAATATTTGCAATCTATGGTCATTGCTTCTATTTTTATAAGCTTGTGAGTTTCATAATCAAGAGTCTCGTCATACTCAAATGCAGCTTTATTAAACAATATCCATGTATTTCTTGTAAATGTTTGACGTCGCTGTGCTGCCCTTTCAGCAACAGTGCGTCTGCGAGATTCGGCCATTTCATAAGTTTCAGTGGCTCTTTGGGACGCCATGTAAGTCGCTTGCTGCTGACGTCGAGCTTGGGACTGTTCTGGAGTTTCAGCAGCCCGCTGAGACACCAGATACTCCGCATGCTGTTCACGTCGGGCTTGGGACTGTTCTTGAGTTTCAGCAGCCCGTTGAGATGCCAAAAACTCCGCATTCCGTTCACGTCGGGCTTGGGATTGTTCTGGAGTCTCTGCAGCTCTATGTGCCGCACAACGCACCGCCTGCTCAAGCCTTCGTTGCTCAGCTTGTTGAGACGTCTCATCACGTCTAATTATTTTCATAGCTCGGGCTTTATTAGAGCTTTGCAAAATGTTAGACTTACGCTTTCGCGGCATTTTTATAAGTACTAATTACAAAATAGGTACTTAGTAAAGTTCAAACAAAATACTAAAACAATCTAATTAGTTATATTACGATCGCTGTACAGACGATATCAGTTGTATATGACTGGTCTATGAGGAGCAGCTGTGGCGCGGTTACCCATAGCAACCATTCCCAGTGCTCTGTGGGAGCTGAGAGCAGCCTGCTGGTGCTGTGGGTGACATGCTGCGCTGCACACACACAGGGCTGTGCTGCACACAGGAGGGGAGGACGCCATTTGTGTAGCGCTGCTGCCGGTGCTGTCAGGCTGCAGTGTGTGCATCCTCCATGGAGCCGCGCTCAGGTTACTGCCCCTCCCCGTGTGTGAGTCACTTCCCCTCCGCCCAGGTGAGGCGCTCGGAACTTTCCCGGCTGCAGCAGCTGGCGCAGGTGAGCGCATGTTTTATTATACGGTGTTATGTGGAGGGACAATGGCGGCGGGGACCCCCTGTGTGAGGACAATGACGGCCCGGTGCCGCCGGGCAACCTGCAGGAGGAAGCCTCACACTCCCCCCGGGCTGTGGGCGCGGGCAGGCCGTGCTGGGACGTGTAGTTCCCTAGTAACCTGTTCCTGACATATGGGCTGTTTTCTGGGCTATTTTTTTTTTTTTTAAGTCTGAGAAAATGTCATAAATTATCCTTCTCCTTCAGCTGTTTCCAGAGTGTAATGTATCAGGGTGAGCTCATGACTGACAGCTGCCAAAGTTTCTAGGAAATGTCAGTCCCTGGGGGTCGTGTGTGAACCCCCTGTGCCACACTTGTACCTGGCCACGGTATATGATCACCCCTGTATTCTGACTGTGGACAGGCGGCAACTGTGACCTCACTATACAATGATCCAATATGGGCAAATTATTGTATTATCAATCTCTTCTGACTAATGTAAATCAGCCATTTAAACATCACCTGTGTATGTGTGTATATAAGAGTTTGATAAATATACTAAAAAGTTTGATAAATATACTAAAATGTGCATTGTAAAATTGTAAAATAGTATCTAATTTAATTAAATTTATGGTTCACAATTTTGGTCATAGTGGCTTCCACATAAAAGGTAGATATAAGCTGTCGCGGACTTTTATTTAGAACTATTCAAGACAAACAATTCTACGGTACATCATCTTTGTGTAACTCCAACGGTTTAGGCAGCGTACGCCAAGATAGCTCTCAGAGGCCAGATTTTTTTCCGACTTAATTGACATGTATCGTTATATTACGACCAAAATTACATAAAATCATTAGAAATTGTAGCCTATATGTTATTCCGATGTATAATCTATATTACTGTAAAGTTTCATGCAAATCCGTCCAGTAGTTTTTTCGTGAAAGCGTAACAAACATACATACTCACAAACTTTCGCATTTATAATATTAGTAGGATGTTCCCTCAGACCCACTTATAATATAATGTTACACAGACCCACATATAATATAATGTCCCCACAGTCCCACATATAATATATTGTCCCCACAGACCCACATATAATATAATGTCCCCACAGACCCACATATAATATAATGTCCCCACAGACCCACATATAATATAACGTTACCACAGACCCACATAAAATATACGAGTCTTCACAGACCCACATATGATATAATGTCCCTACAGATCCACATATAATATAATGTACGAACAGACCCACATATAATATAATGTCCTCACAGACCCACATATAATATAATGTCCTCACAGACCCACATATAATATAATGTCCTTAGACCCACATATAATATAATGTCCTCACAGACCCACATATAATATAATGTCCCCACAGACCCACATATAATATAATGTCCTCACAGACCCACATATAATATAATGTCCCCACAGACCCACATATAATATAATGTCCCCACAGACCCACATATAATATAATGTCCTCACAGACCCACATATAATATAATGTCCTCACAGACCCACATATAATATAATGTCCCCACAGACCCACATATAATATAATGTCCTCACAGACCCACATATAATATAATGTCCTCACAGACCCACATATAATATAATGTCCCACAGACCCACATATAATATAATGTCCCCACAGACCCACATATAATATAATGTCCTCACAGACCCACATATAATATAATGTCCCCACAGAGCCACATATAATATAATGTCCTCACAGACCCATATATAATATATTGTCCCCACAGACCCACATATAACATAATGTCCCCACAGACCCACATATAATATAATGTCCTCACAGACCCAAATATAATATAATGTCCTCACAGACCCACATATAATATAATGTCCCCACAGACCCACATATAATATAATGTCCCCACAGACCCACATATAATATAACGTTACCACAGACCCACATAAAATATACGAGTCTTCACAGACCCACATATGATATAATGTCCCTACAGATCCACATATAATATAATGTACCCACAGACCCACATATAATATAATGTCCTCACAGACCCACATATAATATAATGTCCTCACAGACCCACATATAATATAATGTCCTTAGACCCACATATAATATAATGTCCTCACAGACCCACATATAATATAATGTCCCCACAGACCCACATATAATATAATGTCCTCACAGACCCACATATAATATAATGTCCTCACAGACCCACATATAATATAATGTCCTCACAGACCCACATATAATATAATGTCCCTACAGATCCACATATAATATAATGTCCTAACAGACCCACATATAATATAATGTCCTCACAGACCCACATATAATATAATGTCCCCACAGACCCACATATAATATAATGTCCTCACAGACCCACATATAATATAATGTCCTCACAGACCCACATATAATATAATGTCCCACAGACCCACATATAATATAATGTCCCCACAGACCCACATATAATATAATGTCCTCACAGACCCACATATAATATAATGTCCCCACAGAGCCACATATAATATAATGTCCTCACAGACCCATATATAATATATTGTCCCCACAGACCCACATATAACATAATGTCCCCACAGACCCACATATAATATAATGTCCTCACAGACCCACATATAATATAATGTCCTCACAGACCCACATATAATATAATGTCCCTACAGATCCACATATAATATAATGTACCCACAGACCCACATATAATATAATGTCCTCATAGACCCACATATAATATAATGTCCCCACAGACCCACATATAATATAATGTCCTCACAGACCCACATATAATATAATGTCCTCACAGACCCACATATAATATAATGTCCTCACAGACCCACATATAATATAATGACCCCACAGACCCACATATAATATAATGTCCTTAGACCCACATATAATATAATGTCCTCACAGACCCACATATAATATAATGTCCCCACAGACCCACATATAATATAATGTCCCCACAGACCCACATATAAATATAATGTCCCCACAGACCCACATATAATATAATGTCCTCATAGACCCACATATAATATAATGTCCTCACAGACCCACATATAATATAATGTCCCCACAGACCCACATATAATATAATGTCCTCACAGACCCACATATAATATAATGTCCCCAAAGACCCATATATAATATAATGTCCCCACAGACCCACATATAATATAATGACCCCACAGACCCACATATAATATAATGTCACCAAAGACCAACATATAATATAATGTTCCCACAGACCCATAAATAATATAATGTCCTCACAGACCCACATATAACATAATGTCACCAAAGACCCACATATAATATAATGTTACCACAGACCCACATATAATATAATGTTCCCACAGACCCACATATAATATAATGTTACCACAGACCCACATATAATATAATGACCCCACAGACCCACATATAATATAATGTTACCACAGACCCACATATAATATAATGTTACCACAGACCCACATATATTATAATGTCCGTACAGACCCACATATAATATAATGTTACCACAGACCCACATATAATATAATGTTACCACTAGTGTTGAGCATTCCGATACTGAAATATCGGGTATCGGCCGATATTCGCGGTATCGGAATTCCGATACTTAATTCCGATACTTTTGCAATATCGTATACTGGAATCGGAAGTTCCCATAATGCAATGAGCCATTTTCATTTTATTCAGCCAATGAGGATCCTAAGAAGTGTGGGCACATCCTGTTAGGCATGTAGGCATCTTAACTAATGGCATGGCTGTGATTGGCTGCTGTAATTATGTCATGATGCACTATAAAAGCCGCCGCCATTTTGAGCTCACTCTGCTGTGAATTCAGTTAGGGATAGGACGCTGTTGTTCTGAGGGACAGTTTTAGCTACCTATTTGGTCTATTCTGCTTTACCCAAGCTACTTTATAAATCGCTGTGCCTTGCAGTGCTAGTGCACAGTTCTCTGTGCTGTTCACCGCTTTCTGCAAGGTCTGGTGTGTGAGTGCAGCTCACCCCGTAGTGTGTGCTTCAGCCACGTCTGGTTATAGTGCACTCAGTGTGTGTCACTGCCTCATACATTGTCCTTTTTTGCCAATTCATAATTTTTCCTGATATCTCCTATTAGTGTGGTGGTTCCATCCGTATTCAGCTAAATTGGTCCCAAACACACTATATAGGAGTAGATAGAGAAATTTTTTTGGTCTTGCAGTGCTAGTGCACAGTGCTCTGCATCTGTACTGTTCACCGCTGTCTGCAAGGTCTGGTGTGTGAGTGCAGCTCACCCTGTAGTGTGTGCTTCAGCCACGTCTGGTTATAGTGCACTCAGTGTGTGTCACTGCCTCATACATTGTCCTTTTTTGCCAATTCATAATTTTTCCTGATATCTCCTATTAGTGTGGTGGTTCCATCCGTATTCAGCTAAATTGGTTCCAAACACACTATATAGGAGTAGTTAGAGGAGCCTTTCTGCAGCATTGGGCCCTGCAGCCCCAGCCAGATTAGTATTAGCCTATTTTTTGTAGCCTCACCTATTGCATTGTAGGTTACCTTCCTACATTGTAATAGCTACAAAAAGTTTGTGATACTATCGTTATTACATCTTTAGGCACATCCAGTGTCTTTTTGTGACAAAAAAAACCTAAATAAAGTTCACCAAACACTCCACTTTACAGTTGTGTAGGCCACATTAGCTCATATTAAAGTCTAGCCAACACTTTATAAAATTAGTGTTTCTTATACCTGTTAGCAGCTGTTCAGGAATAAGCACACTAAGCCCTTAGTACTTTTCTGCCTATCTTTATCAGTCTACCAAGATGAAGAAGGCAGGGAGTAAGGCATGTGGTCGTGGGCGTGGAGTTTCTGCAGGGAGAGGACGTGAGGATTCTGTGCCTGCAGGGAGAGGACGTGGGGATTCTGTGCCTGCTGCGGGCACCAGTGATTCAGCATCCCCCAGTTTTACCAGGGAACAGTCCTTTATGCACAGCTTTGTAGGAGCTAGCCGTACCCCACTGCTGCAGGAGGACCAAATTGAAGCCGTTGTCGGATGGATGGCAGCTAATGCATCGACTTCAATTAGTTCCAGATCCTCTCAGGTCCTGAGCACTGAAGAGCACCCATCTGTCTCTTCACCACCTGCCAAATTGCCCAGGCAGTCAGAGAGCCCTGGACAGGAGCCATCTCTACTTCTGTTCTCTGAATCTCTTGGCTTGGAAAGAGGGGGCCAGCCAAGCAGAATTCGAGAATTTGAAGAAGAGGTAGTATGCAGCGATGCGCAACAGTTTTGTCTCTCTGAATCTGAAGAGGCGGGTGGGCCAGTGCCTATGGTCAGCAGCACACCTCAGTACGCATCTGATGATGAGACTCAGGTGCCACTTTCTGGTGCGTACTGTGCTGTCGAGACTACCCAGGAGAAGCAGTTGTTTGAAGAGGGTGGTGTAGATGATGAGGTCCTTGACCCATCATGGCGTGAGGGACAGGAAGGTGGTGGGAGCAGCTCTGAGAAAGAGATTCCCCGAACAGCCCAAAAAGGAGGGAGAGGGAGGGGGAGGACTTGGTTGCCTGTAGCCTCCACTTCGGCACCCATTAGGAGCATGGCTCTTCCAAAATCCAAACCGGGCGCTCCCAAGACTTGCAGTGCCTGGTCCTTTGTTGACACAGTTGCAGATGACATTTGCTTTGTCAAATGCAGGCTGTGTAATCAGAAGGTGAAAAGAGGGAAAAGTGTCAGCAACCTCAATACCACAAATATGTGGAAACATGTGCGGACCAAGCACGTGGTGGAGTTACAAAAACACACTGAAGACCTAGGCCAACCTACAGCGCCACCTACCACCTCTTCAGCTCGTGTTGTAGCCTCTTCCTCCAGCTCACACACAGCTGGTTCGGCTTCCTCACAGGATCGCCATGGAAGAATCTCTGGCACTGTTGTACAGAGACACAGTGTAATTCCACCCACAGCACCACTTTCCCAGTCATCCTCACACTCCCAGGCCAGTCTACAGCCATCATTAGCACAGGCATGGGAGAAAAGGCGCCCATACTCGGCAAACCACCCCCGAGCACAGGCTCTGAATGCTGGCATTGCTAAACTACTGGCCCTTGAAATGCTATCAGTCAGGCTGGTGGAGACTGACACATTCCGTAACTTTATGGCATTGGCAGTCCCACAATACAACGTGCCCAGCCGCTTTTATTTCAGCAGGCAAGCCGTCCCTGCCCTGCAACATCATGTGGAGGGAAAAATTAAACATGCGCTACAAAACGCCGTCAGTAGCAAGGTCCACCTGACCACCGATGCGTGGACCAGTAAGCATGGACAGGGACGATACCTTTCCCTCACTGCCCATTGGGTAAATGTTGTGGAGCCGGGTACAGATCTTGAGAGTGGCGTTGTACGTGTTCTGCCAACTCCAAGGATTGCAGGAATCCAGTCTGTACACATTGACTCCTCCTCATACTCCAGTTCCTCTGAATCAGCGCTGCAGGAGCCGTCACGGTCTACCTCCACATCGACCCGTGAACGGTTACCTGTTATGGTGACCAATATGAGCACAGCCGTGGCCAAACGTCAACAGGCCGTATTAAAATTAATTTCTTTGGGGAATCGAAGCCACACAGCGCAGGAGCTCTGGAATGCCATCAAGCAGCAGAGCGACGTGTGGTTTGTGCCAGCGAATCTCCAGCCAGGCATGGTAGTGTGTGACAATGGCCGAAATCTGGTGGCAACTCTGGGCATAGGCAACCTCACTCACATCCCATGTCTGGCACATGTGCTCAACTTGGTCGTGCAGAGTTTTTTGATGGACTATCCGGATCTTGATGCACTGCTTCTCAAGGTCCGCATAGAGTGCGCTCACTTGCGGCGTTCCAGCAATGCAAGATCACGCATTGCAGCTCTGCAGCGCCGATCACGTCTTCCGGAACATCGCATCATATGTGACCTACCCACCAGGTGGAATTCAACGTTACATATGTTGGAGAGGTTGTGTGAGCAGCAGGCAGCAGTAATGGCGTACCAGCTGCAGCAGGCGCAAACAAGTCGCAGTGCGCGCCGTTCACACTTCACCACCACTGAGTGGGCCTCTATGAAGGACATTTGCCACGTTTTGCGTGCCTTCGATTATTCCACGCGGATGGCGAGTGCAGATGATGCACTAGTCAGCATGACTATCCCCCTTATCTGCCTGCTTGAAAAAACACTGCAAGCACTAAGGGACGAGGTTTTGGAAGAGGTGGAGGATGAGGAGTCACAAATGCCATCTGCTTCTCTACAGTCTGCGCAACGTGGTTCCTCACAAAGGCCTAGGCAGGGGACACTTTGTGAGGAGGATGAGGAGGAGTGAATGGATGAGGAAGACATCTGTCCAGAGGAGGGAGGTACACAATGCTCTAGTAGTCAGTATCTAGAGCGCGGGTGGGGTGATGCAGAGCAGGCAGAGATCACGCCTCAAGCAGGGGACAGCGTTTCTTGGCCAGTTGGCAGTCTGCAGCACATGGTTGATTTCATGCTGCAGTGCCTGAGAAACGACCGACGCATCGCCCACATTCTCAACACGGCTGATTATTGGGTGTCCACCCTCCTAGATCCTCGCTACTGGGACAACTTACAAAGCCTCATAACACCGTTGAACCGGGAGCGTAAAATGCGGGAGTAACAAGACGCACTGGTGCATTCCATCATGTTCTCCATTCCAACCGAGAGCAGTGCTGCTAGTGCTTTACAAAGAAGCTCAGTGCGTCGAGGCAGTGGAGGAAGCTCTGCACAAAGAGGGAGCAGAAGCAGCGCCTCAGCACAAGGCAAGACCAGTATGGCCGAAATGTGGCAAAGTTTTGTGTCCCCGCCGCCACAAATGTCTACACCATCACAGACGGCTCCAGTCAGCAGGAGGCAACGTTTCCGTCAGATGGTGACAGACTACATGTCTTGCCCTCTTAGTGTACTCCCAGACGGCTCTTCTCCCTTCAAGTTTTGGGTCTGTAAGCTGGATACATGGCCAGAGCTTAGTCAGTATGCATTGGAGGTGCTAGCTTGCCCTGCTGCTAGTGTATTATCGGAACGCGTCTTTAGTGCCGCAGGTGGTGTACTAACAGACCGTCGCATGCGACTATCCTCCGATAACGTTGACCGACTTACTTTTCTCAAAATGAACAAGGCCTGGATCTCTCATGAATTTGCCAGTCCTCTTCCAGAATAAATAATTGGTTGGCAACAGTATCCAGGTCTCCTGTTCTGTTCATGTTTCTACCACCTGAACTGTAATCCCTGAGCTCCAACACCGCCAGTTGGCGCTCGGAAGTGCCGTCTGCACAGTCAACACTTGCTGCCGTGTCATTGGGGTTCAGTAACGTCAGCTGTTCCACTGCTGTGCGGACGGCAATTTCTCCTGCTCTGTCCACATTCTCACTACTACAGATTTTAAAGTTGCTCCAATTACACCTCTGGCTCCTCTGTTTTCAGTATTATCCCTGAGCTCCAACACCGCCAGTTGGCGCTCGGAAGTGCCGTCTGCACAGTCAACACTTGCTGCCGTGTTATTGGGGTTCAGTAACGTCAGCTGTTCCCCTGCTGCGCGGACGGCAATTTCTCCTGCTCTGTCCACATTCTCACTACTACAGATTTTAAAGTTGCTCCAATTACACCTCTGGCTCCTCTGTTTTCAGTATTATCCCTGAGCTCCAACACCGCCAGTTGGCGCTCGGAAGTGCCGTCTGCACAGTCAACACTTGCTGCCGTGTTATTGGGGTTCAGTAACGTCAGCTGTTCCCCTGCTGTGCGGACGGCAATTTCTCCTGCTCTGTCCACATTCTCACTACTACAGATTTTAAAGTTGCTCCAATTACACCTCTGGCTCCTCTGTTTTCAGTATTATCCCTGAGCTCCAACACTACCAGTTGGCGCTCGGAAGTGCCGTCTGCACAGTCAACACTTGCTGCCGTGTTATTGGGGTTCGGTAACGTTAGCTGTTCCCCAGCTGTGCGGACGGCAATTTCTCCTGCTCTGTCCACATTCTCACTACTACAGATTTTAAAGTTGCTCCAATTACACCTCTGGCTCCTCTGTTTTCAGTATTATCCCTGAGGTCCAACACCGCCAGTTGGCGCTCGGAAGTGCCGTCTGCACAGTCAACACTTGCTGCCGTGTTATTGGGGTTCAGTAACGTCAGCAGTTCCCCTGCTGTGCGGACGGCAATTTCTCCTGCTCTGTCCACATCCACTGTACTACTGATTTAAAACCTCCTCCAAATACACCTCTGGCTCCTCTGTTTTCAGTATTATCCCTGAGCTCCAACACCGCCAGTTGGCGCTCGGAAATGCCGTCTGCACAGTCAACACTTGCTGCCATGTTATTGGGGTTCAGTAACGTCAGCTGTTCCCCTGCTGTGCGGACGGCAATTTCTCCTGCTCTGTCCACATTCTCACTACTACAGATTTTAAAGTTGCTCCAATTACACCTCTGGCTCCTCTGTTTTCAGTATTATCCCTGAGCTACAACACCGCCAGTTGGTGCTCGGAAGTGCCGTCTGCACAGTCAACACTTGCTGCCGTGTTATTGGGGTTCGGTAACGTCAGCTGTTCCCCTGCTGTGCGGACGGCAATTTCTCCTGCTCTGACAACATTCTCACTACTACAGATTTTAAAGTTGCTCCAATTACACCTCTGGCTCCTCTGTTTTTAGTAATATCCCTGAGCTCCAACACCGCCAGTTGGTGCTCGGAAGTGCCGTCTGCACAGTCAACACTTGCTGCCGTGTTATTGGGGTTCAGTAACGTCAGCTGTTCCCCTGCTGTGCGGACGGCAATTCCTCCTGCTCTGTCCACATCCACTGTACTACTGATTTAAAACCTCCTCCAAATACACCTCTGGCTCCTCTGTTTTCAGTATTATCCCTGAGCTCCAACACCGCCAGTTGGCGCTCGGAAGTGCTGTCTGCACAGTCAACACTTGCTGCCATGTTATTGGGGTTCAGTAACGTCAGCTGTTCCCCTGCTGTGCGGACGGCAATTTCTCCTGCTCTGTCCACATTCTCACTACTACAGATTTTAAAGTTGCTCCAATTACACCTCTGGCTCCTCTGTTTTCAGTATTATCCCTGAGCTCCAACACCGCCAGTTGGCGCTCGGAAGTGCCGTCTGCACAGTCAACACTTGCTGCCGTGTTATTGGGGTTCAGTAACGTCAGCTGTTCCCCTGCTGTGCGGACGACAATTTCTCCTGCTCTGTCCACATCCACTGTACTACTGATTTAAAACCTCCTCCAAATACACCTCTGGCTCCTCTGTTTTCAGTATTATCCCTGAGCTCCAACACCGCCAGTTGGCGCTCGGAAGTGCCGTCTGCACAGTCAACACTTGCTGCCATGTAATTGGGGTTCAGTAACGTCAGCTGTTCCCCTGCTGTGCGGACGGCAATTTCTCCTGCTCTGTCCACATTCTCACTACTACAGATTTTAAAGTTGCTCCAATTACACCTCTGGCTCCTCTGTTTTCAGTATTATCCCTGAGCTCCAACACCGCCAGTTGGCGCTCGGAAGTGCCGTCTGCACAGTCAACACTTGCTGCCGTGTTATTGGGGTTCGGTAACGTCAGCTGTTCCCCTGCTGTGCGGACGGCAATTTCTCCTGCTCTGTCCACATCCACTGTACTACTGATTTAAAACCTCCTCCAAATACACCTCTGGCTCCTCTGTTTTCAGTATTATCCCTGAGCTCCAACACCGCCAGTTGGCGCTCGGAAGTGCCGTCTGCACAGTCAACACTTGCTGCCATGTTATTGGGATTCAGTAACGTCAGCTGTTCCCCAGCTGTGCGGACGGCAATTTCTCCTGCTCTGTCCACATCTACTGTACTACTGATTTAAAACCTCCTCCAAATACACCTCTGGCTCCTCTGTTTTCAGTATTATCCCTGAGCTCCAATACCGCCAGTTGGCGCTCGGAAGTGCCGTCTGCACAGTCAACACTTGCTGCCATGTTATTGGGGTTCAGTAACGTCAGCTGTTCCCCTGCTGTGCGGACGGCAATTTCTCCTGCTCTGTCCACATTCTCACTACTACAGATTTTAAAGTTTCTCCAATTACAACTCTGGCTCCTCTGTTTTCAGTATTATCCCTGAGCTCCAACACCGCCAGTTGGCGCTCGGAAGTGCTGTCTGCACAGTCAACACTTGCTGCTGTGTTATTGGGGTTCAGTAACGTCAGCTGTTCCCCTGCTGTGCGGACGGCAATTTCTCCTGCTCTATCCACATCCACTGTACTACTGATTTAAAACCTCCTCCAAATACACCTCTGGCTCCTCTGTTTTCAGTATTATCCCTGAGCTCCAACACCGCCAGTTGGCGCTCGGAAGTCCCGTCTGCACAGTCAACACTTGCTGCCATGTTATTGGGGTTCAGTAACGTCAGCTGTTCCCCTGCTGTGCGGACGGCAATTTCTCCTGCTCTGTCCACATTCTCACTACTACAGATTTTAAAGTTTCTCCAATTACACCTCTGGCTCCTCTGTTTTCAGTATTATCCCTGAGCTCCAACACCGCCAGTTGGTGCTCGGAAGTGCCGTCTGCACAGTCAACACTTGCTGCCGTGTTATTGGGGTTCAGTAACGTCAGCTGTTCCCCTGCTGTGCGGACGGCAATTCCTCCTGCTCTGTCCACATCCACTGTACTACTGATTTAAAACCTCCTCCAAATACACCTCTGGCTCCTCTGTTTTCAGTATTATCCCTGAGCTCCAACACCGCCAGTTGGCGCTCGGAAGTGCTGTCTGCACAGTCAACACATGCTGCCATGTTATTGGGGTTCAGTAACTTCAGCTGTTCCCCTGCTGTGCGGACGGCAATTTCTCCTGCTCTGTCCACATTCTCACTACTACAGATTTTAAAGTTGCTCCAATTACACCTCTGGCTCCTCTGTTTTCAGTATTATCCCTGAGCTCCAACACCGCCAGTTGGCGCTCGGAAGTGCCGTCTGCACAGTCAACACTTGCTGCCGTGTTATTGGGGTTCAGTAACGTCAGCTGTTCCCCTGCTGTGCGGACGGCAATTCCTCCTGCTCTGTCCACATCCACTGTACTACTGATTTAAAACCTCCTCCAAATACACCTCTGGCTCCTCTGTTTTCAGTATTATCCCTGAGCTCCAACACCGCCAGTTGGCGCTCGGAAATGCCGTCTGCACAGTCAACACTTGCTGCCATGTTATTGGGGTTCAGTAACGTCAGCTGTTCCCCTGCTGTGCGGACGGCAATTTCTCCTGCTCTGTCCACATTCTCACTACTACAGATTTTAAAGTTGCTCCAATTACACCTCTGGCTCCTCTGTTTTCAGTATTATCCCTGAGCTCCAACACCGCCAGTTGGCGCTCGGAAGTGCCGTCTGCACAGTCAACACTTGCTCCAGTGTTATTGGGGTTCGGTAACGTCAGCTGTTCCCCTGCTGTGCGGACGGCAATTTCTCCTGCTTTGTCCACATCCACTGTACTACTGATTTAAAACCTCCTCCAAATACACCTCTGGCTCCTCTGTTTTCAGTATTATCCCTGAGCTCCAACACCGCCAGTTGGCGCTCGGAAGTGCCGTCTGCACAGTCAACACTTGCTGCCATGTTATTGGGGTTCAGTAACGTCAGCTGTTCCCCAGCTGTGCGGACGGCAATTTCTCCTGCTCTGTCCACATCTACTGTACTACTGATTTAAACCTCCTCCAAATACACCTCTGGCTCCTCTGTTTTCAGTATTATCCCTGAGCTCCAACACCGCCAGTTGGCGCTCGGAAGTGCCGTCTGCACAGTCAACACTTGCTGCCATGTTATTGGGGTTCAGTAACGTCAGCTGTTCCCCTGCTGTGCGGACGGCAATTTCTCCTGCTCTGTCCACATTCTCACTACTACAGATTTTAAAGTTGCTCCAATTACAACTCTGGCTCCTCTGTTTTCAGTATTATCCCTGAGCTCCAACACCGCCAGTTGGCGCTCGGAAGTGCCGTCTGCACAGTCAACGCTTGCTCCAGTGTTATTGGGGTTCAGTAACGTCAGCTGATCCCCAGCTGTGTGTCCGGCAAATTCTCCTGCTTTGTCCACATCCACTGTACTACTGATTTAAAACCTCTTCCAAATATACCTCTGGCTCCTCTGTTTTTAGTATTTACCCTGGGCTCCAATACCGCTAGTTGCTGCTCAGAAGTGCCGTCTGCACAGTCAACTCTTGCTCCAGTGTTATTGGGGTTCAGTAACGTCAGCTGTTCCCCTGCTGTGTGTCCGGCAAATTCTCCTGCTTTGTCCACATCCACTGTACTACTGATTTAAGATTTGCTCCAATTACACCTCTGGCTCTACTCTATTTTTAGTATTTACCCTGGGTTCCAGCACCGCCAGCTGGTTCTCGGTAGTTCCATTTGCTCTTGTACCTTCTACTACCCATCCGGGTTCCAGTACCGTCAGCTGGTTCTCAGCAGTGCCTTTGGATTAGGTGCCTCCTTCTCGGTATCCAAGTTCCACCAACGTCTGCTGGTTCTTGGTAGTGCTTTCTGGCACAGGTACCTCCTGCTTACTAACCGAGTTCCAGTACCGTCAGCTGGTCTTCGGCAGTTCCATTGGCTCTTGTACCTTCTGCTACCCATCCGGGTTCCAGTACCGTCAGCTGGTCCTCGGTAGTTCCTCAGCTTTCTTGTACCTTCTGCTACATTTCGAAGTTCAAGCTTTTTGAAATGGTTCTTGGTAATCACTCTGGATCTCCCTGACGAGGACGCTGAAGACGAGGACCCTGAAGACCAACCCTAAGAAGACGAGGACCCCGAAGACGACGACCCTGAAGACGAGGACCCTGAAGACCACCCCGAAGAAGACGAGGACCCTGAAGACCACCCCGAAGACGAGGACCCAGAAGACCAACCCGAAGAAGACGAGGACCCCGAAGACGAGGACCCCCGAAGACGACGACCCTGAAGACCACCCCAAAGAAGACCAAGAAGATGACCCTGAAGAAGTTGACCAAGAGGACAAAGAAGAGAAGACAAGCACCAAGATACAGAAGAACAAGAGACAGAAAACCAAGAAGCAGAAATACAAGAAGCTGCAGAACAAAAAGCGGAAGAACATTAAGCATAAGACTAAAAATCAGAGCAAAAGATAATATCTAAATTATAAGCAGAAGATGACTAAGCAGTGTATGGGGGTGAGTCCGTTCCTCCTCGTGGTGCCCCTGGAAAAGACCTGCTGCTGCAGGCCAAACTGAACGCGGACAAATCCTGTTGTAAATCTTTTGTGACGGGCAGAACGAAAGGTGTAATGTCCAACCTTTTATAGATAACAGCTACAGGAATGCCTGTCACAAATAAGAATATGATGAAGAAGAAGAATATGAAGAAGATGAAGAAGTAGAATATGAAGAATGTAAAAAAAAAGAATAATACGAAGAAGGTGAAGAAGAAGAAGATGAAGAAGGTGAAGAAGAAGTGGATGAAAAAGATGCTGAGGATGATGAAGGAGAAAGTGTGGGAGAAGTAAAAAAGAAGGTGAAGAGCATGGAAGTAGTGAAACATAAATATCTGACAAAATATAAAAATACTTAACATAGTCAATATTTCCGTAACTCAGAACGTCTTAAAAAAAATATTAATTCCTGCTATTCCATTTGATTGGGCTAAACCTCTATGCCTTTATTGTCTCCCCCACCTCCCCCAATACATTCTACATTATTCTTAGTTGTTTTCCTTCATGTAGAATTAACCTACAAGGAAAGAAAGGGTTTATTTTCATTCCGATATTTCTGTCCCATTGACTTGCATTGGTTTCCGGTATCGGAATCGGCGATATCCGATACTTTTTCGGTATCGGTCCGATCCAATCCGATCCGATATTTCCCGATATCGGAAGGTATCGCTCAACACTATTTACCTCAGACCACATATAATATAATGTTCCCACAGACCCACATATAATATAATGTTATCCCAGACCCACATATAATGTAATGACCCCACAGACCCATATATAATATAATGTTACCACAGACCCACATATAATATAATGTTATCCCAGACCCACATATAATGTAATGACCCCACAGACCCACATATAATATAATGTTCCCACAGACCCACATATAATATAATGTTATCCCAGACCCACATATAATGTAATGACCCCATAGACCCATATATAATATAATGTTACCACAGACCCACATATAATATAATGTTACCACAGACCCACATATAATATAATGTTCCCACAGACCCACATATAATATAATGTTACCCCAGACCTGCATATAATGTAATGACCCCACAGATCCACATATAATATAATGTTCCCACAGACCCACATATAATATAATGTTACCCCAGACCCACATATAATGTAATGACCCCATAGACCCATATATAATATAATGTTACCACAGACCCACATATAATATAATGTTACCACAGACCCACATATAATATAAGGTTCCCACAGACCCACATATAATATAATGTTACGCCAGACCCACATATAATGTAATGATCCCACAGATCCACATATAATATAATGTCCCCACAGACCCACATATAATATAATGTTCCCACAGACCCACATATAATATAATGTCCCCACAGACCCACATATAATATAATGCCCTCACAGACCCACATATAATATAATGTCCCAGAGTCCCACATATAATATAATGTCCCCACAGCCCCACATATAATATAACGTCCCACAGTTCCACATATAATATATTGTCCCCACAGATCCACATATAATATAATGTCCCCACAGACCCACATATAATATAATGTTCCCACAGACCCACATATAATATAATGTCCCCACAGACCCACATATAATATAATGTCCTCACAGACCCACATATAATATAATGTCCTCACAGACCCACATATAATATAATGTCCTCACAGACCCACATATAATATAATGTACCCACAGACCCAAATATAATATAATGTCCCCACAGACACACATATAATATAATGTCCTCACAGACCCACATATAATATAATGTCCCCACAGACCCACATATAATATAATGTCCTCACAGACCCACATATAATATAATGTCCCCACAGACCCACATATAATATAATGTCCTCACAGACCCACATATAATATAATGTCCTCACAGACCCACATATAATATAATGTCCTCACAGACCCACATATAATATAATGTACCCACAGACCCAAATATAATATAATGTCCTCACAGACCCACATATAATATAATGTCCTCACAGACCCACATATAATATAATGTCCTCACAGACCCACATATAATATAATGTCTTCACAGACCCACATATAATATAATGTCCTCACAGACCCACATATAATATAATGTCCCCACAGACCCACATATAATATAATGTCCCCACAGGCCCACATATAATATAATGTCCCCACAGACCCACATATAATATAATGTCACCACAGACCCACATATAATATAATATTACCACAGACCCACATATAATATAATGTCCTCACAGACCCACATATAATATAATGTCCTCACAGACCCACATATAATATAATATCCTCACAGACCCACATATAATATAATGTCCTCACAGACCCACATATAATATAATATCCTCACAGACCCACATATAATATAATGTCCTCACAGACCCACATATAATATAATATCCTCACAGACCCACATATAATATAATGTCCCCACAGACCCACATATAATATAATGTCCCCACAGACCCACATATAATATAATGTACCCACAGACCCAAATATAATATAATGTCCCCACAGACACACATATAATATAATGTCCTCACAGACCCACATATAATATAATGTCCCCACAGACCCACATATAATATAATGTCCTCACAGACCCACATATAATATAATGTAACCACAGACCCAAATATAATATAATGTCCTCACAGACCCACATATAATATAATGTCCTCACAGACCCACATATAATATAATGTCCCCACAGACCCACATATAATATAATGTCCTCACAGACCCACATATAATATAATGTCCCCACAGACCCACATATAATATAATGTCACCACAGACCCAAATATAATATAATATTACCACAGACCCACATATAATATAATGTCCCCACAGACCCACATATAATATAATGTACCCACAGACCCAAATATAATATAATGTCCCCACAGACACACATATAATATAATGTCCTCACAGACCCACATATAATATAATGTCCCCACAGACCCACATATAATATAATGTCCTCACAGACCCACATATAATATAATGTCCTCACGGACCCACATATAATATAATGTCCCCACAGACCCACATATAATATAATGTCCTCACAGACCCACATATAATATAATGTCACCACAGACCCACATATAATATAATGTCCTCACGGACCCACATATAATATAATGTCACCACAGACCCACATATAATATAATGTCCTCACAGACCCACATATAATATAATGTCACCACAGACCCACATATAATATAATGTCCCCACAGACCCACATATAATATAATGTCCTCACAGACCCACATATAATATAATATCCTCACAGATCCACATATAATATAATGTCCTCACAGACCCACATATAATGTCCCCACAGACCCACATATAATATAATGTCCTCACAGACCCACATATAATATAATATCCTCACAGATCCACATATAATATAATGTCCCCACAGACCTACATATAATATAATGTCCTCACAGACCCACATATAATATAATGTCCTCACAGACCCACATATAATATAATGTCCTCACAGACCCACATATAATATAATGTTACCACAGACCAGCATTTAATATATTGTCCCCACAGACCCACATATAATATAATGTCCCCACAGACCCACATATAATATAATGTCCCCACAGACCCACATATAATATAATGTCCTCACAGACCCACATATAATATAATGTCCTCACAGACCCACATATAATATAATGTCCTCACAGACCCACATATAATATAATGTCCTCACAGACCCACATATAATGTCACCACAGACCCACATATAATATAATGTCCTCACAGACCCACATATAATATAATGTCCTCACAGACCCACATATAATATAATGTTACCACAGACCCACATATAATATAATGTCCTCACAGACCCACATATAATATAATGTCCTCACAGACCCACATATAATATAATGTCCCCACAGACCCACATATAATATAATGTCCTCACAGAACCACATATAATATATTGTCCCCACAGACCCACATATAATATAATGTCCCCACAGAGCCACATATAATATAATGTCCCCACAGACCCACATATAATATAATGTCCTCACAGACCCACATATAATATAATGTCCTCACAGACCCACATATAATATGTCACCACAGACCCACATATAATATAATGTCCTCACAGACCCACATATAATATAATGTCCTCACAGACCCACATATAATATAATGTCCTCACAGACCCACATATAATATAATGTCCCCACAGACCCACATATAATATAATGTCCCCACAGACCCACATATAGTATAATGTTCCCACAGACCCACATATAATATAATGTCCCCACAGACCCACATATAATATAATGTCCCCACAGACCCACATATAATATAATGTCCTCACAGACCCACATATAATATAATGTTCCCACAGACCCACATATAATATAATGTCCCCACAGACCCACATATAATATAATGTCCTCACAGACCCACATATAATATAATGTCCTCACAGACCCACATATAATATAATGTCCCCACAGACCCACATATAATATAATGTCCTCACAGACCCACATATAATATAATGTCCCCACAGACCCACATATAATATAATGTCCCCACAGACCCACATATAATATAATGTTCCCACAGACCCACATATAATATAATGTCCTCACAGACCCACATATAATATAATGTCCTCACAGACCCACATATAATATAATGTCCTCACAGACCCACATATAATATAATGTTCTCACAGACCCACATATAATATAATGTCCTCACAGACCCACATATAATATAATGTCCTCACAGACCCACATATAATATAATGTTCTCACAGACCCACATATAATATAATGTCCTCACAGACCCACATATAATATAATGTCCTCACAGACCCACATATAATATAATGTTCTCACAGACCCACATATAATATGTCCCCACAGACCCACATATAATATAATGTCCCCACAGACCCACATATAATATTATGTCCCCACAGACCCACATATAATATAATATCCTCACAGACCCACATATAATATAATGTCCTCACAGACCCACATATAATATAATGTCCTCACGGACCCACATATAATATAATGTCCTCACAGATCCACATATAATATAATGTCCTCACAGACCCACATATAATATAATGTCCTCACAGACCCACATATAATATAATGTCCTCACAGACCCACATATAATATAATGTCTCCACAGACCCACATATAATATAATGTCCTCACAGACCCACATATAATATAATGTCCCCACAGACCCACATATAATATAATGTCCTCACAGACCCACATATAATATAATATCCTCACAGATCCACATATAATATAATGTCCCCACAGACCTACATATAATATAATGTCCTCACAGACCCACATATAATATAATGTCCTCACAGACCCACATATAATATAATGTCCTCACAGACCCACATATAATATAATGTTACCACAGACCAGCATTTAATATATTGTCCCCACAGACCCACATATAATATAATGTCCCCACAGACCCACATATAATATAATGTCCCCACAGACCCACATATAATATAATGTCCTCACAGACCCAAATATAATATAATGTCCTCACAGACCCACATATAATATAATGTCCTCACAGACCCACATATAATATAATGTCCTCACAGACCCACATATAATATAATGTCACCACAGACCCACATATAATATAATGTCCTCACAGACCCACATATAATATAATGTCCTCACAGACCCACATATAATATAATGTTACCACAGACCCACATATAATATAATGTCCTCACAGACCCACATATAATATAATGTCCTCACAGACCCACATATAATATAATGTCCCCACAGACCCACATATAATATAATGTCCTCACAGAACCACATATAATATATTGTCCCCACAGACCCACATATAATATAATGTCCCCACAGAGCCACATATAATATAATGTCCCCACAGACCCACATATAATATAATGTCCCCACAGACCCACATATAATATGTCCTCACAGACCCACATATAATATAATGTCACCACAGACCCACATATAATATAATGTCCTCACAGACCCACATATAATATAATGTCCTCACAGACCCACATATAATATAATGTCCCCACAGACCCACATATAATATAATGTCCCCACAGACCCACATATAGTATAATGTTCCCACAGACCCACATATAATATAATGTCCCCACAGACCCACATATAATATAATGTCCCCACAGACCCACATATAATATAATGTCCTCACAGACCCACATATAATATAATGTTCCCACAGACCCACATATAATATAATGTCCCCACAGACCCACATATAATATAATGTCCTCACAGACCCACATATAATATAATGTCCTCACAGACCCACATATAATATAATGTCCCCACAGACCCACATATAATATAATGTCCTCACAGACCCACATATAATATAATGTTCCCACAGACCCACATATAATATAATGTCCCCACAGACCCACATATAATATAATGTTCCCACAGACCCACATATAATATAATGTCCTCACAGACCCACATATAATATAATGTCCTCACAGACCCACATATAATATAATGTCCTCACAGACCCACATATAATATAATGTCCTCACAGACCCACATATAATATAATGTTCTCACAGACCCACATATAATATAATGTCCTCACAGACCCACATATAATATAATGTCCTCACAGACCCACATATAATATAATGTTCTCACAGACCCACATATAATATAATGTCCTCACAGACCCACATATAATATAATGTCCTCACAGACCCACATATAATATAATGTTCTCACAGACCCACATATAATATGTCCCCACAGACCCACATATAATATAATGTCCCCACAGACCCACATATAATATTATGTCCCCACAGACCCACATATAATATAATATCCTCACAGACCCACATATAATATAATGTCCTCACAGACCCACATATAATATAATGTCCTCACGGACCCACATATAATATAATGTCCTCACAGATCCACATATAATATAATGTCCTCACAGACCCACATATAATATAATGTCCTCACAGACCCACATATAATATAATGTCCTCACAGACCCACATATAATATAATGTCCTCACAGACCCACATATAATATAATGTTTTCACAGACCCACATATAATATGTCCCCACAGACCCACATATAATATAATGTCCCCACAGACCCACATATAATATTATGTCCCCACAGACCCACATATAATACAATATCCTCACAGACCCACATATAATATAATGTCCTCACAGACCCACATATAATATAATGTCCTCACGGACCCACATATAATATAATGTCCTCACAGATCCACATATAATATAATGTCCTCACAGACCCACATATAATATAATGTCCTCACAGACCCACATATAATATAATGTCCTCACAGACCCACATATAATATAATGTCCTCACGGACCCACATATAATATAATGTCCTCACAGATCCACATATAATATAATGTCCTCACAGACCCACATATAATATAATATCCTCACAGATCCACATATAATATAATGTCCCCACAGACCTACATATAATATAATGTCCTCACAGACCCACATATAATATAATATCCTCACAGATCCACATATAATATAATGTCCCCACAGACCTACATATAATATAATGTCCTCACAGACCCACATATAATATAATGTCCTCACAGACCCACATATAATATAATGTCCTCACAGACCCACATATAATATAATGTTACCACAGACCAGCATTTAATATATTGTCCCCACAGACCCACATATAATATAATGTCCTCACAGACCCACATATAATATAATGTCCCCACAGACCCACATATAATATAATGTCCTCACAGACCCACATATAATATAATGTCCTCACAGACCCACATATAATATAATGTCCTCACAGACCCACATATAATATAATGTCCTCACAGACCCACATATAATGTCACCACAGACCCACATATAATATAATGTCCTCACAGACCCACATATAATATAATGTCCTCACAGACCCACATATAATATAATGTTACCACAGACCCACATATAATATAATGTCCTCACAGACCCACATATAATATAATGTCCTCACAGACCCACATATAATATAATGTCCCCACAGACCCACATATAATATAATGTCCTCACAGAACCACATATAATATATTGTCCCCACAGACCCACATATAATATAATGTCCCCACAGAGCCACATATAATATAATGTCCCCACAGACCCACATATAATATAATGTCCTCACAGACCCACATATAATATAATGTCCTCACAGACCCACATATAATATAATGTCACCACAGACCCACATATAATATAATGTCCTCACAGACCCACATATAATATAATGTCCTCACAGACCCACATATAATATAATGTCCTCACAGACCCACATATAATATAATGTCCCCACAGACCCACATATAATATAATGTCCCCACAGACCCACATATAGTATAATGTTCCCACAGACCCACATATAATATAATGTCCCCACAGACCCACATATAATATGTCCCCACAGACCCACATATAATATAATGTCCTCACAGACCCACATATAATATAATGTTCCCACAGACCCACATATAATATAATGTCCCCACAGACCCACATATAATATAATGTCCTCACAGACCCACATATAATATAATGTCCTCACAGACCCACATATAATATAATGTCCCCACAGACCCACATATAATATAATGTCCTCACAGACCCACATATAATATAATGTCTCCACAGACCCACATATAATATAATGTCCCCACAGACCCACATATAATATAATGTTCCCACAGACCCACATATAATATAATGTCCTCACAGACCCACATATAATATAATGTCCTCACAGACCCACATATAATATAATGTCCTCACAGACCCACATATAATATAATGTCCTCACAGACCCACATATAATATAATGTTCTCACAGACCCACATATAATATAATGTCCTCACAGACCCACATATAATATAATGTCCTCACAGACCCACATATAATATAATGTTCTCACAGACCCACATATAATATAATGTCCTCACAGACCCACATATAATATAATGTCCTCACAGACCCACATATAATATAATGTTCTCACAGACCCACATATAATATGTCCCCACAGACCCACATATAATATAATGTCCCCACAGACCCACATATAATATTATGTCCCCACAGACCCACATATAATATAATATCCTCACAGACCCACATATAATATAATGTCCTCACAGACCCACATATAATATAATGTCCTCACGGACCCACATATAATATAATGTCCTCACAGATCCACAAATAATATAATGTCCTCACAGACCCACATATAATATAATGTCCTCACAGACCCACATATAATATAATGTCCTCACAGACCCACATATAATATAATGTCTCCACAGACCCACATATAATATAATGTCCTCACAGACCCACATATAATATAATGTCCTCACAGACCCACATATAATATAATGTCCTCACAGACCCACATATAATATAATATCCTCACAGATCCACATATAATATAATGTCCCCACAGACCTACATATAATATAATGTCCTCACAGACCCACATATAATATAATGTCCTCACAGACCCACATATAATATAATGTCCTCACAGACCCACATATAATATAATGTTACCACAGACCAGCATTTAATATATTGTCCCCACAGACCCACATATAATATAATGTCCCCACAGACCCACATATAATATAATGTCCCCACAGACCCACATATAATATAATGTCCTCACAGACCCACATATAATATAATGTCCTCACAGACCCACATATAATATAATGTCCTCACAGACCCACATATAATATAATGTCACCACAGACCCACATATAATATAATGTCCTCACAGACCCACATATAATATAATGTCCTCACAGACCCACATATAATATAATGTTACCACAGACCCACATATAATATAATGTCCTCACAGACCCACATATAATATAATGTCCTCACAGACCCACATATAATATAATGTTACCACAGACCCACATATAATATAATGTCCTCACAGACCCACATATAATATAATGTCCTCACAGACCCACATATAATATAATGTCCCCACAGACCCACATATAATATAATGTCCTCACAGACCCACATATAATATAATGTCCTCACAGACCCACATATAATATAATGTTACCACAGACCAGCATTTAATATATTGTCCCCACAGACCCACATATAATATAATGTCCTCACAGACCCACATATAATATAATGTCCCCACAGACCCACATATAATATAATGTCCTCACAGACCCACATATAATATAATGTCCTCACAGACCCACATATAATATAATGTCCTCACAGACCCACATATAATATAATGTCCTCACAGACCCACATATAATGTCACCACAGACCCACATATAATATAATGTCCTCACAGACCCACATATAATATAATGTCCTCACAGACCCACATATAATATAATGTTACCACAGACCCACATATAATATAATGTCCTCACAGACCCACATATAATATAATGTCCTCACAGACCCACATATAATATAATGTCCCCACAGACCCACATATAATATAATGTCCTCACAGAACCACATATAATATATTGTCCCCACAGACCCACATATAATATAATGTCCCCACAGAGCCACATATAATATAATGTCCCCACAGACCCACATATAATATAATGTCCTCACAGACCCACATATAATATAATGTCCTCACAGACCCACATATAATATAATGTCACCACAGACCCACATATAATATAATGTCCTCACAGACCCACATATAATATAATGTCCTCACAGACCCACATATAATATAATGTCCTCACAGACCCACATATAATATAATGTCCCCACAGACCCACATATAATATAATGTCCCCACAGACCCACAT